>NC_091070.1:201694848-201997878 GCF_032405125.1 Capricornis sumatraensis
AAAGGCCACACCCTGGGAGAAAATATTTGCAAAACAGTATCTAATAAAAAACTTGTATTCCAAATACACAAATAACTCTTAAAACTCAAGAATAAAGAAAACAACTGAATCTTAAAATGCACTAAAGACCTGAACTGATGCCTTACCAGATAAGATATATAGATGTCAAACAAGCATGTAAAAAGATACTCACCAGGACATGTCATGTTCAGTTCAGTTGAGTTCAGTCACTCAGTCGTGTCCGACTCTTTGAGACCCCATGAACCATAGCACGCCAGGCCTCCCTGTCCATCACCAACTCCCAGAGTCCACCCAAAAAACCCATGTCCATTGAGTCAGTGATTCCATCCAGCCATCTCATCCTCTGTCATCCCCTTCTCCTCGTGCCCTCAAATCTTTCCCAGCATCAGGGTCTTTTCCAATGAGTCAGGTCTTCCTCGTATCAGGAGGCCAAAGCATTGGAGTTTCGGCTTCAACATCAGTCCTTCCAATGAACACCCAGGACTGATCTCCTTTAGGATGGACTGGAAATACAAATTAAAACAAAAATTAGATACCACTATATACCTGTTAGAATGGCTAAAATCCAAAACACACCACCAAACACTAGAGCAGATGTGGAGCAGCAGAGACTCATTCATTCCTGGTGGGAATGCCAAAGGTTCAGCCACTTTGGAAGAGAGTTTGTCAGTTTTTTACAAAGCTACACATAGTCTAACTATATGATCCAGTAATCATGTTCCTAGTTATTTGCCCAAATAAGTTGAAAACTTATACAACTGTCCACACAGAAACCAGCACACAAATGTTTATAGCACCTTTATTTGTAATTGCCTAAAAATGGAAGCAAACAAGATATCCTGCAGCTGGTGAATGGATATACAAGCTGAAGTAGATCCATACAGTGGGATATTATTTACCAACATAAAGAAATGAAGTGCCCTTCAATAAGTTGTGCTGCAAAACTGGACAGCTATATATGAAAGAACGAAATTAGAACATTCTAACTGTACACAAAAATAAACTCCAAATGAATTAAAGACCTAAATATAAGACTGGAGACCATAAAACTCAAAACATAGGCAGAACACTTTAACACAAATCATAGCAGTGTCTTTTCTTTTTTTTTTACTGCATCCTAAATCAAAGGAAAATAAAAAATAAACAAGCGGGACCTAGTTAAAAGCTTTTGCACAGCAAAGAAAATCATCAGCAAAATGAAAAGACAACCTACTGAATGAGAAGAAATACTAGCAAATAGAGTGACCAATAGGGAATTAAATCCAAAATATACATTTCATATGAACTAACATAAAAAAAACAACAACTTGATTTTAAAAATGGGCAGAAAATGTGGATAGACATTTTTCCAAAGAAGTACAGATGGTCAACAGGCACATAAAAAGATGCTCAATATCATTAATTATTAGAGAAATGTAAATTAAAAACCACTATGAGATATCACCTTACACATGTCAGAATGATTATCATCAAAAAGAACACAAATAACAACTGTTGGTGTGGACGTGGAGAAAAGGGAACCTTTGTACACTATTGGTGGGAATGTAAATTGATGCAGCCACTGTGAAAAATGATATGGAGGTTTCTCAGAAACTTAGAACTACAATATGACCCAGCAGTTCCACTCCTTGGTATATAGCCAAAAAATGTAAAACACAAATTGAAAAAGATACATGTATACCAATGTTCATGACAGCATTATTTACAGTAGATAATAAATAGAACCAACCTAAGTGTCCCATCAAAAGATGAATGGGTAAAGAAGAGATGGTATAAATATATAATCAAATACTGCTCAGGCATAAAAAGAAGAAAATTTTGCCATTTACAGCAACATAGATGGAATCGAAGGGTGTTCTGCTAAGTAAATTAAGTCAGAGAAAGACAAATATTGCATGATATCACTTATATGTGGAATATAAAAAATACAACAAACTATTGAATATAACAAAAAAGAAACAGACTCACAGAGTATGAGAGCAAACTTGTTAACAGTGCGGGGAGGTAAGGTGGGGAGGAGGGTCAAGATGGGGTAAGGAGTTTAAGAGGTACAAACTACTATGTATAAAATAAGTAAGCTACAAGGATATATTATAGGACTATAGCTAGTATTTTATAACTATAAATGGAGTAGAACCTTTAAAAATTGTGAATCACTATGTTGTATACCTGAAATGTATATAATATTGTACATCAACTAAAACTAAATTAAAAAAAAAAAGCTACCAAGCCATAAATAGACATTTAAGGAAACAAATGTATTTTGCCTCCTGAAGGAAGCCAGTCTGTAAAGGTTACATACTATTCCAAATCTGCAACATTGTGGAAAAGTTAACATTATAGAGGCAGTAAAAAGATCAGTAGTTTCAGAAGCAAAGAGAAGAGGGATGAACAGGTGGAGCACAGGAGATTTTTACAGCAATGAGTCTATTCTCTATGACATAGTAACGGCAGATCCATGATACTATGCATTTGTCAAAACCCATAGGATTGTATAACACAGTGGACCCTAATGTTAACTGTGGACTTCAGTTACTAATAATGTATCAGTGTTCATTCAATGTAAGATGTTAGTAATAAGGGAAACTGAAAGGGGAGAGAGGGGGATATGTGAGAACTCTCTGTCTTATCTGCTCAATTTTCTGTATACCTAAAACCACTTTAAAAACATAAAGTCAGGATTTCTTGGCTGTCCAATGGTTAGGACTCTGCTCTCACTACCGAGGGCCTGGGTTTGATCCCTGGTTGAGGAACTAAGGTCCCACCAAATAAAAAAAAAAGAAGTATATTAAATGTCTTAATTGTTTTTAAAGAGGATAGAAGGAAAAAAGGTGATCTCTCAATCCTGACACCCAAAGATAACTACTACTGCTAAGACAGTGTTGTAAATATCCCTGCATATTTTCTGTTGATTTATGTGCATGCACACACATATTACCTGTACACAAATTGTTTATAATTCCCTCCACGACCTTAAAAGGTTATTGTTTCTGTTTTATAGATGAAGTAACTGGTCTGGTACGTGGCTGAACTAGGTTCATTTCCCAATGTATTTTACTCCAAAGCCTGTACATTCTTAGCACTGCACCTCTTTGTAAGACATAAGACCTACTTTTTCTTCTATCTTTATTTCACATTTTACCCCTTCAGAAAATAACACCAGTCTTTCATATACCCTACTGCCTTTACATCATATGGTACCCATGGCATTCCTACAATGTATTCCATAACTCTGTGCACTCATACTTGCCTACTGCATAAGAAGTGGTAGCCCAGCTCCAGGGAACTGTACTGAGAAGCAGACCATGGGACTGGCATACTTTCTTGGCAGTACTGTGGCTTCCTTCTCCTGTATAAGTAGCTCTCAAAATTCAGGTGTTAGAAAAAGTTATTTCTGGGACCTAAAGATCCTGAGGGGAAAAAAGGGTAAAGGGTCAAGGCCGATGAAAAGGTGGAGAGGAGTGAATTTGCATGGGTGCCTGGGGAAGGAAGGAGCCTCCAGTGGGTTCAGTGGAGACAAAGCTTGCCCACCCCAACCATTCGGAAGCATTCAGTGCATTGATACCAGGCAGTTCAGCCAGCACCTGTTGTGATCAGCTGACTGTTCAGGGAAGCTTTAAGGAAGACTTTGTCCCTGCCCCTTCTCTTGGTGCCTGTAGGGGACACTCTGAGGCTCCGAACAATCCTGGAAGCAATACAGAAGCACATCCATTCTTCCTCCCTCATCTTCAAACTGGCCCAAGATGCATTCAAGATTGCTACTCCCACGGACAGTAGTACAGATGGCACCCTGCTCAACGTGGCCTTGGAGCTGGGGCTACAGGTATGGAGGAGGAGTGGGCCATCCTGACTTTAAACTTCTGGCCTAGTGACAGGGAGTTAAGATCCCATGAGGACTGGAGTGGGCATGGGCCAGGTCTGATTCTTTCTGTGTCCCCAGAACATAGCTTCTAGGCTAGTCACAAGGTCAGGACTCAATTTGGGGCTCTGTTTTGAAGTTAAGGCCAGTTAAGCAGTATAGCCTTAGGCTCCACAGGGTCCCCATTTTTTCCCTACCCACCCCCATTCCTCCAAGTCAAGGTGTGATAATAAGGGGTTTATTCATTACAGGTCATCAGAGAAATCTTCTATCTGATTGGTGGCAGGATGGGGCAGAAATTAAACAAACCCATCTGTACTTCTCAGGGGAGAGATGGTTGTTTAAGGCACAAATAAATACATGTACATAAATGAATGGCAAGGAGGAGGGACAGGTTATAGCAGTTATGCTTAGTCCGCTGGGAATGCCACTTTTTTCACCCAGGTGATGAGGATGACCTTATCAACCCTCAACTGGAGGCGCCGGGAGATGGTGCGGTGGTTGGTAACCTGTGCTACAGAAGTGGGTGAGTCTCCCAGCTCCTGTGCCCTCAGGGGAAAGGATTCCTAGGCCCTACTCTTGGGACAGGACAGTGAATCCTTAGAGCTCTCATATTCCTATTATTAATGGCCTAGGAAAAGATGAGGCTGCTGGTAGGAGAAGATGGCCCTGTTCAGCCTGACCAAGCTCTTCCCTCACTGCTTGGATCGTACCCTGAGGGCAAGCAGCACTCTGATCCTCCAATAGAAACATTCTGAAAGAATAATTTTCAGCCACCAGTACTCAAGTGCAGCCTTAGGAGTTGTTTAGTCCCAGTTCCTGTCCATGCTTCTGAGAAATCCCAAACAACTTGGAGGCTCAAGACCCCATCTAGTGCCCAAAGCCCCAGCACAAAATTCTGCCCTGAGAGGCTTCACTTCAGCGAGAAAACCCAGGGGCAGATCTGAGACTCCTGCCTTGGAGCAGGCAAACCACAGGCTCTGTTGCTCCATCCTTGTGAGGGGCTAAGAGCACCTGCAGAAACTTTCAAACCTCTGACCTGGGGGAAGGAAAGGATAGGAAGAGACCTCACATGGGGTCTGGCCACCAGGGTTGCCCCCCTAGCCCTGGTTACTGCAGATCATCTCAGGGCTGCTGAGGAGAGAGAGCTTGTCCCTGCAGGCCAAGTTCTCACCCCAAATGGCAATCTGAGTAGACCTGGATCAGGACCCGGAGGCCCATGGCTGAGCACAGCCTCTCCTTGACAGGTGTGCGGGCCCTGGTGAGCATCTTGCAGAGCTGGTACACACTCTTCACCCCCACCGAGGCTACCAGTATTGTGGCTGCCACAGCCGTCTCCCACACCACCATCCTGCGCCTCAGTCTTGACTATCCACAGCGGGAGGAGCTGGCCAGCTGTGCTCGCACCCTGGCCCTGCAGTGCGCTATGAAGGATCCGCAGAGCTGTGCCCTGTCGGCCCTTACCCTATGTGAGAAGGACCACATCGCCTTCGAAGCAGCCTATCAGATCGCCATCGATGCTGCGGCTGGCGGCATGACTCACTCACAGCTGTTCACCATCGCCCGCTACATGGAGCTCCGTGGCTACCCGCTACGTGCCTTCAAGCTGGCCTCACTGGCCATGAGCCATCTCAACCTGGCCTACAACCAGGACACCCACCCGGCCATCAACGATGTGCTCTGGGCCTGCGCCCTCAGCCACTCCCTGGGCAAGAATGAGCTGGCGGCCCTAATCCCCCTGGTGGTGAAGAGCGTGCACTGCGCCACAGTGCTTTCAGACATCCTTCGGCGCTGCACGGTGACTGCTCCTGGACTGGCCGGCATCCCAGGCCGCCGCAGCTCAGGAAAGCTCATGTCCACTGACAAGGCTCCACTGCGCCAGCTGCTGGATGCCACCATCAATGCCTACATCAACACCACACACTCGCGCCTGACGCATATCAGCCCTCGCCACTATGGAGAGTTCATTGAGTTTCTGAGCAAGGCCCGGGAGACCTTCCTGCTGCCGCAGGATGGCCACCTGCAGTTTGCCCAGTTCATCGACAACCTCAAACAGATCTACAAAGGCAAGAAGAAGCTGATGCTGCTGGTGCGAGAGCGCTTCGGCTGAGAAAGCAGACGGCTCGCTGCCAGGGCAGCGTGGGCTCCCAGGTACCATCAGGTCAGGCCACGGATACAAGCATTTGTCCACCCTGAGAGGACTCTGAGCACCTGTGGCTGAAGCCAGAGGACCACAGGGCTAAGCATGGGGAGAGTCCAGCTGTAGCCAGCATGCCTGCCGGGCAGGGTTCTTACAACAGCCCACTGTTCCTGGAGGAGCAGGGCCCTGCAGACCGATCAGTACCCACAACATTCCACCTCAGGCCCTTGTATCCTGTGTGTCCTGGGCATTGCCCCTCTCTCCCTTGGCAAACACAGAACACTGTTCCGTCTCAGGGATTGCGTAACCAGAGAAACAGAAGCGTCTATGGTACTGTAAATACTATAGTCTGTGTGTTGCCAATTATGTTGTAAAGCTGTAACTATTTATAATTCTGGTTCTAATTTGATGGGTACTTGAAGTAGCTGTGGGTGGGAAGATAGGCTTGTTTTCTGAGGAGATTCACAACCATTTCTCAGGTTTCCCTTGCAGAGTATATTCTGTTGGCAGTGGAAGATTGGGGGTGGCAGGGAGAAAAATGGCCAGTTAAGAGGAAATCTCAAGTCTAGTCTATGCAGAAACCCAGTGATGGGTGAGGAGGCCCAGTCTGGACTTAGACTTTCACCTCACGAAGCCACGAGGACACGGAAGCGGTTGCTTCTGCCTCACACAGCCTCTCTAGGAGTCTGACGAGTTCCTGAGAAACAGGTGAAGGTGAACGTCTGGGAGGCCACTGAGGTCATAATGTTCATCTGCTCTGGACACCGTTGTGTTAGTGTCTGGTTTCATCTCTAAGTGTGCGTAGAGACCTGAATGACTAAATACGTGTGTCTGTGTGCACTGGTGTATCTATGCACGCCTGTATGTGCACATATATGTGTATGTGTCAGGTCTGTGTGCTGGACGGTGGGTTTGTATGTGAGGTTATGCACATGTGTGAGCATACTGTAGTACATATCTGTGTGTCTGTTGCGTTTGCTGATGCATATTTAGCCTGTATCTGGCCACATGAGTGCACGTGTATAAATCTGTTTGGCCTGTCTCTGTCTCTGTCTGAGTAACTGTGGTATTTCCACATGTAGGTTTGTCTGTGAATTCATGTTCTAGGATCTGCATGAATGTGTCCCTTCTTTTTGCCAGATCTCTCATCCCCATTCCTCTGTTCTCTCGCGCCGGCTAAACACGTTCCCCATCTCTGTGGCTCCTGTACTCATCACTGACACCCAGCAAGCTTCTGAGCACTAACTCCCTCTGCCGAGTGGCTCCTTGAGCGCCACATTTCTCTGCTTCCCCTGCACCTGCTTTCTTCCCCTGCCTTTCTACCTCAAGCTTCCTTGCCCTCTTCTGCCACAGTCCCATGGGTCATTGACTTGGAGGCTGCGGCTGGAATGCATCTGGCCTTGCCCTGACTAGTTTCTAGCCCGGGTGGACAACCCTCTGCTCTGACTGGCCTCCACAGTGTGTCATGCTCCTGCTGGCTTCCTGCCCCCTCCTCGCCTGGCATTGTTGTGGGAGATGGCACGGGCATTCAGAGGAGTCCTAGATGCCAGTGTCTTGGTGTTTACTGTTTCCTGTCTTAGTTTCCGAGTAGGGGGCGGGGTGTGATAGGGAAGGGGTGGTATAGCTAGAGTGTGAGCTAAGGACCTGTCTGCTTTACTTCGCTTTCTCTGACAAACTATGTCACTTTTTTTTTCCCTCCACACTGACCGTAAATTTGTATTTGCTGTTTGTGGCTACTGAAGTCTTACTGTTCCGTCATGGACCGTACAACCTCTCAGCCTGATAGGTTGGTTAAAAAAAAAAAGACACCACTCCCATTTCTGTATCACAATTGCCGTTTTTTAGCAAGTATGTGAACTCACAGTGCTTTTCTATGAATAAATCACGGATCACAGAAAAGATCATTTTTCTAAAATCAGAAATTGTGTTATTTCAATAAATGGGGCCCTTCTCCGTATTCTCCATCACCCTGGCTGGGACAGGGAGCTGGTTAGGCCTATAGCACAGAGGGTTCCTAGCACTCTACTAAGATGTGGAATAACAAATGAAGAATTTCCTACTGCACCAGACCGCTTTCCAGAGCTCACAGGCACATCAGGGCCGGACCCCAGAAAGTAGGTACCATGATGATGAGCGGAAACATCAAGATACTGAGAAAATTAGAGGGTATACACAGAAAAGAAGCCTATTGGTGTCAGAAGCCTTCTCAGCTCCGTGATGCATGTCTAAGCAACTCAGCCGATCTTTATGCCCTCTTCCCAATTTTTCAGGTCAAAGCTGAAGGCCTCTCAGCTTCTTCCTGCTCACCTAGACTCCATCTTCCTCAACAGGCTTTTCTGAATATTCTAACCGTTTGTGTCCCTTTCTGATCTATACACTCTTCCTCCCCAGACACAAAGCCCTGGCTTCACATGCTGTAGGAACCCCATTTCCCTGCACATGTCACAGCTCCCACTCCTAGGAAGATCTATGCAACCCCATGTGGCTCTGGGGTTTGGATATCTGAGAGCACACTGGTGTCAGAGCCCTGACATGAAGTCTGACATCAATGCCTAGGCATTGATATCTGAGCTCCAAGGACTTGTGGGAGAGGATGCAAGAAGCAGTCCAGGGAAGGAAGAGGCTAAGAAGGAATGGAGGATAAGGGCACAGATCTTTCACAAACAAAACCACATGCAAGACTCCAACTCTCAAACTTTTATTCTCCTGGAAACAATCATCTGTGTCAGTGGGACTTCAGGGAAAATGGGCACACTCAATTCTGTCGAAGCAGGCGAGAGTGTTTGTGCACGGCATCCACAAAGGCTCCCACATGTTCCGGGTCCATGTCAGGGTAAAGTCCATGGCCCAGGTTGGCAATGTAGCGCTGTGGCCCAAAGTCATTCAGCATCTGCTGCACCAGCTTCCCAATCTCCTCCTGAGGGGAACAACAGGGCACTGGCTACAGGAGGGCCAGCATGCCTCTGTCCTCCCTATACATAATAGTGACACACATACATGGAGGCACTCAGTATTACTCAGGCATTCAAAAAAACTTTATCGGAGCCCTAGTATGGACCAGGCACTAAGAAAAGCCAAATGAACGAAATCAATGAAAAGAAACTCCTGCCTTCCTAGAGTCCATGTTGTGAATGGAGTAGAAGGGAGGGATAAACCAATGATGAAAACACACACATGGTAATAAACACAACCACATCCAGAACCATGAGAGTGCAGAGACAAAGTCACCAACACACACACAAGAACCTGGTTGTTACCTCAGATGCATACAGGGCACAGGGGTCCAGGTTGCCCTGCAGGGTCACCGTCTTTCCCACGCGTTCCCTGGAAGCAGAGTCAGGGCCCTGTTCTGGTGACCGCACATACTGTAGCTGTCCCCTGCTCCACCTCACCTTCCATCACTCACCGGGCTTTCTCGGGGGCCACTGTCCAGTCAAGCCCAACCACCTCGTAGCCAGCCTGGGCCAGCTCCTCCAGGGCAAAATGTCCATCCTTAGCAAAGATGATCTGGGGGAAGGGGCAAATCTCAGGCTGCAGAGAGCTTTGCTCTGCTGGCTATTAATAATATACCTCAGTCATACTTCTGCTGCCCTCTAGTGGTCACTTAGTTCCATGCAGGACTTAACCTGAAAGCTCCACCGCCCCACCTTCACTCAGCCCATCCCCATCCTTACCATAGGCACTGGTGCCAGGCCTGCCTCCTGCAGCCCGGCCTTCACTCGCTTGGACACATCACGGATGTAGGGCAGTGCAAACTTACTGAAGAGTTGTGGGCCAAGATGCCCTGCATGGGACTCAAAGAGCTGCAATGCCTACAATTACAGGGTGTTGAAAATAAATACATAACATACAAAGAGGAGATATACATAGAACGTGCCTCAATTTTCCCCAAGTGACTTCATCCCTGAGATTGCCTAAGCCTATAAACCTTGTTCCAGTCAAAAACTTTTGCCTTCTCCAGATTCCAGTGCTAGCTTCGGTCTTTGAACAGAGCACTAAGCCCCTCTGCCAGTATCTGGGCTTAGCTGCTCCAGCCAGATCACTGCAGGTCAAGCCTCTTTTGTGCCTGGCATTAAGATACCTAGCTTCTCAGGTATAAGAAACTGTACTGTTTCTGGTCCTTAAAGATTAAAGCCCCAGGCTATTGTCTCTCCCTCAGGTCTTACCTGGGCACCAGCAGCCACTTGTCCCACCAGATAAGGGACAAGAGCATCAGTGAGGATGCGAAGCAGCTGGTGACTGGCTTGTGGTCTCTGGTAAAGCCAGCGCTTGGCCTGAGACATGGTGCTTGAGCCGCCACCTTCAACCATGTATGTCATCAGAGTCCACTACAAAGGCGAAAGCCAGATTGACACTTCCTTCCCTTGTCTTCACCCAGACCTGCCAAAGTAACTTCTCCAAGCCCAAGTCCCTGCCCTGCTCCATATTACCGGGGCACCAGCAAAGCCAATCAGTGGCACACGCCCAGCCAGCTGCTGTCGAGTGAGGGTGATGGCCTGGAACACATAGCCCAGCTCAGAGGCCACTGTTGCTGGATCCCGGAGGCGCTCTAAGTCCCGCTCTTCTCTTAATGGTTCTGGGAAGCTGGGCCCTTTGCCGGGCACCATGGTCACCTCCATGCCCAGTGCCTGGCAGGGGAGAAAACATCTGGGTTCCCAACCTGTAACTCCTGGAGAATGAGATCTGTTCAACCCATGCCAGGAAGGAGGAAAAGGAGAATGAAACTCGGCCAAGCTCCATCTCCTCCAGCCTATTTTTCCCTCTGTCCCATAAGGGTAAATGCTTTTCTTGAGCCTTGACTGTCCTTTCTGTTTTATACATTTGAGTCAGAGCTGAGCAGGTACCTGGGGTACGACAAGGATGTCGGAGAAGATGATGGCAGCATCCAGAGGGAAGCGACGCAGTGGCTATAGGGAACAGAAGACAGATTGCTAGGTGGCCTGGGGAGGACATAAATCCCTCCTCTTTTGTCGACCTCTCACCTGCAGGGTAAGTTCACAGCAGGCTTCTGGGGAGCGACAGGTGCTGAAAAAGTCCTGGGCAGCCCGAGTTTCCCTAAACTCTGCAGACAGAAAAGGTAAGGCAGGGCTCAGCCTTAGGGAACCTCCAAGAGCCCTTCTCTGCCCCTCCAAAACTTTTCACTCTCCAGAGTTTTACCTAGACTCCGAGGCCCTGACCCTGACCTGGTAAGTAGCGTCCTGCCTGCCGCATGCACCAAACAGGAGTGTAGTCTGTTTCTTCTCCCCAGGCTGCTCTCAGGAAGGTGTCATTCTTAAGCTCCGGAAAACCCTGAGGTCTGGGGATCAAGAGGAGGGAAGGGTAGGTCTCAGTAAACTAGGCTGGGGGTTGGGCAGGGCTTGGGTTCTAAAGGCGGATAAAGTCCATCCAGCACCGCTATCTGCCTTCTCCAGACCAGCTACCAAGCTGCGCCTCTCCGCCGATTCTGCCCTCTCTTTGCCTATCAGGTGGTGTACAGGACTAGAAGGGCCGGTGCTGGGGCCTTTACCCTACGCATAGTCCCAGTTTCCCCAGCCTCCCCAGTTTTTCCCTTCCCACTGGAAGGACTAGGAGAGTGGGGGTGAGGAGACGAAAACTCACTTAGGAGAACTGGTGGGGGGAGAGCATGTCTCTGGAACAAGGGTATCCATGGGCTAGTTCCAGGGCTGGAAGGTTTGGGGGCTGAAAAATCTCCAGGCGGGGGCGGGTAGTCATGGGGGAATCAGAGATGAAAGTCCGAAATGGGGATCTTAGTTGAGGATTAGAAAGTCCAGGGGGCGTATCCTAAATTAAGGTCTGGGGTACGCAGTCCAGCTAGGTAGTCCCTGGGATGAATATTTTAAGAATCCATGGTTGGAGGATTTGGAATCCCAGCGACTTGGGTTCTCCGGGCTGGGGAAGAAGGGTATAGGAACAGATTCCTAGGCTGGAAGATTCAGGTCAGAAGCCCCTATGACCACACTGCGTGGTGGTCCAGAGAACTCACCTAGACTCTTTCGCCTCCATGATAAGCTGTCGGTAAACGCGAGCACAGTCCCCGTTATAGACTGAATCTGAGCCTGCCCTCTGCCCAGGCTCCGCCTCTTCCAGGGATGAACCAGGGCAGTCGCCATATTGAAAGTCACATGATCAGACTCCCGCTACCGCTCCTGGGCTGCCCCAGCTGCTGCCGGTAGGACCCCACCCCTAGTCTCTTCACCGTAAAGTCCGCTGTAGCGACGCAACAACAAACACACATCCACCCCCCCCCCACCCCCCCAAAGAACTTTGCTGTAAATACACTTCGCATGGTGTGAGGAGTTTGCTCTCCTCTGACGGCCTGGGAATCCCAGAAAACTCGGCCCAAGGCTCACTTTTCACTCCCACTCTCCACGATTCTAATAATTTTATGCCGGGCTCAACCAGCCACAACTGTGGTAGAACAAAGTTGTACAGGAAACTGAAATAATTAAATATTTATATTACCTAGAAAGAGGCGGGCACTATAGTAGGTGCAGAGGTTACAGTGGTGAACAGGCATTTTCTTCCTCTAAGGAGCTACAGACTGATGAGGAAACATAGAAATCAGCAATCACAGTGGTAAATGTTTTAAAGGGAAAAAGCTAGACGCAAGTAGCAAGGACTCCATTTAATTGGGGAAAGCAATGGGATATTACAAGCAAAGGAAACAGCATGTGCAAAGAGAAGATGCAAAACAGCAATTGGGTTAATGGAAAACAGGAATATCAAGCTAGTGGATTTAAATAATCTGGAACTATCCAGAGTTCAGCTCATGCAGGCCTTTGTTAAATGCACGTATTCACTTTATCTTGTAGTAGTGTGACAGGGTACAAATAGCTTGGAGAAATCAGAAGAGAGGCACTGTGTTCCCAACTACTAAGGAAAAAAAAGTGGAAAACTCTCAAAATTACATGGGATTATTTATTTCTTGATACCTTTATTTGATAACTATATCAAAACAAAGTTTCCACCCAAGTGTCCCTCAACAAGTGAATGGATAAACAAAATGTAGTGTATTTATACAATGGAACATTATTCAGCCATAAAAATAAAATTCTGATACATGCAACAACATTGTTGTAACATTATGCTGAATGAAATAAGACAGACACAAAATGGCAAATACTGTATCATTCCACTTACATGAAATATCTAGAATAGGCAAATTCATAGAGGCAAAAAGTAGATTAGAGCTTTAGTAGATTAGTTCCCAGGGACTAGGGAGTGGGGACAATGAGGAGTTATTGCTTAAGGATACAGAGTTCCCTGTTTGGGGTGACAAAAAAGTTTTGGAAATAGATAATTGTACACTTTAAAAAAACGGCCAAGACTGCAAATTTTGTTATATGTATTATTTACTATTAAAAATTAATGTTATATTTAAAAAACAGTGATTTGTACACTTTATATGATATGAATTACATCTCAGTAAACTTTTCAATAAACAAGGGTGGGGGTGGGACAAATTTTCCTTTTCCTCCGTGATTGTACATCACTCAGTTCAGTTCAGTCGCTCAGTCGGACTCTTTGCGACCCCATGAATCGCAGCATGCCAGGCCTTCCTGTCCATCACCAACACTAGACAGCATATTAAAAAGTAGAGACATTACTTTGCCAATAAAGGTCCGTTTAGTCAAGGCTATGGTTTTTCCAGTGGTCATGTATGGACATGAGAGTTGGACTGTGAAGAAAGCTGAGCACCGGAGAATTGATGCTTTTGAACTGTGGTGTTGGAGAAGACTCTTGCAGTCCCTTGGACTGCAAGGAGATCCAACCAGTCCATTCTAAAGGAGATCAGTCCTGGGTGTTCATTGGAAGGACTGATGCTGAAGCTGAAACTCCAATACTTTGCCCACCTCATGCAAAGAGTTGACTCATTGGGAAAGACCCTGATGCTGGCCTCCCAGCATCAGGAGGAGATGGGGCAGGAGCATTGGGGTCAGGAGGAGAAGGGGACGAAAGAGGATGAGATGGCTGGATGGCATCACCGACTCGATAGACATGAGTTTGGGTGAACTCCAGGTGTTGGTGATGGACAGGGAGGCCGGGCGTGCTGCGATTCATGGGGTCGCAGGGAGTCGGACACGACTGAATGACTGAACTGAACAACTTCTGTAAGTGGTTTGTTTGTTTTTGCCTCCTCTCTTCCCACGTTGGCCTTTCCTCTCATTTAGTTTAGAATTACTGGGAGAAACTGGATAATGATCCCCAGTGCCCTGAGGTTAAGAGTAACCACTAGGAACAAGTCTAAATTACTCAAGAGTCCCATCAGCAGCCAGGCTGGGGAGGGATCATTTTCCCAAACATTTTAGTCACACTGCTCCTAGGATGGAAAACCTGACAGGATAGCTAACAGATTCTTAAAGATTCAGCTGGTTGTAGTGAGGCTCACTGGGAGCAGGGAAGCTCCAGAAGGTCGAAGGAATAGCGTTTCGGGCTCGATAGGATGGATGGTGGCTTAAAGGAGAGCAGTAGCAATGGGAATGGAGTGGGGAAATTGATCAGGTAGAAACTTCGGAACTTGGGTCTGGCTGACTGAGTGGAAGGCACAGAAATAAATAACAGGATTCAGTACCCAAGTATACAGAACAATACGGCGACACACGAGGTGCGCTTAGTCCAGAACTTACGGCGAAGGCTGGTCGAGGGCGGGGCTGAAGGTGGTGGGAAGCTCGGTCTGCTGGTTCTGCCGAATCTCCTGCGCCCGGATCGCCCCCGGGCTTCCCTGGGCCATACCGCCATGGCTGGCCCGGGTCCGGGCGCGGCGCTAGAGTCCCCGCGACAGCTGCTGGGCCGTGTACGCTTTCTGGCGGAGGCAGCGAAGAGCCTCCGTGCCGGGCGGCCGCTGCCGGCGGCGCTAGCTTTCGTGCCGCGCGAGGTGCTCTACAAGCTTTACAAGGACCCAGCGGGACCGTCGCGCGTGCTGCTGCCGGTGTGGGAGGCGGAAGGCCTGGGGCTGCGTGTGGGAGCCACGGGCCCGGCCCCCGGTACCGGCTCCGGGGCCCTCCGCGCGGCCCGCGACAGCATCGAGCTGCGGCGCGGCGCTTGCGTGCGCACCACAGGCGAAGAGCTGTGCAACGGCCACGGGCTCTGGGTGAAGCTGACCAAGGTGCAAAAGACCCCGGGGCCAGGGAAGCCCCTGGCTGTTCCCCTCCCCCATATCGAGCTGACTTAGCGTCCGGTGCCCTTCGCCCTGGGCTGGGCAGGGCGGGCCGCTGGCAGTTCCCTGACGGCTGTCCTCGTCTGGTGCGTCCCGGCAGGAGCAGCTGGCGGAACACCTGGGCGACTGCGGGCTGGACGAAGGCTGGCTCCTGGTGTGCCGCCCAGCCGAGGGCGGGGCCCGCCTGGTACCCATCGACACTCCAGACCACCTCCAGCGGCAGCAGCAGCTCTTCGGAGTGGACTACCGCCCGGTGCTCAGGTCCTGCGCTGGGATGGGTGGGGTTTGCTGGCCGACTGCCAGGCCCTAGACTGGCACAGCCCGGGCGGTGTGATCTGATAGGATTGACAGCAAAAAGGGCGGGACCTAAAGGGAGCTGGGGTGGGGCTTCTGGAGGCATGGTTTAGAGGAGCCAGAGCGCTGGAGAAGGCTCCAGGGTCTTCTGCCGCCCGCTGAGGTCTCCATATCCCGTTCCCCATTCTGCGCGCACAGATGGGAACAGGTGGTGGACTTGACATACTCGCATCGCCTGGGATCAAGGCCTCAGCCGGCCGAGGCATACACTGAAGCTGTACAAAGGCTACTGTGAGTAAGCTGGGATGGGCTGGGGAGGAAGGAGCTCCAGGTCTGGGCCCGACCTAATTAGGGACTTGGGGTCGCTTAGCTATGTGCCCCCGACGTGGACCTACGAGTGCGACGAGGACCTGATCCACTTCTTGTACGACCACCTGGGCAAGGAGGATGAGAACCTGGGTAGCGTGAAGCAGTATGTGGAGAGCATAGACGTTTCCTCCTACACGGTGGGTGCTGGGACTCCTCCCACCCCAAGCAAGATGTAGTAACATCCTGCTAGATTCGTAACTCTTACCTCTAAGCCACAGCCAAACCTGAATCCCCACAGGCCAGACTCAGTCCACCCCCCAGTCTTGGAAGTCCTATAGGAATCCCTCGACACTTCCACCCTTACCAGATGGATTTCCAGCTCAGCTCCACTGTGCTTTCTCTCTTGTGCTCCCTGGCCCATCCACCTCTCTACCCTCCCCAGGAGGAGTTCAATGTGTCCTGCCTGACAGACAGCAACGCGGACACCTACTGGGAGAGCGATGGGTCCCAGTGCCAGCACTGGGTACGGCTGACCATGAAAAAGGGCACCATTGTCAAGTGAGTGGGCTCTGAGCACAACAGGGTGGGTGAGCCACGTACCTGTGAGTGTAAAGACACATGTGCACCCTCTTAACCCTCAGGAAACTACTACTCACGGTGGATACCACAGATGACAACTTTATGCCTAAGCGGGTGGTGGTCTATGGGGGTGAAGGGGACAACCTGAAGAAGCTGAGTGACGTGAGCATTGACGAGTGAGTGAACTGATCTGGGCTGGGAGGTGGGACATGATCCTGGCAGCAGGATCTGACCCAGCTTGGAGTCATAAGGTAGACTGTGACCCCAGCAACCCCTGAAGCCAAGGGGTTTCCAAAGTTCCCCATGTTCATCCCCTCAGGACCTTGATCGGGGACGTCTGTGTCCTGGAGGACATGACTGTCCACCTCCCAATCATCGAGATCCGCATCGTCGAGTGCCGAGGTGGGGCTTAAGGCCATAAGGAGGGAAAGGGAGGCCCAGCATGTAGATGGGGGTTAGCTGGCAGTGAGTGTGGAGTGAAGGAGATGGACTTGGAGTTGGGATAAAGGTGACAGCTGAACTAACGCCAAGATCTGAAGCTTTGGGGCCCAAGCCAACGGGATGGTGCCGGGTATAAGCCTGCCTTAAAGCCATAGAAGTGCGTGGGCTCACCTGGAAGAGGAATGGAGTTGGGACCTTCAGGCATCCCCATATTATAGTGGTGGACGGAGGAACTAGCACAGAATATAATCATCAGAATCGGGCGATAGAAGGGGATCCCAAAGGTCCCGAGTTTCTAGGGGCGAAGGGTGACACAAGGCTGAGCACTGAAGAGCCATTCTCAGGTCCTGGGGCCAAAGAGGCAGCAGGCACCGTAAGTGAGCTCACTCTGACTCTTCCCCCAGATGACGGGATTGATGTGCGTCTTCGAGGGGTCAAGATCAAGTCTTCTAGACAGCGAGAATTAGGGCTAAATGCAGACCTGTTTCAGCCCACCAATCTCGTGCGATACCCACGCCTAGAAGGCACTGACCCGGAAGTACTGTACCGCAGAGCTGTTCTCCTGCAGAGGTGGCTGTGGTCCTGGGCCAGTTAGTCCCTCCCCTGAGCCCCCATCCTGAGCCTTTTGTCTGTGTGGAAGAGATCTTACATTGTATGCTATTCCACTTCAAGAGGCAGAGAGCCCCTGGGCCCTGCCTTCTCCTGTCCCTGTGTGTTGAGGGTGGTGAGTGGGTCTTGCATCTATGACTTCAGCCACAATTACCTTTACCCAACCTCCCCAGATTCATAAAGATCTTAGACAGCGTCCTGCACCACCTGGTACCGGCCTGGGACCACACGCTGGGCACCTTTAGTGAGATTAAGGTGAGCCTGACTCACTCAGTGCTGGCCTTGGCAGTGGGCACCCCTTTCTGCAGTTGTTCACGCTTCATCAGAAATTTCTTAGATCTACTCTAGGCCTAGACTTTTGCTAGGCTCTGGGAACACAGGAAGAAAGCCAGACACAAATAATCAAAATGTAGTGTTTAGGGTCCTATTTCCCAGAGAGTATGTGACATACACAGAGCTTGGGGAGGAGAGGTGACAGCATGGACAGGGCAGGCTGTATGAAAGGTGCCCACTGGGAGTTCCTAGCTGCTCAGGATGACTTGAGAGAAGCATAGCCATAGATGTGAGTGTGACATGGGATGAGGCAGGAGGAGGTGGGCAGGAGGCTGGCCCTGGTAGCCGAGGGCACCGGGGCCAGACTTTGTTCCTGGTCAGTGGAGCCATTGGGAAGTTTTTATGTAAGGTAAAGACAAAGTTGGGTTTTTATGTAAGGTAATGACAAAGTTGGGTTTTAGAAAGCTTCCCCTGGTGGCTGGACTAAGGGAGAGACTGAAAGCAAGGACCAGGGATAGAGTAGGCTTGAACTGGCCCCGTGGGGTTGGAACAGAGAAATGTTCCAGGGCCTGGACAGAGGCTGACTGCCTGCCGGCCCCGCTCGGGCCGCCTCTCCCCACCAGCAAGTGAAGCAGTTCCTGCTTCTGTCACGCCAACGGCCAGGCCTGGTGGCCCAGTGCCTGCGTGACTCAGAGAGCAGCAAGCCCAGCTTCATGCCACGTCTGTACATCAACCGGCGCCTCGCCATGGAACACCGTGCCTGCCCCTTACGGGATCCCGCCTGCAAGAATGCTGTCTTCACCCAGGTCTGGACCACCTGGGGTCAGAGCAAGGGCGGGTCAGCAGGGGAACTAGGGGGCACTGGGCCAAGAGGAGCCTGAGCAAGGTCTTTGGGCAAGAGTGGGGCCGGGTCTCAGACGTTCCCACAACTCCCTCCCCTTCTCCCTGGCCCCAGGTTTATGAAGGCCTCAAGCCCTCTGACAAGTATGAAAAGCCCCTGGACTACAGGTATGGCTTGGGGGCAGGGGACCACACATGGACCCATGTCCACCCACACACTGCCTCTGGACCCCTCAGTGTTACCCCTCTGTAGCCCCTACTCCTGGTTGGACCCTGGGCTGGTGGGTCATCCTGAGCCGTAGCCTGGTGTAATGATAGAGACTTACCCCTCCTTATAGGTGGCCCATGCGCTATGACCAGTGGTGGGAGTGTAAATTCATTGCAGAAGGCATCATTGACCAAGGTGAGGCCTTGAGGGCCAGTAGCAAGAGGCCTGCCGTATTGAGAGTGGTTGGGGTATCTGGGGTGACCAGCTAAGCCAGATAGGGGACTTGCTTCTTACCCCCTCATGGGGGCTGGGGCTCTTGTGTGCCTCAACTGAGAGCATCTGTCTGTCCTTTCAGGAGGTGGTTTCCGGGACAGCTTGGCAGACATGTCAGAAGAACTGTGCCCTAGCTCGGCGGACACCCCTGTGCCTCTGCCTTTCTTTGTACGAACGGCCAACCAGGTAAGCCCACATCCATACCTCCCAAGTTGTTTCTGCTGTTCTGTCTCTGCAAACCTCCCAGGTGCCAGACTAAGCCAGAGAAGGAGCAGGGAGAGACTGAACTGCCCGGGGCAGCTTCTGGGCAGACAGGGAAGGAGCCATTGTATGTTCAGAGGGCTCCTTCAGGGCCCGTCCGTGGAAGGTGTTCAGGGAAGTCATTGAGGCATCTAGGGTAACACAGGAGGGTCCATTACAGGCCATGCTGACAGCTCTGTCTCGGGGGCAGGGCAATGGCACAGGCGAGGCCCGGGACATGTATGTGCCCAACCCCTCCTGCCGGGACTTTGCCAAGTATGAGTGGATCGGACAGCTGATGGGGGCTGCCCTTCGGGGTAAGGAGTTCCTGGTGAGTAGCCTAATCTGCACCCAACCAGCTTAGTCCTGGCTCTTGGAAAGAAGAGCCAGCCAAACCCGGGCAGTTCAGGGCACGAAGACAGCAGTGTTTGTCCCACAGGTCCTGGCTCTGCCGGGTTTTGTGTGGAAGCAGCTCTCTGGTGAGGAGGTGAGCTGGAGCAAGGACTTCCCAGCTGTGGACTCTGTGCTGGTGAGTTAGGGCCTGGACCAGGTTTCTCTGCCCAGCTCTCAAGCTTGTTGCACCCCTAGGCTGTCCTGAACCTTTTCGTACCACCCGTGTTTCCCCTCGCCCACCTCGTGTACTCCCATAGCTTCGATTCCTGTCACTGTTCTGGTGACCCTGAAAGGACTGCTTCTCTCTGGACCCAGCCTCTCTGCTAAGCCGAGGGCTATATATGCATTTACCTACTCGACTTCTCTCCCAAGAGGGCACCTTGGGCTCAGCACACTCTTCATCCTCTCCCTCTAGGGCTCCCTCTCGCAGTGGCACCACCACCCACCCCTCCCCTTGCCAAGCCGCTCAGGGTCATTCTTCACTCTTCTTTCTCCCTCACCTCCCACATTCTGTCACATCTGCCTTTGGAATCTGCCCACCTCTCCCGTCTCCCTTCTGTTCCTCAGGTTTAGTCACCTTCCTTCCTGATCCAGCCACTGATTGCATGTCTCCCTTCTTACCCATCTGATCTCCATAACCCCTTCAATGGTCCACCCTGGGCTTAGGATAAAATGCAGAGTCTGAAAAGGCCTTAACATGACTCCTGTATCTCTGGACACTTGCCCGGTTAGGTTCCTCAGGCCTTTTGCTCTTTCCACCTTTTTTTAAGATGTTCTCTCTCCTGACTTCTTGGTGGCCCAGCCAATTCCCAGCCAATCCTTTGGGTCTCAGCTTAGATGCCACTTCCCCCAGGACACCTTCCCTGATCTCCGTGGCTGGTTAGGCATCATCTTGATGCTGGGCTTCACAGCCCGTCTACTAACCCCCTCACTGCCCTCACTGCCTGCATAACAACCGCCTTGCCTGGCTGCCTCCCCTGCTTTCCTGTGAGCTTCTTGAGAAAAAAAACAAGACTATCTCCACAGTGAAAAGCTGACCTTCCTGCCTCTCTTCAACCCCCAGGTGAAGCTCTTGGAAGTGATGGAAGGAATGGACAAGGAGACATTTGAGTTCAAATTTGGGAAGGAGCTAACATTCACCACTGTGCTGAGTGATCAGCAGGTGGTGGAGCTGATCCCTGGGGGTTCCGGCATCGTGGTGGGATATGAGGACCGTTCCCGTTTCATCCAACTGGTGCAGAAGGCACGGCTAGAAGAGAGCAAGGAGCAGGTACTACCCAGAGGCCAGTGGAACAGAGAGCTGTGGATGCTCCCAGGAGCCAGAGCCCATCCCGAGGGGCCACCAGAACCCAGCCCCAAGAGCTCTGGCCCCCACCACCCCTCTGCCCCACATTCCTGCTGATCTGTGGGGCACAGAGGTACTTTATCTCTGTGAGTGGAGGCCAGGTGTCCCCACCACACCCAGAGCTGGGAGTTGTGCCATCTTCTCCAGCCAGGCCTTCTCCCTTCTCCCCAGGTGGCAGCCATGCAGGCAGGTCTGCTGAAGGTGGTGCCCCAGGCTGTGCTGGACTTGCTGACGTGGCAAGAATTGGAGAAGAAGGTGTGCGGGGACCCAGAGGTCACTGTGGATGCCCTGCGCAAGCTCAGTGAGTGTGGGGCCGGGCAGCACAGTCCTGGGGTAGGGCTTAAGGACCTAAGAATGAATTCTGTGTGGCTTTGTCCCACCAGCCCGGTTTGAGGACTTCGAGCCATCTGACACCCGGGTGCAGTATTTCTGGGAGGCACTGAACAACTTCACCAACGGTCAGTGGAGATGGCAGAGGACTGCCTGGGTTCAGACTCCACTCCTGGGATACAGAGATGGGGGAGGTGGTCGAGTTTCCTCCACCAGCACATGGGCGCTGATTTGCTTCTCCTCTTCAGAGGACCGGAGCCGCTTCCTGCGCTTTGTCACCGGCCGCAGCCGTCTGCCGGCCCGGATCTACATCTACCCAGACAAGCTGGGGTGAGAGCCGATGGGGAGGGGAGGTCTAGTCGGAAGAGCCTGTGGCTGGCCTTTGCCCTCTGCCACACACACATTCCCCCGTCAGACCGCTGCCCTGTGCCCCTCCGATTCTTCCTCATCTCTGGTCCCTCCACACCCCCAGCTATGAGACCACAGACGCGCTGCCCGAGTCTTCCACCTGCTCCAGCACCCTCTTCCTGCCGCACTATGCCAGGTGGGTTCCCTAAGTTCCAGCCTGGGGAGTGGGGTGTCGGGGAAATGTGACATCCTAGGGTGGAGGAGGGCTTCAGGGTACAAATTGGAGTCCCAGAGCCCCTGGTCATGATGGAGGAGCCTCTACATCAGGTGTTGAACAACTCCCTGCCCCCAACAGCGCCAAGGTGTGTGAGGAGAAGCTCCGATACGCTGCCTACAACTGTGTGGCCATTGACACCGACATGAGCCCTTGGGAGGAGTGAGTCGGCGCCAGGGGGCAGTCGCGGGCCTGCAGGACTGCGCCTGCGCTGGTCCCATGGGGTCTCCCCCTGAGCACCCAGCGCAGAGACAGCTTACCTGGACCAGCACAGTATGAGCAGAAAACGCCAGTGCACTGCACCCCTGGGTGTGGTTGAAGTGGGAGCAGCGGGTTGACACTGGTGGCCCAGCCCCACAGACCCTCAAGCCCTACACGTGCTCGGGTTTGCTTCCAGAGCTATTTCACCTCTTGTGAGAGGAATCTTCCACAAGCCCAGCACACGCTGCCAGGCCTGAGCTACTTGAAGGGGGCCTTCTTCTAGCTCCCCACCTCATGGACTTTGTTTCAGTTTTCGATTCCTTTTTTTTTTCTCCATATTTTTCTCTGGTTTCAGCCTGAACTAAAAATTTGTGGGGGCAGGGTGGGGGGATGGAGGCTCCTCCCCCAACAAATCTCCATGGATGGATACGGAGTGATGGCCATCCTCCTTGGTCACCTGAACCAAGAATAAAGCAACAACTGAACACCCTCTCCCTCACATACTGGTCTTTTCCTCCTCTCCCTCCATCCCCAAGGTGTGAGCTCCAACTTTCTTTCTCCAACTCAGTACCAACTGACAAAGTGCCATCACTGTCCCTGACTCAGAACATACAGCTACTCAACATTAAACCTCTACTACTGCTGCTGCTGCTAAGTCGCTTCAGTTGTGTCCGACTCTGTGCGACCCCATAGACGGCACCCCACCAGGCTCCCCCGTCCCTGGGATTCTCCAGGCAAGAATACTGGAGAGGGTTGCCATTTACTTCACAAATGCATGAAAGTGAAAATTGAAAGGGAAGTCGCTCAGTCGTGTCTGACTTTTAGCGACCCCATGGACTGCGGCCTACCAGGCTCCTCCATCCATGGGATTTTCCAGGCAAGAGTACTGGAGTGGGATGCCATCGCCTTCTCCGCCACTGCTACTACACGCTATTCATCACTTCTGCAACACCTGGCTCCCTGTCTGCTGTCTTGACCTCCAAGACCTTGCTCAGGTTAAGGCCAGATAGGTCCTCTCTGAAATCTTCAATAGCTCCTCTTTCAGTTCAGTCGCTCAGTCGTGTCCGACTCTTTGCGACCCCATGAATCGCAGCACGCCAGGCCTCTCTGTCCATCACCAACTCCCGGAGTTCACTCAAACTCACGTCCATTGAGTCAGTGATGCCATCCAGCCATCTCATCCTCTGTCATCCCCTTTTCCTCCTGCCCACAATCCTGCCCAGCATCAGAGTCTTTTCCAATGAGTCAACTCTTCGCATGAGGTGGCCAAAGTACTGGAGTTTCAGCTTCAGCATTATTCCTTCCAAAGAACGCCCAGGACTGATCTCCTTTAGGATGGACTGGTTGGATCTCCTTGCAGTCCAAGGGACTCGCAAGATTATTCTCCAACACCACAGGTCAAAAGCATCAGTTCTTCGGCGCTCAGCTTTCTTCACAGTCCAATTCTCACATCCATACATGACCACTGGAAAAACCATAGCCTTGACTAGATGGACCTTTGTTGGCAAAATAATATCTCTGCTTTTCAATATGCTATTTAGGTTGGTCTTAACTTTCCTTCCAAAGAGTAAGCGTCTTTTAATTTCATGGCTGCAATCACCATCTGCAGTGATTTTGGAGCCCAAAAAAATAAAGTCTGACATTGTTTCCACTGTTTCCCCATCTATTTCCCATGAAGTGATGGGACCGGATGCCATGATCTTCGTTTTCTGAATGTTAAGCTTTAAGCCAAATTTTTCACTCTCCTCTTTCACTTTCATCAAGATGCTTTTTAGTTCCTCTTCACTTTCTGCCATGAGTGTGGTGTCATCTGCATATCTGAGGTTATTGATATTTCTCCGGCAATCTTGATTCCAGCTTGTACTTCTTCCAGCCCAGCGTTTCTCAGGATGTATTCTGCATAGAAGTTAAATAAGCAGGGTGACAATATATAGCCTTTTCCTATTTGGAACCAGTCTGTTGTTCCATGTCCAGTTCTAACTGTTGATTCCTGACCTGCATATAGGTTTCTGAATCTCTTTCAGAATTCTCCACAGTTTATTGTGATCCACACAATCAAAGGCTTTGGCAGAGTCAATAAAGCAGAAATAGACGTTTTTCTGGAACTCTTGCTTTTTCGATGATCCAGCAGATGTTGGCAATTTGATCTCTGGTTCCTCTGCCTTTTCTAAAACCAGCTTGAACATCTGGAAGTTCACGGTTCACGTATTGCTGAAGTCTGGCTTGGAGAATTTTGAGCATTACTTTACTAGTGTGTGAGATGAGTGCAACTGTGTGGTAGTTTGAGCATTCTTTGGCATTGCCTTTCTTTGGGATTGGAATAAAAACTGACCTTTTCCAGTCCTGTGGCCACTGCTGAGTTTTCCAAATGTGCTGGCATATTGAGTGTAGCACTTTCACAGCATCATCTTTCAGGATTTGCAATAGCTCAACTGGAATTCCATCACCTCCACTAGCTTTGTTCGTAGTAATGCTTCCTAAGGCCCACTTGACTTCACATTCCAGGATGTCTGGCTCTAGGTGAGTGATCATACCATCATGATTATGAAGGGATGGAGCCAAAGCAAAAACAATACCCACTTGTGGATGTGACTGGTGATAGAAGCAAGGTCCGATGCTGTAAAGAGCAATATTGCATAGGAACCTGGAATGTTAGGTCCATGAATCAAGGCAAATTGGAACTGGTCAAACAGGAGATGGCAAGAGTGAACATTGACATTCTAGGAATCCGTGAACTAAAATGGACTGGAATGGGTGAATTTAACTCAGATGACCATTATATCTACTACTGCGGGCAGGAATCCCTTAGAAGAAATGGAGTAGGCATCGTGGTCAACAAAAGAGTCCAAAATGCAGTACTTGGATGCAATCTCAAAAACAACAGAACGATCTCTGTTCATTTCCAAGGCAAACCATTCAATATCACAGTAATCCAAGTCTATGCCCCAACCAGTGCTGATGAAGCTGAAGTTGAACGGTTCTATGAAGACCTACAAGACCTTTTAGAACTAACACCCAAAAAAGATGTTCTTTTCATTAGAGGGGACTGGAATGCAAAAGTAGGAAGTAGGAAGCTCCTCTTTACCCAACTTTAAAATAAAACTAAACAAAAACTTTAAACCTCCTCCTAAGTTTTATGCATGTCCCGCCCCAGCCTTTTCTCCCTTAAGAGCTTCCATAACACTCCATCCAAGAAGCTCTTGCACATGGAAAAGTTGAATAAATGGACGAATTCATTCCTTCAGAGTATGTTTATTGGGCTCCTGAGGGATGTTAAAGAAGACTGTTCCAGGACTTAGGGGTCCTTCCAGGAGCCAAGGAGACATGTGTCAAGTGGGAGTGGTAGGGCTTCTCAGTACAAACATGAAATCTGGAGCTGAGAAGGGAAATAAGGAGTCCTCTGCCCAGAAGCAGGAATAAAGCTGGCCTGGTGTCTTCTGGGATGGAGAGATCCCGCCACGTGGATGCAGTCCCCACAGGGGGCCGTCCTCCTCAAGCAGGGTCCCCAGAGAAGTCACACTCTCCCGCTGCCTCCGCACGACGCCCTCTAGGGCGCGCCCGGACGCCGCTCTGCGGGAAAACCACTTGGGCTCTGAGATCCGCCCCTCTCCGCATCCCGGGGTGAGTGCACCCTCAAGACCACCACTCCGTAATTTGGAATCTGATGCTCCAGATGAGCCTGCCTGGCCCTGCGGCTTCCCGACCTCTACGCCTTGGGTGGTCCGCAGGAGACGGGCCCCCCTCCTCCGGCAGTCTCTTTCTGCCGGAGGCGCTGGAGCCGGAGAGGCAGCTAGTCCCGCCCAGCTCCGCGCTTCCCGGCAAGCTCCCGCCGCCTCCTTCCTCCACCCGAGGATTCTCTCCTTTCCCTTCTCTGCTCTTCGGGGAAAGGCCTGGCCAGCACGGGCCTGCCGGAGGTAGTCTGTTTCTGGTACTGGCCACACGAAGGGCTTTCCAGGTAGTTCAGTGGTCGAGAATCCAAACGGCTTCCCAAGGGACTCCGCGGTAAATGATCCGCCTGCCGATGCAGGAGATGCAGGTGACGCGGGTTTGATCCCTGGGTTGTCAAGATGCCCTGAAGGAGGAAATGGCAACCCACTCCAGTATTCTTTCCTGGGAAATCCTATGGACAGGAGAGCCTGGAAATCTACAGACATGGGACCTAAGAATCAGACACGACTGAACAAGCACCTGCCACACAAGTCTTTGATCTGTCTTTTACCAAATTGGACCCACATTGTGTATTTTGTAACTTGCTTTTCATTCATTCATTTATTCATTCAGTGAATGCTTGGAGCAGCTATGTCAGGAGCCAGGCTGGCTACAATGGGTAAAATGGTTAAACAGATCATTTTTGTCATCTTGGGATTTTACCTTTAAGGGTGTGGCCGAGTGCTCACTCAGTCATGTCCTACTTTTTTTGTGATCCCATGGACTGTAACCGGTAGGCTCCTCTGTCCATGGGATTTTTCAGGCAAGAATACTGGAGTGGATTGCCATGCCCTCCTCCAGGGGATCTTCCCCACCCAGGGATGGAACCTGCCTCACCTGTGTCTCCTGGATTGGGAGGACTCTACCACTAGCACCTCCTGGCAAGCCCAAAGAGACATTTATTAAACAGATAATCACATAAATAACGGGCTTCCCAGGTGGCACTAGTGGTAAAGAATTCACCTGCCCTTGCAAGAGACTCGGTGGGAACCGTGGGTGGGGAAGATCCCCTGGAGGAGGAAATGGCAGCCCTCTCCAGGATTGTTGCCTGGGAAATTCCATGGACAGAGGAGCCTGGCGGGTTACAGTCCACGGAGTAGCAAGGAGTTGGACACGACTGAGCACGCACATATAAACAACATTTAATAACATTCATGTAAGAGCTCCAGAAAGAAGTGAAGGATTTCATTAGAAGACAGAATCAGATGATTCTAACCAAAGTGGCTCAGCGGGGACTTACCTGGTGGTCCAGTGCTTGAGAATCTGCCTGCCAATACAGGAGACAGAAATTGGATCCCTGGTCCGGGAATAAGGATCCTGCATGCCCCGAAGCAACTAAGCCGGAGCAGCAACTACAGAAGGCCCACACAGCAAAGAAGAGGCCATGCACTGCAACCAAGGCCAAGTGCTGCCAAAAATAATAAATATTAAAAAAAAAAAAAAAGGAAATGTTCAAAAAAAAAAAAGACTAGGAAATGGGAATACCAAAGAATTTTTTAAAAAGGCGGCTCAGAGAAATACTAAATCCTTAGGGAGAATAATGGTACAAAAACCAACTGAGAAGCATGTTGAGTCCTGTGTTACTGGAGTATGAAGGGAAGAAAGAGATGAGACTCGCCTCGGAGGCTTTTAGAGGGTTTTACGTTGAGCAGCCATGAGAGGGTTCAGCAAAGGAGTGACATGATTAGATTGCTTTTGGCAGCCCCGTAGAGAATGAGTTGAGAGAGAGAGACTACAGGCAAGGAGGAATCCAAGCAGGAAATCATGGTCGCTGGAACAAGGGTGATACTCATTTTCACCATTATTTTTATTGGCTGCCTTGTATTACATTATAAGGCATTTCATAACTTTTATTCATTTCAAACCCTCAACAGATGGACATTAAGGTTGTTTACAAATTTTCTGTATTAAAAACTATAAATGTTGTAATAAACATCCTCATGCATATATCCTTTCATACCTATTTATTTTCTTAGAATAACTTTTTAAAATTGCTTCATCAAACTGCTGAATTGCCCTCTAGGAAGGATGTATCAATTTTCACTCCCATTAGTGTCTATTTCCTAAACTCTTACCAACTCTGGGCATTGAATTTAACACACAGAAAAATTGTATGATTGTTATTTTAATTTGCACTGCTTTGGTTATTTACAGCATTGAGCAATTATTTTTATTCTTTAGGAACTGCTCTTTATTTTCACCCATTTTCTGTTCTTTAGACTAGATTCATTATTCCTTTTTATTGATTTATAACAGTCTTTGTGTAGGACTAAAATAATAAGCACAGCAAGGCATTGTGCTAAGTGCTGTACATGCATTATCTTGTTTTATCTTCTCAACAACTCTGTGAAGTAAGTACTATTATTATACTCATCTCCAGATGAGAAACCTGGCATGTGTGCTCAGTTGTGTCTGACTCTTGGCAAGCCCATGCACTGTGGCCCACCAGGCTTCTCTGTCCATGGGACTTTTCAGGCAAGAATACTGGAATGAGTCGTCATTTCTTCTTCCAGGGGATCTCCCTGACCCTCGGATCAAACCCACATCTCGTGCATCGTTAGGCAGACTCTTTACCACTGAGCCATCTGGGAAACTCAAGCAAAGATTAATTAACTTGCCCAGGGTAGGTAGTAAGTAATGAAGTTAGGATTTGGATGACGGTCTGCCAGCTCCAAAGCCTGCTGACATGGTAACTAAGGCACTGTGTCCTGAATATTAACCGTTTTGTTGTGTCAGGTGTTATAAATATGTCTTCTCAGCCTGTACTTTGCCATTTAATTTCATATATGTTCTTTTCTAACATACAAACTTTAAAATTTTTATGAATTAAGTACTTCCCTGGTGATCCAAACCTTCTCAGGTGGCGCATTGGGTTAAGAACCTGCCAGCAATGCATGAGACTCAGGAGATGTGGGTTCAATCCCTGGGTAGGGAAGATCTCCTGGAAAAGGAAAAGGCAACCCATGCGATGTTCTTGCCTGGAAAATTCTATGGACGGGGAGCCTAGTGGGCTATAGTACTTAGCATCGCAAAGGGTCAGATACGACTGAGTGACTAAGCACACACACACTGGTGGTCCAGTGGCTAAGACTCTGTGCTCTTAATGAAAAGGGGCCTGGGTTCAATCCCTGGTCAGGGAACTACATCGATGCCACACGCTACAACTAAGAGTTCATGTACCACAACTATAGACAGTTTGAATTTCACGTCTGCCATGATCACTTCTCATTTATCAGCTACACTTTCATTTTGGTGGCCAATTCTCAATTATCCTTTTTTTTTTAATGTCACATGGGTTTATCGCTGGGAGAGAAGAAATTAACACAATTACAGTCTTTGCTGTCTGTGAATGAACTGAATAAGAGATATGCCGGGTCTACTCACCAACAGACTTTAAAAAGTGACATGAGGACTTCCCTGGTTGTCCAGTGGTTGAGACTCCATGCTCCTGATGCAGGAGCCCAGGTTTGGTCCCTGGTCAGGGAACTAGCTCCCACAAGCTGTAACTAAAGTTTCACATGATGCGACTAAAGATCCCATGTGCTGCCATTAAGACCCAATGTAGCCACATAAATACATATTTTATTTAAAACTTTTAATTAACAATACATTGTCTGCTGCTGCTAAGTCACTTCAGTCATGTCCGACTCTGTGCGACCCCATAGACGGCAGCCCACTGGGCTCCCCAGTCCCTGGGATTCTCCAGGCAAGAACAGTGGAGTGGGTTGCCATTTCCTTCAATGCATGAAAGTGAAAAGTGAAAGTGAAGTTGCTCAGTCGTGTCCGATTCCTAGCGACCCCATGGACTGCAGCCTACCAGGTTCCTCAGTCCATAGGATTTTCCAGGCAAGAGTACTGGAGTGGGGTGCCATTGCCTTCTCCGCAATACACTGTCTACCTATCTTTAAAATTTTTTTAAGTGACATGATTGTTTTCTCATGATGCCCATCCATCATTATCCAAGTTGATATTGACAATTTTTTATATTATTCTCCTCTCCTTTTATGGAGGAGAGAATTCTTGGAGGAATTTATTCAATTTCTACTGATGTTGCCTGTTCCTTTTGTATTTACTTCTAAATTTATTAGATAGAAAGTTGTGGACAGATTTAAATGAGACACAGTTCCCAAATTTCAGTAACTTCTGTAAAACGCTAAAACTTTATGCTGTCAATATGGTGTTCTCTCCCTCCCCCTGTCCCTCCTCCCTGCCTAACTTTTTTCATTTTCCCAAAGTACTTATCACTTTTTAATATATGGCACTGTTTACTGATTTATTATTTAAACTTCTTTTTTATTTATGCTGCCTCTCCCAGCTAGGATGAAGGCTGGATCCTTTTTTGTTCACTAATATATCCTAAGAGCCCAAAACTATTCTCGGCACATAGTAGTCATTCAACAAATAGCTGTTAAATAAATGAACTGTGGCCCATAAACTGTATTTTGCAATTTAAAAACAAGGAAAATCAGATATCTGAAGGTTTTTCCAATAAAGGAAGAAAATTAAAAATTGATTAAATCACTTGTTTTTAAAGTGATCAGTTTAGAGCATAAACATTCAGATTCTGACCTTCAAAACCACCAACAATGAAAATTCTATGTGCTTGAAAGGAAATATTGAATTCCTAATTAACAAAGGTTCTTTCCAAGCTCTATATAAACACTGTAGCATCATTTGCTCTCTAACTCATCATGAATCTATTAGGAAACTGCTGGGCTTATGTACAAAAATAAAGCACAAATATTTTAGGACCTGAAATCGGTTGCCAAAGTAGAGTTTCTCTTTCCATTTTTATCCTTCACTCAGCACTCTAAAAATAATAATTCCCTGTCCCAGTGACATGTCCTCAGCCAGATGGAGTAGATGAATATTGTGATATGGCCAGTAAATTCCCAAAGAGAGATTTCTTGCAGACTGTGGGAAGACTATTTCTGAGCCAAGGCCCAACTTTTGAAAAGTTTCTTTTGTCTCCCACAGTTCAAAGAGAACGTAGACCTTGACCTTCTTAAACTATTTCCCTACCACATACAGACAAGTACACATAAACATCCTTTGGGGGAAGCAATGTGAACAGGAAAGAAATAAACATTATAGGGAAGAGTTTGCATTCAATAATCACTTATTAAATACTTCCCATGTGATTAATAATTAAAAGTAAATGAAAAGTAAATAATAAGAGTGAGGCTAGGCATGAGGGCTAATAATTAAGATTAACTTAGTGAAAAGAAATGTTTAGAAGAAGAGGTGTTGTCAGTGATCCAGGCCCTCAGCCCAGTTTTAGTACTACCAAATGGGATGACAAGGGAAAATTTATGAGAAATTTCTAATTCACCCAATTATTATTTACTTAACATGTCCCAGATTCTGTCTAAGATCTGCAGAGACCTCTCTCTGCAAATATAAAGTCTTTTTAGCAAATAAGATACAGTCTTTGTCCTCAGGGGGTTCCCAATGTGATACAGAAAACATGAAAAAGGAGAATGACAGTCCTTTGTGGTGACTGCCATAATGTAAGAACTAGAAGCAGTGGGAGCCAGCAAGAAGTTCACGAGGCAGCAGTTCTTAAAATATGCTCCATGGACCTCAGCAATTCCCCAAGACCCTTTTAGGGGGTCTATCGAGTTAACATTACTTTCATAATAATACTGAAACACTGCCTCTTTCACTGAATTGATATTTGCACTGATCATGCAAAAGCAATGCTGGATAAAACTGCTGATGCTTTAATATCAATCAGAGCAGTGATGCCAAACTGTATTAATAGTCACTGTACTCTTCACTGCCACAGGCTTACCATAAAAAAATTTAAAAATAATAAAACAAAGTAAGTTCTACTTAAGAATGTCTTTGATGAGGCAATAAAATAATTTTATTAAATCTTTGTCCTTGAGCACACGTCTTTTTAATATTCTATGCGATGAAATCGGAAGTACACGTGTAACACTTCTGTGCATACGAAATAAGTATAATGACTGTCTCCAGAAAACTCGTGCCATTGTTTCGTTTGTGAACTACTGCTTTTTTCACAGAACACTGTATTTTTTTGAAAGAACAACTGACAAACTGGAAAAAATTTATCAAGATGAGTGAAGTAAGCCTGTCATTTCAAGGAAAACCACTAACAATGATGATATCTGAGCTTTCAAGAGAAAATAAGAAGTTTGGGAAACTTGTCCCAAGCTTGCCAACATTCTTAAGGACTTTATCTGTCTATCTATTTGTTTATTGGCTGTTCTGGGTCTTCATTGCTGCACACAGGCTTTCTCTAGTTGCAGAGACTGAGGGCTATTCTTCGTTGTGGCACACGGGTTTCTCATTGTGGTAGCTTTTCTTGTTGCGGAGCACAGGCTTTAGAGCCACAGGCTTTAGTAGCTGTGGAGCACGGCCTAGTTGCTCCATGGCACGTGGAATCCTCCTGGACCAGGGATCAAACCCCTTCCCCCTGCACTGGCAGGCAGATTCTTATCCACTGTACCACCACAGAAGTCTCCATTAAGGACTTTTCTAATAATTGGTGGTGGTATTAACAAGTGTGATTTAACAAATATTGTATAATGGGTCAACATTGGGAAGATCTGCATAATTTGGTGAATCAATATTTTACAAATGAGCAATGCATCAAGTTGCAAAATCATGCATGGGTAAAATGCCTATTCAAAATGCAAGTATTAGCGTACAAAATGTTCATTGATACAAATGATTCCATATCACAACTAATCATTAACAAACTACCATTTCTTGAGTTTAGTGTGTAGTACTGAAGAATACTCACAATTATTTGACAAAGACTATTAAAATCTCTTTCTTTTTTCTGACTATGTATCTGTGTGAGGTCAGGTTTTCATCACCCCAAACTATATCCCACAACTGATGGGAAAATTCAGCTGTTCTCTATTAAGCCAGACATTAATGAGGTTTGCAAAAGAAAGATGAAACCATTGCATTCTTCTCACTAAATATTTTCTTTTGAAAACATAGTTGTTTTCAATAAAGTGTTACTGTTACCATGTAATGGTTTTGTTTCTATTTTTTATGAATTAGTGTTTTTAAAATTTCTCAGTTTGAATTTTTAATATGGTTGGTATCGACAGATTCAACCCATACAAACAAAAACTCTTTGAAGATTCCAATAATTTTTGAGACTGTAATGAGTCTAGAAACCGAAACATACTGCTCCAAGGAAATAATTTAAAGTGAGTTTAAATTGAAGTAATCCTTCAACTACTTTCTTCAACTAGAGGAGAAAGTCCTCCAGTTCCCTGAAAACATTTGCTAATTTAAACATGAGCATTTAAAATGGATGCCAGATAGGAGGGTGAATGCTATTCTTACTTCATAACTAGTTCTGACCTCAAAACCATGCTGTAATTCCCGAGGCTTCTGCTTGCTTGAGCTAATACCAAAGAGAGAAAGAATCTTGCTGCAGAAGGAAATGGTAATCAAGTTCCAGCTCTCCTGTGGCCAAAGCAATCACTCCATGGCTCTCTTCACCAACTCAGTGTTTAGAGCTAAGTAATTTTCCAATAACTCATCACCAACATTCTAAAGTGAAAGAGAGGCAGGGCACAGATAGGCTAGTTTTATGGATGTGGCCACAGGACTTTTTTTTTTTAGTATGTTCTAGGCTGAGCTCTTACTCTTCTGGCTGAAAGTCAGGGAAAAATTACAAGTCCTGTCTTTCTCACTGATTGTTGTAGTCCCACTATCTAGGATCTCAGACACTGGTTGGCACATATTAGGGATACAATAAATATTGTTGAATGAAGTCAAATTCCTTTATTTTTACTGCAGAAGTTAGACTCCGCTTCTTAACTGGCAGGGAGCTAAGGTAACTAAAGTTTTAACAGATGGATAGAGGACTTCCCTGGTGGTCCACTGGTTAAGAATCCACCTGCCAATGCAGGGAACACGGGTTTGATCCCTGGCTGGGGAAGATGCCATGTGGCACTGAGCAGCTAAGCCTGTGTGCCACAACTGCTAAAGCCCTCGTGCCTCAGAGCCTGTGCTCTGCAACAGAAGTCACGGCACCGAGAAGCCTGTGCACGACAAGGAAGAGTAGCCCCACTCACCCAACCAGAGAAAGCCCTTGCACAGCAACGGAGATCCAATGCAGCCAAAAATAAAACAAATACATGTTTTTAAATTAAAGAAATATTATTAAAAAGAGATGGATAGAAAAAGAGGGAACCTTCCAAAAGAGAGAACGACCGTTCAATGTTATTGAATTGTTATTCAATGTAGTTTATAGAATCCCCTGGTGGTCCAGTGGTTAGGACTCCATGCTTTCACTGCCAAGGCTTGGGTTCAATTTCTGGTTGAGGAACTAAGATCGCTTGAGCCCAGCAGCGTGGCCCAAAAAACGGAAACCACATAACCCCTACCCCAAACCAGATAATGCAGCTTAACAATCTGCCTTAAAAATGTACTGCTTAAAACAAAACAAACAAAAAAGAATTATTTTATTGTTATCTCACAATTGTTGGAGTCTAGACTCAGATGTTTGGGTTTTCTCATCCAGATGTTGCAGCTTCTTAACTGGTCTCTGGAAGCAGAGATTCTATTATCAAAACAGCAACTAAAAGCCTGTTATTTCGCTGCTCCTCTGCACAAGTCAAGGTCCTCACAATGCCTACAAGACCCACAGGATCTGAATTCTCCACCTTCTCCCCCATTGCCTCTCCGGCTTCTTCTGCCGTCATCCACTCTCCCCCAGTTCACTTTTCTTCAGCTCTATTGGCTTCTTTGTTGTTCTCCGAAGTTGCCTTCTCTCTCCAAGTCCTTTGCACTTGCTGGCTAGTCTTCTTGGAAGGCTCTTACCCAAGATATTCATTTGACTCACTCTCTCCAAGCCACTGTTCAGTATCACCATCACAGTGCTGCTAAGTCGCTTCAGTCGTGTCTGATTCTGGGCAACTTTATGCACTGTAGACCGCCAGGCTCCTCTGTCCATGGGGTTTTCCAGACAAGAATACTGGAGTGGGTTGCTATGCCTCCTCCAGGGGATTTTCCCCACAATTACAGTGAGATCTTCCTGAATCCCACACCCCCGACCAACTTTTTATGGCTAAAGGTGGATGTTTTCCATACCATAATAATCTGGTTCAGAAAGCCAACGTTGAGTGGCCACATTAGACCTCACTGGACATAGAAAACCTTGGCAATCCTTGGTGATTTCTCCACTGGTCAGCCCTAAACCGCAGCTCCCAATGAGCTGTCTTTCCGCAGAGTGGTAGTAGGGACCAGGTCCTAGAAGGAGAATTGCCTGAAGGAAGAGACTGTGACTAGTTCCCCTGCAACGTGAGGGACGCTCAGTGGGCGTTGGTAATTTGTGAATGAATGAAAAGGCTCGGGCGGCCCCGCCTCCGCTACTCCTCCCCTCCTCCTCGCGTCATCCTTCTCGGCCGTCATCTATTATTCGGTGCTCGTTTTCTTCTCTGCGGGCCTGCCCAGCGCGTCCCATCGATCTGCCCGGCCATCGTGCGCCTGCGCCTTTTGGCTGTCAGTCGGCGGCGGCGTGGGGAGCGCGGGGAGCGCTGGGAACCGTGGCGGCGCGCGGGGACCTGAGGTAAAGCTGAGGCTTCTGCGCTGCCAGGCCGCGCACGAGCTGGCTGGCGGGGGGAGCCGCGCGGTGGCGGCCGCCGAGCCTCACTTCACCGGAGGGAGGCGGGCTCCTCAAGCCTGGTAGAGGAGGGCCCGAAGGGGTTGCAGGGGTGCAGAGCCCGAGTCGCCAGCTCGAGTGCCTCCCGGACCTGGCCGCGGAGCCAAGTGGCCGAACTAAAAGGAAGCTCGGGGAGCATCCGAGCCAGCCACCTTGTGCAAAAGTTGAGGAAATTGAGTTTCAGGGAGGGGAGGATCTGCTGGAAGTCACAGCGAGTGAGCACCGAACGCCCTGCGCACAGTGCTTAATCCTTTCCTCTTAAAAGTCCTTCGTTCTTTTATTCTGTTTCTGATTATTTTAGGTGCAAGATACAAATACAGAGAGCAATACAATAAAGTCTGGCTGAGAGATCAGTTGTGTTTCGGGGTTTTTGTCAATTTACAAAGGGAGAAGGCAGTGAGGGCTGTATCGGAGACAGGTTGAATGAAGATGCCATGAACCACCTCTCTAAAGCCTGAGTGGCTAGAGAGTTTTTGCCTTGATTCCCATCGTTCAGAGTCGTGGCAGTGGCACTGAGACATTTGTCAGGCTGCCTGCTATCAGTTATGTTCATCATTATCACCCAGAGCCTCACTGAGAGCAGGAACCTCAGATCCTAGTGACCTGGGTTCTAGTGTCCCTTCTGCACATGTTTGAGCTTGATGCTTACTCTGGGTTGTTGTGAGGTTCACAGATGCTCATTCCACGAGTACTGACTGAGTGCCTGGCATGTGACAGGAATTATGTCAGGTACTGGGAATACAACGATGACAGTCAAGGAACTCACAGGAAATAGACATTTAAACAGGCAGATGGACTTCGCTGGCAGTACAGTGGTTGAGACTCCGCACTTCCAATGCAGGGGCAGTGGGTTCCATCCCCGGGGGTGGGTTGGGGAAGAGGGGAGTAAGATCGCACATGCCACACTTGCGGCAGCCAAGAAATAATAAAAATTAAAATAAATGGGCAGTGAATCCTGAAAGGTAGAGATAATCTGTATATATTAGAATGGAAGCCTTTAAGGAGAAAAGAGTTACTTCTCTAAGAGGGTGGGAAGGGCTAAGAATGTCTTTATACACAAGGTGATTCTTCAACTGAGTCTTTAAAGTTTAATTGGTGATTACATACTGGACACAGGAGAAAGGCAACTAAGAATAATGATACAGGGGCCAGAATTATGCAACAGCATGGTTCAGCTGGCACAGAAAGTTTCCATGACCTGTCTATTATCAAAAACTTATATAATGCTTGTCATTGTTTTGTGTGCTTTACTTGGGTTAACTTATTTAACATTTATAACAACTCTGAAGTAGAAATTATCCTCCCCTTAGAATATTAAGAAAATGGAGGCTTGGGAAAGGTATGTAGCTTGGCTTGGATCATACAGCTAATTCATGGTATAGCTAGAATTAAAATCCAGGCAGTCTGGTTAAAGGGCCTGTGAACTTAACCACCAGGCTCTTTTCTAGAAACTGAGGACGCATAGTTTTAAATGTCAGGCCCCTGGTTACCTCACCTGTAAGTGACAGAACCAGAACCCAAACTCAGGTCTTTTAACTCTTAAGGATCCAGTGTTAATACTTTTCATAGTAACATCAGATGTTATGAGATTTATATAATGCCAGATTGAAGTTAAATACCAATCTGAGGCAGTGCCTGCTGGAATTGAAAGTACCATATCTTTACTTTGTGGATGTTGTGTAAGAGCCTTTACTTTGTGCTGGGGTGTATGGGGTGTGTGTGTGTTGCAGTTTAGATACTAATGTGAGGAGCCCAGGACTGATCAAAATTATGATAAAGGAGCAACATTATTTACCAGTTTGGTGTTAAAATACATTTTTGTTTCCGGAGCATTGAATTTCACTTTGTTTTTAAAAGGTTACATCATTTGTTGTAAGTCAAATAGTACTTTTATTTTAAATCAATAAGGATTTGTGAGCTTTTAATGTGCCTCTCTTCTGTGGTAGCAGCTGTAAAGAGATTTTTTTGAATGTCAAACAGTTTCATTTATCACCTTGAGTCTGAAAAAAAGAAATTAACTTGGTTTGTTTCTGTAATTGGGCTCTGCAAACCTAGGTTAAGATACAAGCCTACATTTGAGTTTATAATGTTACATTTCAAGTTGGGGGTAATGAAAAAATGGGAGCAGGTGGCTGAATTAACAGAAGCATCTTAAGTCATTTCATACTTTTCAGAGATCTAATGTGCTTGTCTTTGTGCTGTTAATTCTAGTCAGAAGTTTAAATTTTTTTTCAGGGAATACAAACTCACATATCAGAAACCAACTTGATAAACTCTTATTCCTTTAAGAGTCAGCTCAAGCATTACTTTCCTATAAAACCTTCCCTGTCTTTTCTAGGAAGACTTAGGTGTTACTGTCACTGTATATGGCTACTGCACCTTAGATATATCCCTGTCATGGCATTAATGATGTTGTATTGTAATTTACTGCATTTGTCTTCACTTAATTGTCAACACCTCAAGCGCAAGAGCCAGATTTTTGTTTTATTCATTTCCCGCCTCTAGCCCAGGCTGGAAATGAGAGTATGTATCAGTAAGAGAAGAGGATAAATGCGATGTTTATACTGTGGCTAAGGAGTCTTTCTTATTCTGGTTATTGGAGTTGGAAATGACATCTTTGTCATAAGTGAATATCAATAACCTAAATAAAAATAAGATTAATACTGTGTGTGCATTGATTTTATTACATTTTTCTCTTGGTTTTCTCTGTGATTACAGTTTTTAAAAATGGAATTTCAAGCAGTTGTAATGGCAGTTGGAGGGGGATCGCGAATGACAGACCTGACTTCCAGTATTCCCAAACCTCTGCTTCCAGTCGGCAACAAACCTTTAATTTGGTACCCACTGAACCTGCTTGAGCGTGTTGGATTTGAAGGTGAGTTATGGCAATGAGATATACTCACAAAACTTTTAGGGTTCTTCATCCCAGTAATTTATCAGCTTTATGAGGGTGAGAGAAGTGAATGAAAGAAGACCAGGACTCAATGTTGGCTGGAGACGGGCCTCTTTAAATTAGAAACTTTGGAGTACTCTATTGCTGTGCGAAAAAGGTAGAGAAGAGAGTGCTAACTGTTTCTTTTTTAGAGCTGGTCTCCACAGTGATCCAAGATAACCCTGGAAGGATATCAGAACATAATATGAGAACGACCATATGCCTCATAGTATTTACTGAGAACCTGCATTTGCCAGGTAGTATATTCAACACTGGAGTACGGAATTGAAAAGGTTAAGTCAGGCCCTGATTTATAGAACCTTAGAGTCTAGTGGAGAGATAAACACATGTAAACAGATTATCATTGTGAAATGTGGTAAATGTTATAACAGAGGCACATTATAAGTGCTTGTTATTAATATAAGGAAGATACTGTTTGAGAGATTCAGAGAAGACTTTACAGAGTAGCTGACCCTTGAATTGACTCTTGAAAAATAGATTAACATTCCGACCAGTGTGGAAGAAGTATTCCATACAGAAGTATTAAATTTTGCAGAGATAGAGTCATGATCAGCACGTATTCTCGCAACTGCTTTTTTCTTTTTTTTTTATAACTACTTTTCATTTTATGTGGCTGTAATATCATGTGTATTCCCTGGTGGCTCAGTGGTAAAGAATCTGCTTGGCAGTGCAGGAGATGCAGGTTTGATCCCTTGGTTGGGAAGATCCCCTGGAGTAGGAAATGGTAACATACTCCAGCATTCTTGCCTGGGAAATCCCATGGACAGAGGAGCCTGGTGGGCTCTAGTCCATGGGGTTGACAAAGAGTCAGACATGACTTAGTGACTAAACAACAACAGCAATATTGAGCGTAAGAGGGAATAAATGTAATGTAAGAGAGAAATAAACAGGCATTATACTATGAAGGGCCTTGTATTCCATGTTGAGGAATTTAGATTTTTTTTTTTTCTTGAAAGCAGTGGGAAATCAGTGAAGAGCCTTTTTTTTTTTGGCTGTACCACAAGGCGTGTAGGATCCTAGTTCCCTAACCAGGGATCAAACCCATGCCTTCTGCAGTGGAAGCACAAGGAAGTTCTGAAAGGCTTACTAAACTGAAGTTTAATATGGTTAAATTCATGTTTTCGCTACTCTAAGTCCTTTGTATCTTTATATAAATTTCAGAATCAGCTTATCAATTTCTACAAAAATAGTTGCTAGAATTTTGATTAAGACTGAATTGAATCGGTAGATCAGTAGGAAGAGAATTCACATCTTAACAGTATTGAGTCTTCTGATTGAGGAGCATGGTATATCTCTCCTTTTATTTAGACCTTTGTAATTTCTCTCAGCTAAAACTAAACTACTTTATAGTTTTCAGTGTATAGGACTTACACATATTGTATTATATTTATTTGTTCAGTTCAGTTCAGTTGCTCAGTTGTGTCTAACTCTTTGCAACCCCATGAACCGCAGCACGCCAGGCCTCCCTATCCATCACCAACACCCGGAGTTCACCCAAACCCATGTCCATCGAGTTGGTAATGCCATCCAACCAGCTCATCCTCTGTCGTCCCCCTCTTCTGCCCTCAATCTTTCCTAGCATCAGGGTCTTTTCCAGTGAATCAGCTCTTCGCATCAGGTGGCCAAAGTGTTGGAGTTTCAGCTTCAACATCAGTCCTTCCAGTGAACACCCAGGACTGATATCCTTTACGATGGACTGGTTGGATCTCCTCACAGTCCAAGGGATTCTCAAGAGTCTTCTCCAACACCACACTTCAAAAGCATCAATTCTTTTGCCCTCAGCTTTCTTTATAGTCCAACTCTCACATCCATATATGACCACTGGAAAAACCATAGCCTTGACTAGACGGACCTTTGTTGGCAAGGTAGTGTCTCTGCTTTTTAATATGCTGTCTAGGTTGGTCATAACTTTCCTTCCCAGGAGCAAGCATGTTTTAATTTCATGGCTGCAGTCACCATCTGCAGTGATTTTGGAGCCCAGAAAAATAAAGTCAGCCACTGTTTCCACTGTTTCCCCAACTATCTGCCATGAAGTGATGGGACCGGATGCCATGATCTTAGTTTTCTGAATGTTGAGCTTTGAGCCAACTTTTTCACTCTCCACTTTCACTTTCATCAAGAGGCTGTTTAGTTCTTTACTTTCTGCCATAACGGTGGTATCATCTGCATATCTGAGGTTATTGATATTTCTCCCAGCAATCTTGATTCCAGCTTGTGCTTCTTCCAGCCCAGCGTTTCTCATGATGTACTTTGCATGATTCACATATTGCTGAAGCCTGGCTTGGAGAATTTTGAGCATTACTTTAGTAGCGTGTGAGATGAGTGCAGTAGTTTGAGCATTCTTTGGCATTGCCTTTCTTTGAGATTGGAATGAAAACTGACCTTTTCCAGTCCTGTGGCCACTGCTGAGTTTTCCAAATTTGCTGGCATATCGAGTGCAGCACCTTAATAGCGTCATCTTTCAGGATTTGAAATAGCTCAACTGATATTCCATCACCTCCACTAGCTTTGTTCGTAGTGATGCTTTCTAAGGTCCACTTGACTTGACATTCCAGGATGTCTACCTCTAGGTGAGTGACCACACCATCGTGATTATCTTGGTCGTGAAGATCTTTTTTGTACAGTTCTTCTGTGTATTCTTGCAACCTCTTCTTACTATCTTCTGCTTCTGTTAGGTCCATACCATTTCTGTCCTTTATTGTACCCATCTTTGCATGAAATGTTCCCTTGGTATCTAACTTTCTTGAAGAGATCTCTAGTCTTTCTCATTCTGTTGTTTTCCTCTATTTCTTTGCATTGATCTCTGAGGAAGGCTTTCTTATTTCTCTTTGCTATTCTTTGGAACTCTACATTCAAATGGGTTTATCTTTCCTTTTCTCCTTTGCTTTTCACTTCTCTTCTTTTCACAGCTGTTTGTAAGGCCTCCTCAGACAGCCATTTTGCTTTTTTGCATTTCTTTTTCTTGGGGATGGTCTTGATTCCTGTGTCCTGTACAATGTCATGAACCTCCATCCATAGTTCATCAAGCACTCTGTCTATGAGATATAGTCCCTTAAATCTATTTCTCACTTCCACTGTATAGTCATAAGGGATTTGATTTAGGTCATACCTGAATGATCTCGTGGTTTTCTCCACTTTCTTCAATTTTAGTCTGAATTTGACAATAAGGCGTTCATGATCTGAGCCACAGTCAGCTCCCAGTCTTGTTTTTGCTGACTGTATAGAGCTTCTCCATCTTTGGCTACAAAGAATATAATCAATCTGATTTCAGTGTCAACCATCTGGTGATGTCCACGTGTAGAGTCTTCTCTTGTGTTATTGGAAGAGGGTGTTATCATAAATGGTAATTATTCCAATTTCCAGAAAATTTGTTGCCAGTACATAAAAACATAGCTTTTTTATGTTGCCCTGTATCCTACAACTTTGCTAAATACACTTATTATTAATTCTGGCAGCCTTTTTTGGATTCATTATGATTTTTTACAGTTTTACCTAATTGACATTTATAGAACATGCCATTAGTAAAGCAGAATGCACAATTCTTTTCAAATGCTAAGAACTTTTACCAAGATAGACTGTATTTTTTGAAATAAATCAGGTCTCAATAAATCTTTGAAGATTAATATAAAATACATTCTCTAACCACAGTAGAGTTACAGTAGAAATCAGTAACATAGAGGTATCAAGAGAATCCCTAAGTATTTGGAAATCAAACCACATATCTGTACATAACCCAAAGAAGAAACCACAAAGGAAATTTAAAAAACAATTTTATTAGAGTATAGTTGATTTATAGTATCATATTAGTTTCAGGTGTACAGCAAAGTGAATCAGTTATACATACACATATATCTACTCTTTCTTTAGACTCTTTTCCCATATAGGCTACTGCAGAGTATTGAGTAGAGTTCCCTGTGCTATACAGTAGGTTCTTATTCAGTTCAGTTCAGTTCAGTCACTCAGTCGTGTCCGACTCTTTGCGACCCATGAATCGCAGCACGCCAGGCCTCCCTGTCCGTCACCAACTCCCGGAGTTCACTCAGACTCACGTCCATCAAGTCCATGATGCCATCCAGCCATCTCATCCTCGGTCGTCCTCTTCTCCTGCCCCCAATCCCTCCCAGCATCAGAGTCTTTTCCAATGAGTCAACTCTTTGTGTGAGGTGGCCAAAGTACTGGAGCTTCAGCTTTAGCATCATTCCTTCTTATTAGTTACCTATTTTATATAGTAGTGTTTCTATGTCAATCCAAAACTTCCAATTTATCCCTTCCCCCCCTTGTCCCCTGGTAGCCATAAGTTTGTTTCCTACGTCTGTGGCTCTGCTTCTATACAGACTTCATTTTTACCCTTTTGTTTTAGATTCCACGTATAAGCTGTATCATATGATGTTATCTTTCTGTGTCTGACTTACATGACTCAGTATGACAGTCTTTAGGTCCATCCATGTTGCTACAGATGGCATTATTTTGTTCTTTTTTATGGGTGAGTAATATTCTACCAAGTATATATATGACATCTTCTTTATCTGTTCCTCTGTTGATGGACATTTAGGTTGCTTCCATGTCCTGGCTATTGTAAATAGTGCTGCAGTGAACATCGGGCTGCATTTATTTTTTTTTGTATGTATCTTTTTGTGTTTTTTTTTGTTTGTTTTGTTTTTTTAATTTTTTTTATTTAATTTAATTTAATTTTATTTTATTTTTAATTTTAAAATCTTTAATTCTTACATGTGTTCCCAAATATTTAATTTTAAAATCTTTAATTCTTACATATGTTCCCAAACATGAACCCCCCTCCCACCTCCCTCCCCATAACATCTCTGTGGGTCATCCCCATGCACCAGCCCCAAGCATGCTGTATCCTGCGTCAGACATAGACTGGCGATTCAATTCTTACATGATAGTATACATGATAGAATGCCATTCTCCCAAATCATCCCACCCTCTCCCTCTCCCTCTGAGTCCAAAAGTCCGTTATACACCGCTGTGTCTTTTTTCCTGTCTTGCATACAGCGTTGTCATTGCTATCTTTCTAAATTCCATATATATGTGTTAGTATACTGTATTGGTGTTTTTCTTTCTGGCTTACTTCACTCTGTATAATCGGCTCCAGTTTCATCCGTCTCATCAGAACTGATTCAAATGAATTCTTTTTAACGGCTGAGTAATACTCCATTGTGTACATGTACCACAGCTCTCTTATCCATTCATCTGCTGATGGACATCTAGGTTGTTTCCATGTCCTGGCTATTATAAACAGTGCTGCGATGAACATTGGGGTACATGTGTCTCTTTCAATTCTGGTTTCCTCGGTGTGTATGCCCAGCAGTGGGATTGCTGGGTCATAAGGTAGTTCTATTTGCAATTTTTAAAGGAATCTCCACACTGTTCTCCATAGTGGCTGTACTAGTTTGCATTCCCACCAACAGTGTAGGAGGGATCCCTTTTCTCCACACCCTCTCCAGCATTTATTGCTTGCAGATTTTTGGATCGCAGCCATTCTGACTGGTGTGAAGTGGTACCTCATTGTGGTTTTGATTTGCATTTCTCTGATAATGAGTGATGTTGAGCATCTTTTCATGTGTTTGTTAGCCATCCGTACGTCTTCTTTGGAGAAATGTCTATTTAGTTCTTTGGCCCATTTTTTGATTGGGTCGTTTATTTTTCTGGAATTGAGCTGCATAAGTTGCTTGTATATTGTATGTATCTTTTTGAATTGTGGTTTATATGCCTAGGCGTAGGATTGCTGGCTCATATGGTAGTTTCGAGTTTTTTAAGGAACCTCCATACTGTTCTCCATGGTGGCTATACTAATTTACATTCCCACCAACAGCGTAGGAGGGTTCCCTTTCCTCCATACCCTCTCTAGCATTTATTGTTCTTAGAATTTTTTGGGTGATGGCCATTCTGACCAGTGTAAGGTGATAGCTCACTGTAGTTTTCATTTACATTTCTCTAATAATTAGTGATGTTGATCATCTTTTCTTGTGCTTTTTGGCCATCTGACCACAAGGGGAATTAGAAAATGTTTTTAGCTTACTGAAAAGGAGAATTCAATATTTTCAAATTTGAGGGATGTAGCTAAAGCAATGTTTAGAGAAAATTTTATAACATTAAGTTCTCTGTTAGAAAAGAAATGTCTCAAATTATCATCTAAGTTTCTACTTTGACAAACTGGAAAAAGAGAAGCAAATGAAACTCAAGTAGAAAGGAGATAAAAATGATAACAACAGCAGTAAGTGAAATAGCAGCCAAAAGCATTAGAGAAAATCAGTAAAACCAAGAGATGATTCTTTAAAAAAATATATCAATAGAATTGTTAAATCTTTAGTTAGACTGATCAAAAACAGGGGAGAAGACACAAATTACTAATAACAGGAATGAAAGACGAAACATCACCACAAATCCTACAGACATTAAAAGTTAATAAGCAAGAGAGTTCCTTGGTGGTCTAGTAGTTATGATTCTGCACTTTCATTGCTGTGGCCCAGGTTCAGTCCCTGTTGGAGAATTGAGATCCTATAACCATGCAGTGCAGCCAAAACAAGCAAACAAACAAAAAAGATAATAAGCAAATGTGAACAACTTTATGATAATAAATTTGAAATACAGATTTTTTTAAAAAACTGCTTTGGGAGCTGTATGGAGAATTAGTATGAGGGGGTCAAGACTATAAGCAAGGAGATGAGTTAAGAGATTGATACAAAAGTCCATGCTAACAGCAAAGAGGGCCTAAACTAAGGCATTAGTGCTAAGGATGGCGAAGAAGGCCCATTGGGGAATGTTGTTGATTCATGGGGAGGGGTAGTGGAAAGAAAGGGACGAGTTCCCTCTACTTTCTGCTTAGGTAAGTAACTAAGTGGATAGTGATATCAGTAGTAGGAGAGGAAATGTAAGACAATGAACAGGTCTGGGCGAAGACAGTGAGTTCGGCTTTGGCCACAATGAGTTTGAGGTGTCCTTTAGTTAGATATAGCAGATTAGAATACCAGATGGAGGTGGTCCAGATGCTTGGCCCTAGGCTTATGATCCAGTGTTTATTCCAGTCATACTTTCTTGAGACAGACCCATGAACAGTTCTTTGCAGTGGTCTGTATGATATTGACATTGAGATGTGTTTTAGAAAAGATTTTCTTTTTAGAACTCAATATCACAGGTGAATGACACATCTTAATACACTTTTAAATATACTGCTTTCCTTTAATAAGTTGTTATGGCTTTGTCATCTATCGCTTTTTTTTCCTCTTGCTATATATCTTTAGTTATATTTGGGGATAGTTTTTTGTGGCATATTAAATTCCTATTATATAGAAAATTCCTTCTGAATGAGGCTAACTCAGAATTTGGAGAATGACTCCTAAACATGATGTTCTGTAGTTGATCTATAAACTCTTTGTTTATTCTGTTCATATAGTTCATTATTTTAGGAAGTTCATAGCCCTGCTTAGCATTAGTCTCTCCATAATGAATAGCAAGGAGAGATAAGAAAGCCTTACTAAGTGATCAATGCAAATAAATAGAGGAAAACAATAGAATGGGAAGGACTAGAGATCTCGTCAAGAAAGTGAAGAGACACCAAGGGAACATTTCATGCAAAGATGGGCACAATTAAGGACAGAAATGGTATGGACCTAACAGAAGCAGAAGATATTAAGAAGAGGTAGCAAAAAATACACAGAACTATACAAAAAAGATCTTAATGACCCAGATAACCATAATGGTGTAATCACTTACCTACAGACAGACATCCTAGAGTGTGAACTCAAAGCTTAGGAAGCATCACTACGAACAAAGCTAGTGGAGGTGATGGAATTCCAGTTGAGCTATTTCACATCCTAAAAGATGATGCTGTTAAAGTGCTGCTCAATATGCCATAAAATTTGGAAAACTCAGCAGTGGCCACAGGCCTGGAAAAGGTCAGTTTTCATTACAATCCCAAAGAAGGGCAATGCCAAAGAATGCTCAAACTACTGCACAATTGCACTCATTTCACATGCTAGCTAGCAAAGTAATGCTCAAAATTCTCCAAGATGGGCTTCAACAGTACATGAACCGTGAACTTCCAGATATTCAAGCTGGTTTTAGAAAAGGCAGACGAACCGGAGATCAAATTGCCAACCTCTGTTGGATCATTGAAAAAGCAAGAGAGTTCCAGAAAACATCTACTTCTGCTTCATTGACTATGATAAAGCCTTTGACAGTATGGATCACAGCAAACTGTGGAAAATTCTGAAAGAGATGGGAATACCAGACCAGCTGACCTGCCTCTTGAGAAACCTATATGCAGGTCAGGAAGCAACAGTTAGAACTGGACATGGAACAATGGACTGATTCAAAATTGGGAAAGGAGTATGTCAAGGCTGTATATTGTCATCCTGCTTATTTAACTTTTATGCAGAGTACATCATGTGAAATGCAGGGCTGGATGAAGCACAAGCTGAAATCAAGATTGCCAGGAGAAATATCAATAACCTCAGATATGCAGATGACACCACCCTTATGACATAAAGTGAAGAGGAACTAAAGAGCCTCTTGATGAAAGTAAAAGAAGAGAGTGAAAAACTGGCTTAAAACTCAACATTCAAAAACAAAGATCATGGCATCTGGTCACTTTGTGGCAAGTAGATGGGAAAACAGTGGAAACAGTGACAGACTTTATTTTCTTGGGCTCCAAAATCACTGTAGATGGTGACTGCAACCATGAAATTCAAAGATTCTTGCTCCTTGGAAGAAAAGCTGTGACAAACCTAAAGCAGAGACATTACTTTCCTGATAAAGGTCCTTCTGGTCAAAGATATGGTTTTCCCAGTAGTCATGTATGGATGTGAGAGTTGGACTGTGAAGAAGGCTGAGTGGGGAAGAATTGATGCTTTTGAAGTGTGGTGTTGGAGAAGACTCTTGAGAGTCCCTTGGACTGTGAGGAGATCCAACCAGTCCATTCTGAAGATCAGCCCTGGGATTTCTTTGGAAGGAATGATGCTAAAGCTGAAACTCCAGTACTTTGGCCACCTCATGCGAAGAGTTGACTCATTAGAAAAGACTGATGCTGGGAGGGATTGGGGGCAGGAGGAAAAGGGGACGACAGAGGATGAGATGGCTGGATGGCATCATGGACTCGATGGATGTGAGTTTGAGTGAACTCTGGGAGTTGGTGATGGACGGGGAGGCCTGGCGTGCTGCGATTCATGGGGTCGCAAAGAGCCAGACACAACTGAGCAACTGAACTGAACTGAACTGATGAAACACATATAGAAATTGTTATACTTTAGAGATGCTAAAATCTAATTGTCAGGTATCTGCAACACAGGTTATATTGTGGTAGATTACATTACCCTGCCAAAGATCCATGACAGAACCCCAAGTTTTTGATGGCTATATGGATAAGGTGAAGGCATCATTACATGGAAATTGTCTGTTACTGAATTCATTATGATCTTCAGTGAAACACTAATAGCCATCTGATGGGAAGTGGTGATAGCTCTTTCTTTGTAGTGAAGGAAGTTTTAAAATGTGATCCCAGGGAGAGGCTTATCTTAAGGGTATAAGAACAACTAATGTGAACCCCTCCCTTCCTGGTGGGGGCACAGTATGTGTGTGCTTGGACTTTTTATAAAGCATCCAATAAAATAATCCATGCTCTCCAAAAAAAAAAAAAAAAAAAAATGTGATCCCAGGATTTCCCTGGTGGTCCAGTAGTTAAGACTCCATGCCTCCAATACAGGGGGCACAGGTTCAATTCCTGGTCAGGGGAACTAAGATCCTACATGCAGCATGGCGTGACCAAAAATTAAAACTAGAATAGGATAAAATATAAAATCATTGGTATATGGTTTAATAAGTGCTCTTTTGAATCCTTTATGTCAGGAAGAAGTGGTGTATAATATATTAACATGTTTCATCTAGGATCTCTTGCTCACTGGTTTTATGTACCCTGAACAAAGCCACTTCATATCTTTTAGTCCAAGTTTCCTCATTTGTAAAATGGAGGAATTTTTACAAATTTTTAATAATTTGCTGTAAGAATTAATTGAGAAGATACATGTAAAGTATATTGCAATATCTCAATAATATTAGCTGTCATTACTAAATCTAGAAACAGACCAAATCTAATTGAAGTAGTGTAGCCATTGTCTAAATGAATGAAAGTTTTTGCACTTTTCCTTCCTTTTTTTTCATGCTATAGAAGTCATTGTCATTACAACCAAGGAAGTCCAAAAGGCTTTGTGTGCAGACTTCAACAAGATGAAAATGAAGCTAGATATTGTGTGTATTCCTGATGAAGCTGACATGGGAACTGCGGATTCTCTGCGCCACATATATCAGAAACTTAAGGTGAAAAACTGTTTATTGATTTTTTTTGTTTATTTGTTGAAAATAAATATCATCTTATGTTTTCCCAATGCATTGCAGTTTACAGTATATTTTAAAAAATATTTTCTAATACCCCATATTTTGTTGCCCATGTTTCAGCTGCTGTTTAGTTTGGTTACTAGTAAAGATTTAGACACTCAGTTGTCATAGTCACTAGTTTCCAGTATTTTTCAGTCATAATATATCTTTATAAAAAAGATACATTTCTAATGTACTTCAAAAGATTCCATTTATATAAAGTTCATGAATAAGCAAAACTTATGTATAGTAGGGGCTTTCCTGGTGGCTCAGCTGATGAAGAATCTGCCTACAGTGTGGGAGACCTGGGTTCAGTCCTTGGGTTGGGCAGATCCCCTGGAGAAGGGAAAGGCTACCCACTCCAATATTCTGGCCTGGAGATTCCACAGACTGTATAGTCCGTGGGGCGTCAAAGAGTTGGACATGACTGAGCGACTTTCACTTTCATTTTCATGTGTAGTAATAGAAATGAGACCACCAGTTGACTCTGCAGATGAGAGATTGAGTGGAAAGAAATAGGAAGAAACTTTCAAAAATTTCAGCTCCTTTACATGATAGTATTTGAAAGTTTAGTCTCCTTTGATTAAGCAGCTAACGTGAGCGGGCTTCCCTGGTGGCTCAGTGGTAAAGAATCCTCCTTCCAATGCGGGAAACACAGATTTGATCTCTGATCTGGGAAGATCCCACATGCCTCAGGGTAACTAAGCCCAGATACCACATCTGTTGAACCTGTGCTGAGAGTCTGGGAGCCGTAACTACCGAGCCCATGTGTTGCAGCTACTGAAGCCCCCACACACTAGAGCCCATGCTCCACGGCAAGAGAGGTCACCACAATGAGAAGCCTGAGTACCTCAACTAGAGAGTAGCCCCCGCTTGCTGCAACTAGAGAAAAGACCGTGTAGCAGTGAAGACCCAGCAGAGCCAAAAATAAATAAATAATAAATTATTTAAAAAATTATATAGGAAGTAAATAAAAATAAAAAAAAATTATATAGCGAGCCTGTGGATATGAGGATGCAGTCCCCATGGTTTGTGGCACATAAACTGAGAAAGTTCCACTGCTGACTATTCTAAAATTGATGTCCTTTGGAAAAAATTACATTCTAATAATGTTGCCATCTTATTTGAGTTGGGGAGCAAAATTTCTCCTACTATTTCTGGTGATTGCAAACAGATATATTAATATTTTCTGCATATCTATGCACCAAAGAGCAAAAAATTAATGCAGATATTTACATGGCCTTTCCCTTCCTTTCTGTGCATGCTTAGTTGAGTCTAACTCTTTGCAACCCTGTGGATTGTAGCCAGTTTTTTATTCTTGTCCAGGCAAGAATGCAGGAGAGGGTTGCCATTTCCTACTCCAAGGCATCTTCCCAACCCAGGAACTAAACCCTCATCTCTTGAGTCTCCTGCATTGGCAGGCAGATTCTTTTACCACTGAGCCACCAGGGTAGCTGTATACACAGTGCCCATTTACTGTGTATAAATGTATTTTATGTTTATATACAGTAAAATACACAGATATTAAGTATATAGTTTGATGAGTTTTGACAATTATATACACTCAGATTGTGCTGTGGCTCAGTCACTCAACGTGTACAATTCTTTGTGACCCTATGGGACTGAAGTCCGCCAGGCTCCTCTGTCTATGGGGATTCTCCAGGCAAGAATACTGGAGTGGGTTGCCATGCGCTCCTCCAGGAGATCTTCCCAACCCAGGGATCAAACCCAGATCTCCCACATTGCAGGTGGATTCTTTACCATCTGAGCCACTAGGTTATCATTTTCCAAATCTAGAATATTTCCATCACCTCTCACAGTTCCTTTGTGCTTCATTTTAGTTAATCCCCCACCTTTGAAGTCAACTGCTATTCTGATTTCTGTCACCATATGTTATTTTGCTTGTTCATGAACTACATATAAATGAAATCATATAATTTTATTTTATTTTATTTTGTTCAACATAGTATTTTTCAAATTCATATTATTACTGGTATAACTAGTTTGTTCTTATTTATTGCTGAGTAGAATTCCATTGAATAAGAATACCACTGTTTACCCATTTTTCTGTTGATGGTCATTTGCATTGTTTCAAAATTTTAGATATTATGAATAAAGCTGTTATGAACATCGTTCTGCAGATCTTTTTGTAAAAATATTATAGTTTGAAAAAAATTACATTATAGTTTTTAGGATTTACTGTATTGAGAAATGCCAGATAGTTTTCTAAGTGGTTGTACATTTTATACTTCTGTCAGCAATGTATAAGAATTGCATTTGCTTCACATCTTCATCAACACTTGGTACTGTCAGTCTTTTTAATTTTAACCATTCTAGTGGGTATTATGTAACACTATCTCATTGTGGTTTTAATTTGCATGTCCCTGATAATAATGATGCTGATCACATTTTCATGTGATTTTTGACCATTTGTATATCTTCATGAAATGTCTGTTCAAGACATTTGCCTTTTTTTTTTAGTTGTTTGCCTTTTTATTATAGATTATAGAAATTCTTTGTATATTATAGATACAAGCCTTTTGTCAGATATGTGTTGTGAATATTTTCTGCCGGTCTCTGGCTTGCCTTTTTATATTCTTAATGGTGACTTTGCTGGCCAAAAGTCTTAAATGTTGAAATCCAAATTACCGACTTTTTCTTTTATGGTTAGTACTTTTTTTTTTTCTTTTGGCCATACCACGAGGCATGCTGGATCTTAGTTCCCCAACCAGGAATTGAACCTGTGCCCCCTGCAGTGGAAGCATGGAGTCTTAGCCACTGAACTGCCAGTGAAGTCCCCTGTGGTTGGTGTTCTTTGTATCCTAAGAAATCTTTGCTTACCCTAAGCTTAAAAAGATATTCTTCTGTGTTTACATCTAAAAATGTTATAGGAATAAAGGTTTACTTTTTTTCTGTATGAATATTCAGTTGTTCTTGCATCATTTGTTAAAAAGACCTTCCTTTCCCCATTGAGTTGCTCTGGTGCCTTAGTTGAAAATCAGCTGACTGATTATGTGTGTGCTATTTCTGTTCTCTCTTCTTTGTTCCATTGGTCTGTTTGTCTTATCTCTGCTTCCGTACTACATTTAATAAAGTCTTGATTATCTTAACTTTATAAAGTTGGTCTTGAAATCAGGTACTATAAATCTGCCAACTTTGTTCCTTTTCTTTAAGATTGCCTTGATTATTCTAAGTCCTTTGCATTTCCACATAAATTTTAGAATTAGTTTGCCAGTTTTTAGCCAGGAAAATGCTTTCTGGGATTTTGATTGGCATTGCACTGAATCTTTTGGTCATTTTGGGGGAGAATTGACATCTTAATATTGAATCTTCCAATCCTTGGACATCTACTTATTTAGATTGCCTGTAATTTCTCTCAGTAGTGTTTTTTAAAATAATTTTCAGTATAGAGGTTTTGAGCATCTTTCAGCAATTTTATTCCTATTTCACCAGTTTGATAATATTGTAACTACTACTTTTCATTCTATTTTCTAATTGTTTATTACTTGTATATAGCCACATAGCTGGTTTTTATGTATTAGCTTTGTACCCCATGACTTTCTTAAATTGTAGATTCTTTAAGATTGTCTATATATAACATGTTGCTTGCAAATAAAAACAGTATTACATCTTCCTTTTTAATCTTAATGCTCTCATTTCTTTTTATTGTCTTATTTCCCTGGTCAGGGCTTCCAGAAGTTCAGTGTATATAGACATTTCCTCTTACTTTTTGGCCTTCTTTTGTCTTTCTGTGCTTTCATACAAGTAGATTTTGGTGCTTCTGATAGAAGGGAGATCTCTAATACTATCATGTTGGGTGTGTGGCTTTCTTGAGTACAGTTTCTTATTTAAGGAAGAAATGGAGGATTTCACTAGGATAATGAGAAGAGAACTGTGTTCTTTTACAGGGTTAGATGCCAGGTTTACCAAGAAGCTTAGAGTGTTTAGTGGTCTTCCCAGGAGCTGTTTTAGTTACTGTCTAAAAGTTTAGTATGGAGGTATAAACTAGACTCTCTATTCCCTAATCTATAAATCTTAGAAATGTTATTTTTGCCCTAGCCTGGAACTGGAGATCCTGGGAGATCCATGCAAATGAGTTCCTATAACCCTTAGAGGCTTGAGAAATAATAGGGGCAACTATTAATAAATAGGAGAGGGCATGAGGTAAAGAGTAAAGTAACTACCGAAAGGACATTTTATTCCCAAGCTACTACCTCTTCTTATGGTTTTGATCACTTCTTATTTTAGGGCTCCTCCTTATCCCTGAGATCAGAATCCTCATTAACTCCTTCTGCTGCTGCTGCTAAGTCACTTCAGTTGTGTCCGACTCTGTGTGACCCCATAGATGGCAGCCCACCAGGCTCCCCTGTCCCTGGGATTCTCCAGGAAAGAACACTAGAGTGGGTTGCCATTTCCTTCTCCAACGCATGAAAGTGAAAAGTGAAAGGGAAGTCACTCAGTCGTGTTCGACTCTTCACGACCCCATGGGCTGCAGCCTACCAGGCTTCTCCGTCCATGGGATTTTCCAGGCGAGAGTACAGGAGTAGGGTGCCATTGCCTTCTCCGTTAACTCATTCTTCATGGTCTTATTTCTTTTCCTTCCTTACTCCTGTTTCCACATCATTTACACAGCATCCTTTACCTATAATCCTACCTCTGAGCTTTCTTAAGTTGTGACTTTGACTAACAGGTGTCTGTTCTCTTTGCTATCTCTGCTTGGTTTCTCTTGTACCAGTGACTCCTGAAATCCTGGCTTCGTCACATCAGCTTGCATTCCGACCTCAAGTAGAAGGCAACAGAACTGACCTGTGGAGGAACATAAGTAGCCTCCTGAATAACCATTAAGAACAAAGTCAAACGAGCCAAAATTCAGAACTGTCTGTTTGGGATCAACATGAACTTGTAGGAAGCGCAATGGAAATACATATAAACAGTTGAAGAGTTGAGACAGCCTGAGGAGGCAGTTGTTTGCTAAGGGATGACAAGTAGCTCCTTAAGGGAGAAAGTAACACCTCCAGCTGTGCTGTGGTTTAAAAGCAGTGCTTCTTTGAGCCAATTTATATCTCTTCCCTTTTGCCCACAAGAAAGAAGTGAGAAAGTGAAGTCGCTCAGCCATTTCTGACTCTTTGCAACCAACCCCATGGACTGTAGCCTACCAAGCTTCTCCGTCCATGGAATTTTCCAGACAAGAGTGCTGGAGTGGGTTGTCATTTCCTTCTCCAGGGGATCTTCCCAACCCAGGGATTGAACCCGGGTCTCCCGCATTGCAGGCAGATGCTTTACCATCTGAGCCACCAGGGAAGCCTAAAAGGCGACTTCCTAAACATTGATTCTTTTTTAATAAGATTTTGGTAGAAAAGAGTATTACCTTTGACTTTTGAGTTTATTAGCTTTTGGTTCTTTTATTTTTACCCACTTCCTACACACTGAGTTTCTCAAATATTACTGAGGTTATCCCATGTGGTTTCTGCTTTTCTCAGAGAAAGAGCACAGTAGTATATTAGCTTTATTTGGCTTCTTTGTTTAAAACTTATTTTACCATTTTAATTTACCATCTTCGTCATTTGCATTGCATTTGCTAAATGTATATGCTTATCAATTATTGGAGGTGGACATCATATCTGCTATGTTGTATTCTTTCAACATATTTCATTTGGTTTTATCCTTGTGGCATTCTTTTCTACTTCATTTTGCCTTATCTCATCATACAATTTCACTGATTTACTGGCTTATCACTTTTTATTTCAGCTGCCCAAACCTCTTTCTTTGACTTATCAAAAGATAATTATTGGCTCATTCATTCTCCCAGGCCCTGGGTGAGTGAGCTCCATTTTTATAACTGGTGCTAATAATATAAAAGTACTTAGATTTTATATTTTCTTCATAGTAGTATTTCATATTTATCAGACTGACGAAGGATTCAGTCTTACCTGTGTCTGAGCAAACTTTGTCCTACTATTTCTGGTGACTGGAGACAGATGTATTAATATTTTCAACCTACCGGTATACTAAAGAACAAAAAATTCAGATATGTATATGGCCTTTCCCTTCCTTTGTGGGCGTGCTCAGTTGTGTCTGACTTTTTGCACTCCTATGGACCATAGCCCTCCAGGCTCCTCTGTCCATGGAATTCTTCAGGCAAGAATACTGGAGTGGGTTGCCATGCCCTCTTCCAAGGGATCTTCCTGAGCTGGGGATTGAACCCACATCTCTTATGTCTCCTGCATTGGCAGGCAGGTTCTTTACCACTAGCGCCACCTGGGTACACTATGATTAACTGTAGTCACCAAGTTGTACATTGCATCTCCATGACTTACTTATTTTATAACTGGAAGTTTGTACCTTTTGGCTCCCTTTGCCTATTTCGCTTACCTCCCACCACTGACCTCTGGCAACTACTAGTCTGTTCTTTGTAACTATAAACTTGGCTTTGTTGTTGTTTATTTGTTTTTAGATTCCATGTGTAGGTGAGATTGTAAGGTGTTTGTCTTTCTCTGTTTGACTTATTTCAGTTAGCATATGCTTTTAAGTTCCATCCATGTTGTTGCAAATGCCAAGATTTCACTATTTTTAATGGCTGAATAATATTCCATTGTATGCATATACCACATTTTATTTATCCATTCATTTGTCCGTGGACACAGGTTGTTTACATATCTTGGCAGTCGTATGTATGCTGCAGTGAACATTGGCTAACTTCCTTCTCTTTTTCAGTATTTTCTTGTAAACTGGAGTTTGGATCTAAATTTTAATTAGATTCAGTGTCAACTTTTTTTGACAATAATACTTCATGTGTTTACTTCATATTGCTTTATATTCAGAAATGAAATCGATATTTATTTTAAAAGCCTTGATTTTGATTATGATGTCAGTCTTAATAAAGTGGTTAAAAAAACAGCCCAGATGGTTTCTTTTTGTGGAACATGTTTATGGACTACAGTCTGGGCTCTAGGAGAAATAGAAGCTTTTAAATTTTATTGAAATTGATTTTTCAGTTTTTCTTTTGTGGTTTGTGATTTCTGGTTTTTGCTTTAGAAATTAATCCCTATTTTAACATCTTAAAAGAGATTTTCTTAAAATTTCATATAAAAGTTTAATCTTGCTTCTTACATTTCAGGCTCTAATTCACTTAGAATTTCTCCATTTATTTTAGTCATTTAAAATATATCCCAATAAAGTTTTATGATTTTCTTCATAAAAATCTTATTTATCTTTTTTTAGGTTTGTTCCTAGATTGTGTTTTCATGCTCTCTTTTTGTTAGTATATATATTGTATATGCAAATAATATACATATATATATAATTTAAAGAGTCAAATAGTTACAAGACTTAGAGTAAATAACAAGGGTCTCCTGCATTGTCCTTCCTTGTTTATTATTCTTACTCTTCAGAAGCAACTGCTTTCAGCTCTTCTTTTTTTCCTTCTGATAATGCCCTCAATATTTCTAAGTACCATATTTATACTGCTGTTTTCTTTAAGTTTTAGATATTATCTATTGTAATTCCACTATGGAAAGTAAGGATTTGACTAATTTAGCACCTTGTCTGCCCTTCTCCATGTACATAAGCTCCCTCTTTCCTAATTTCCCAATATAGTAGCATCAAAATTTTTATTAAATCAATTATGAGGGATTTATTTACAGCTGAGTTATATAGTGTACTAGTGTTACATTTTCCTTTTTTTTTTTATAACATTTATTTATTTGGCTGCTTTGAGTCTTAGTTGCAGCATACAAGACCTTTAGTTGTACCATGTGGGATCTAGTTCCCTGACCAGGGATCAAACCCAGGTTCCCTGCATTGGGATCACCAACTCTTAGCCACTAAACCACCAGGGAAGTCCCTATATTTCCCTTTTTAATAAATCAACTTTATTGAGTTATAATTTGTATATAATAAAATACACCCATTTTAAAAGTACAGTTTGATTTTTTTTTAAAAATCAGGTTTATGGAAGTATAAATTACATACATAAAATTACCTTTTTTGGTATACTAAGTTTTTTTTTTTTATTGGAAAATAGTTGATCCACAATGTTGTGTTAGCTTTACGCATACAAATAAGTGACCCAATTACACACATACATATATCCATTCCGCTTCAGACTCCCCCCTGCCCCATAGAGGTTATCATAGAATATTGAGTAGAGTTCCCTGTGCTACACCATAGGTCCATGTTGGTTATCTATCTTATATATAGTAGTGTGTGTGTTGTATACTGAGTTTTGATATAGATATGGAAGTATAGATATATATTGAAATACATATCAAGAAGAAAAGTTCTATCAACTCTTCCAAAAGTTCTGTCAACTGTTCCAAGTTGCTTTTTTAAATACAATGACTTGTTTTTCTTAGAGCTATTAATTGCCTCCCTTTTAAAGTTGCTTAGTTTTTTGTTTCTATCACTAATTCATCCTCAGATCCTTTAAAAGGAATGAAAAGATGTCAATTTGTTTAAACAGTTTAGGTATTCAGTCCATCATTTTTTTTTTCTTTTGAGACTGTCCTCCTGGAAGCCATCTATTCTCTCTTGAAATTTCTACTCATTGCTCTAGCCTGCTGCAGATCTGTCATTCTGGGACTTCTTTTCACGATCATTCTGTGAATTCCCTTTTCTCTCCCGTGTTGGATACCCTGGTTCCTAGATCTCACATTTTATTCTTTCTTGGTTTACTCTCCCATTTCAAAGGAACCCAGTCATTATTGGCTTTTTAAAGAGAACATGGAAGGTAAATATTTTGAGAAGTGCATGTTTAAAAATGTTTATTCCATCCTTACTCTTGAATGATAACTTATCTTTACATAGAATTCTAGGTTAGAAATAATATTCTCTCAGAATTTTTTGTCCCAGGAGCAAACAGACAAACGTCCTTGATGGACTCCCTGTGCTACAGGTGGATTTTTTTTTCTCCAAATTTACCCTTTCACTGAGGTCCCATTTATGCAGAATCTCAGTTCAGACTCCCAGCTTTCATGCTTTCATACCAGCTTCAAACTACATCTTTTGGCCCAGTGTAACTGGTGGCTCGGTGGTAAAGAACCTGCCTGCCAATGCAGGAGACGTAGGTTTGATCCCTGGATCAGGAACATACCCTGGTGAAGGAAATGGCAGCCCACTCCAGTATTCTTGCCTAGGAAATCCCATGGACAGAGGAGCCTGGCAGGCAACAGTCCATGGAGTCTCAAAAGAGCTGGACACACCTTAGCAACTCAGCAATAACAGCAAAATTTTCAAGGTATTTTCCTATTCTTTCTCATAAATTTGAATACATTTGGAGTAATTTTTTGTTAGTACCTTATCCATAATTTTTAGGTATTTATAACTGTTTTTGGGTTCCTAGTCCATGAGATTTCCAACACTAGAAGCCTCCATGCTATACACTTAATATGCATTATTTAATTTAATCCTCTAACTACACTCTGAGATATGTTGTCTTTATCTCCATTTTTTCTTTTGTTTTTTTTTTTTGCAAAGATATCCCATATTTATGAATTAGAAAAATTAATATTGTTAAAGTGTCCACACTAACCAAAGCAGCCTACAGAGTCAATGCCATCACTGTCAAAGATCCAGTAACATTGTTTACAGAAATTAAACAAAAATCCTAAAATTCGTATGGAATCACAAAAGACCCCTTATAGCTAAGTGTACTTTTCCTGAATCATATTTTTTGTTTTTACATTTTTTTCAAGATCTTGTAATAAATAGCCTGTAATGGAAAAGAATCTTAAGAATATATATATATATGAACTGAATTAATATATAAATACATCTTAAGAATATTTTATATATATACGTGTATATATAAGCTGAATCTTTGTTCCCATTTTACAGGTGAGGAAAGTAGGACTCATAGAGGTTGAATAACTTTCCTACACTTCAGGTGGAAAGAAAGACTGTACATTAGGTGCCAAAGTCTACTGCTAAGTTGCTTCAGTCATGTCCAACTCTGTGCGACCCCATAGACGACAGACAGCAGCCCACCAGGCTTCACCATCCCTGGGATCCTCCAGGCAAGAATACTGGAGTGGGTTGCCATTTCCCTCTCCAATGCATGAAAGTGAAGTCGCTTAGTCGTGTCCAACTCCTAGCAACCCCATGAACTGCAGCCTACCAGGCTTCTCTGTCCATGAGATTTGCCAGGCAAGAGTACTGGAGTGGGTTGCAATTGCCTTCCCCTAAGTGCATTGACTAATTGAGGGATTAATAGAATCATGTCTGCTGGGTACAGTCAGATGGCACTTATCTCCTTGGAAATTGAACTTTTATTTGAGAGTGCAGTACTAGAGTGGGTTAAGAACATGGTGGGATTCCCAGGTGGCTCAGTGGTAAAGAATCCGCCTGCCAGTGCAGGGGATGCAGGAGACACAAGTTTGATCCCTGGGTCTGGAAGACCCCCTGGAGGAGGAAAGGGCAACTCACTCCAGTATTCTTTCCAGGGAAATCCCATGGGCAGAGAAGCCTGACAGGCTACAGTCCCTGGGGTCCCAAACAATCAGACACGACTGGGCAGCTGAGCACAGAGTTACAGTACTGTGCGGCCTCCAGAGGAAACTGCTTAGCTCTGCTTATTGACGCTTTCTAATTGATTCTTGTAGGAAGAATAGGAATTTGTGATGGTGTGGAGATGAGGAAATGTAGATGTTACTAGTATGAAGGAGGAATTACTACAAAGCTGAGATATGAGAGGGTATTTTTACCTCCAAGTTCTGTAATCTGAAGGCCTCACCCAGTGTTGAGCATATATACCTTTAAAACTTATACTCAAGTCTATGTTTTTTTGAGATGTACTAAAAAATAAAACTTATCAATTAAATAACTTAATTGGTACTCTTTTTTTTCTTTCTGGGTTGCTGTTGTTCAGTCACTAAGTCATGTCTGACTCTGTGACCCGTGGACTACAGCACCAGACTTCCCTGTCCTTCACTATATCTCAGAAGTTTCTCATACTCATGTCCATAGAGCCAGTCATACTATACAATCATCTCATCCTCTGTCATCCCCTTCTCCTCCTGCCTTCAGTCTTTCCCAGCATCAGGGTCTTTCCCATGTGATGCTCTTTGCATCAGATGGCCAAAGTATTAGAACTTCAGCTTCAGTATCAGTCTTTCCAATGAATATTCAGGGTTGATTTCCTTTAGGATTGACTGATTTGATCTTGCAGTTCAAGGGACTGCACCACAATTCAAAAGCATCAATTTTTTGGTGTTCGGCACTTCTTGATGGTCCAACTGTCACATCCATACATGACTACTGGAAAAACCATAGCTTTGACTATACAGACCTTTGTTGGCAAGGTGATGTCTCTGCTTTTTAAATATGCTGTCTAGATTTGTCATAGCTTTCCTTCCAAAGAGCAAGCATCTTTTAATTTCATGGCTGCAGTTACTGTCTGTATTAATTTTGGAGCCCAAAAAGATAAAATATGTCACTGTTTCCAGTTTTCCCCCTTCTGTTTGCCATGAAGCGATGGGACTGGATGTCATGATCTTAGTTTTTTTAATGTTGAGTTTTAAGCCAGCCTTTTCACTCTTTCTGGATGGCAGCCTGAATTATATCCATTTAAGGTTAATATGATCTTTTATTTTTAAGTTGAACAATTTGGAAGAGAACAGAAAAGTAGATGAAAGATGAAAGTGAGAAGCAACAGCAACCTGCTTTGTATTAACAGCTGATTATTCACACAAGATCTCTCTCTGCAGCCAGTTGAGCACTTTTAGGGATAATTAAATTGGCTAAAGCTTTAAAATGAGTACATTTGAGAAATTAATTAATTTACTTCTGTTCTTAGAGACTACTCTAAAGTAGGGAGTTAATTTATTGGCTAAATATCAGGATGTAAGTTTCATTTTCTGTGGCGTTACCTAGAACATTTTCTCTTAAGATTGCAAAGGAAATCTTTCATATTTATTGTGTGTGTCTGGCCTGTGTTTCTGATCCCTACAGCCACCTTGATAGGTAGATGGTATTACTCTGTTCTGCAGTTGAGAAACCTCATACTCAGAGAGCTTAAATAACCTGCTCCAAATCCCATCCCTGGTTAGGTGCTGAGCCAGAGCTAGAACCCAGTCCTGGATTTTGAGATGCATTTGTGCATTTCAGATGCCCATGCTTTTTTTACTTTATCATGTAGTCCAAAAGTCTACTTTAGACTTTTGGCTTTAGAACAAGTTCAGTGGTCTGGTATTTTTCAGAATTATATTTTCCTCTTCTTTTTGTGTGGTTGATAGTTATTTTTATATATAGAACTCTTTTAAAGTATGAGATTTAGTGTAGAACTCTTAAATATTTTTATGTAAAACATTAAAAATTAGCAAATCTCCTACCGAGACTCAGGGAACTATGTTGTCTTCCAAGAGTGCTGCTTTTGTTCCTTGATATCTTTCTAAAGTGGAGGGAGACCCAGTGTTGTAGGGAAATTTTCTGTCCTGTTTAGAGCCATATGAGCAAGAAGCCTGGCTCTTCTTGCGCAGGAGGAGCACTGTCTCTTGTGCAGGAAGTAAGGATTCAGTCTGTGATCACCACATAAAGCAAAGCTGGCTGAGTCCTTGGACATTGAGCCTGACTTACATTAGATGCTCGTCTGATTGTCTGAAGTAACTAGGCTTTGGTGCCATTTTTGTGCTTTAGAAACAATGCCACCATCCCTTAGGTACATGTTTTGAGAACAGGTTAGTGAAGTATATTTGAGAGGCCTCAGCAGACTAAATCCACAGTGATGTTCTGTAACCTGTGGTTAAAGCACTTATATTGCAGGTCTCATGGCTTCCTTTAATTTAGAGATTGTGGAGCTGATAATTTTCTATTTAATCTAGACAAGAATCTTTCTGTGGCCTCAGGCAAGCCTCATTTACCCTCTGCCTCAGTTTCACAGCCAAGAAAATAGGGATAATAATACCAACACAGTAGTTAGAGGTTAAGCTATTTAAGTCCTTTGATGTCAAAAAAGAACTATTGTTATATGTCTTATGAAACACCTAGCATGCTACAACAAAGAACAAACTATGCTGATGAAATCCCCATTGGAGAGACAGCTTATTAGAAAGATTGAGCGTATGTGCTATTTTTAGATGTTCAAAAAGCTAAGTGCAAGTTGTTTTCAGTTGAGTGTTTGATGTCTGTAATAAATTATAAATCTCTGTCATTCTTTCCTGGAACCTTTCATTTTGCCCAGGGATTTGTTTTTGGCAGATTTTTATCTTCTTGAAAAGAATGAGTACAGGGTAACATCTGAGAACTTGGCCCCAACTTGCCTGAAGACTTTTAAATGGCAACTTTCCTTCTTATGACTGCTTTGGTGGGCTGAGGTTGCCTGGAAGGGCCTCAGTATATCCCCGAATATGCCTTTGCTGAACCTACTGGTGGCATAGTGAAAAGCCCAGGAGTTATAACAGAAACGAGTTAAAAAGTTAATTGAGAGAATTTTTGAACATTTTTTCCCATTTCCCACCCCTGCTCTGGGAAATCTCGATGGAGCTTTTCTTTTGACTGTAGTAATTTAGTATATGTATTCACAAGCTTGAAATGTTTTCATCTTATCCTTGTTGGAACTCTGGTCTATAGGATAGGATTTTGCAGCCCTGTACCACATTCAGTAGCCAGAAAAAACTTTCAAGTTCTGTGTGAGCTTGATTCCTTTGAGTCTCTTTCCTTCTACTGGGAAACTTTCATGGAATGAGGGCTGTAGGGTAGGAGGGAACTGTGATAATAAGGATTATGATAGAAAGCCCAGGGTGTCATCATAAGCTCTCAATACCTTGGGTGACAAGTAGCCCACATGGCTTAGGTTTTTTGAAACTCTTGGCAGGACCACCTATCCTGCTCTGAATCATAAGGTAACCATAGCCTGACCAGTGAAATGGACCCATGTGTACAATCTGTGGGAAGTCAGTAAGCATTCTGTCAGCATGAGCAGAGTTCATTTGAAGTAGCCTGTAGCTACCCAACCTTTTTTCAGCTCTTACCTTAGGTATCATCCTCTCCAACAAGCTTTCCCTAGCTTTCTATTTCTAAGACTGGATTAGCTGCCATTTTTCTGTAATCATAGAGAGAATTTAAATTATCTGTTATAGCATCATCTCCCTTCACTAGACTGTGGAATAAGAACTATATCTGGACCTCTCAGAGAGGCCCAGAGAAGATGTTCAATATTTGTTAATGAATAACAGAGGTAAGCTCTTCATAAACATTTGGAACAAGCTTCTTACTCCTTTAATATAGACACAGATGTTTATGTGAGCCTAAGTGTGAGTGGATGAGATTCAGTGATTGTAGACCAGAGGGATCATAACACTGGCTGCTTGGCGTTCACTTTATTTACATCTGTAAGTTCCCACCAAGCCTTAAGTTTACGGACGTTGCTAGGCCTCTGTCCCAAGCAAGTTATCCCAGAGGGAGGGTTATTTTATTTTATTGGAGGGGTAGGGTAGCATAGTGAAAAGAATACAGACTTTCAAAGGAAATCCAAAAAAGAGGATATATGTATATGTATAGCTGATTCACTTTGCTATATAGCAGAAATTACACAACATTGTAAAGCAACTGCACTCCAATAAAAATTAATTTGAAAAAAGAATGAGGACTATTAACTTCAAAACAAATTTTATGAAAACTTTACTGTAAAAAAAATACTTAAGAGCATATTAAATTTTCACCTTGCATAATACATGTGGGTACCATGTGGAATCCAGAACCTTTGCTACCTCTCATCACCTGACTTTAGTAGTTTTCATGTTTGACTTCTTTCTGTAGTAAAACAAGGTCTAACCCTGAACACTGTAGGTACCCACATTACAGTACTTACCATACAGTACTTTAATTTTGGTTACATGACTCCTTTCCCCACTGGATTGTGAGCTCCTGGTGGGTAGGGCTGGCATCTTGCTCACCTCTCTTCTTTCAGAGAAAGGTATCTAATGAAAGTAGGAAGATAATACACCTGGTCACATTAGGGATTCAATATATGTATGTTTTCTTAATTATTAGGATATTTTAAAATGAGACGTTAGAGGTAGTGCAATTATTGGTAGTGCCAAGGAATAGAGTATGACAAAACGGTTGAGTGAAGTGGAGAAAAAAATAATCAGAAGTGAGGTCAAGGAACCCTAACAATGAGGATGTTGACATTTTACTGAGGTGATAAAAGAAGGAATGAAAGGAAGATAGTTTTAAAGTCTTTCAAAAAAAATACTTAGTATTTCTAGCTCAGAGTTTGTTCCTAAAAATATTAGTGCCCTGCCTGCCTCTTCTCATAGCCTTTTCCATAAAGGTAATCACATCCTCTTCTTTTAGCTACTTATTTTGGTATTCACCCATGTATCTCTAGATAACATGCTTAAATTGTTACTTTCGATTATAGACACTGTTTATTGATTCCCTGCTATGAAGCATGAGGATTTTGCTCCTTCTGATATAGTTATGGGCTTCCCTAGTGGCTCAGTGGTAAAGAAACCGCTTGCCAATGCAGGAAGCGTGGGTTCCTGGGTCAGAAAGATCCCTGCAGAAGGAAACGGCAACCCACTCCAGTATTCTTGCCTGGGAAGTCCCATGGACAGAGGAACCATGGGGTCACAAAAGATTCAGACGTGACTTAGAGACTAAACAACAACAACAACAACAACAACATAGTTATGTTGTAATTTTAGAAGATAAATATTTAGTGTTTATTTGACTGTGTAGTTTGACCATGTATACTGTTGAGCCTTGTAGTCATCTACAGTTTTTTTCCTTTACCACACCATTTCTTTTTTGCTTGAAGGGTAATTATCATAGCTTGTCCTTTCCCAGGCTTCATTTTCTATGAACTTTCTTTTGCCACACCATGGGGCATGCCAGATCTTCCCTGCCATTCCCCTTGCTTTGGGAGTGCAGAGTCTTTAACTGCTGGACCACCAAGGAAGTCCTTCTATGCACTTACTGAGTAACCCCAACCTTTCTACTAGTTGTCTAACCATCTAAGATATTTAGACTCTTTCGCTGTTCTATCAATTTCATCTTCCTAAAGAAGTCTCTCCCAGAGTAGTAGTGATTGCCTTCCATGCCTGGTGCTCAGCTATCATTCTGTCATTTCCCTTCATCATCATGAGGATTTACTTTGCCTTTTTTCTTCAGTTTCCTGGAATCCTTATTTTCCTTTTTCTTGTACTCCCCTTGTTTTCTGAAAAACTTACTAGCGCTTCCTGACAAAATTTGTTTTGGAGCTAATTTTTTTTGAGATTTTGCCAGCCTGAAAAATCTCCTTATTCTACCCTCATACTTGATTGATAAGTTTGACAAGGTATAGAATTCTCAGTTGAAAAGCTGATCCTTAAGAATTTTGAAGACTTTGATCCATTGTCTTTACCTTCCAGTGTTGTTAAGTCTTAAAGTTTTATCATTACTAACCTTATAAATCTGATCACCTATTTCTCTGGAAATTTTTATCATCTTCTCTTTGTCCTGAATGTTCTGAAATTTCACGATGATGTACTTTCATGTGAATCTGTTTTATCCAGGCGAGCCCTCCTCTCAGTGAAACTGTTCAACTTGGATTTTCATGTCCTTCAGTTTAGGGGACCTTTAAAAAATCATTTTATTGATGATTCTTATGTGGTTTTTTTCCCCTATTCTTTTTTTCTGGAAACCTACTATTCTGATAATGAATCTCTTAGACTGGTACTCTAGTTTTCTTATCTATTCTCTTATATCTTCCATTTCTTTATCTTTTTCTCAAGTTTTATGTGTGGATGGGGTATGTTGACTGTGAGCTTCACTATAGGGTAATATGATAATGTGGTTGGGGTGTTTCAGGAGAATCTCTTATATTTGTATTTTTAGGTTTTTTCCTCTTAGACTAGTCAGATTTCCCAGAGAGAACTATTAAATTATGCTGCCTGAAAGGTGAAGACGTGAGGGTCAGGACTAGGGTTGGGGCAGGGAGGGGAATTGGGTGTCTGAGAATCCTGTATGCATTCTTTTTAAAATCCCTCCTTTTCTCTAAGGTACATCCCCTCTCCCTGCTGCCAGTTGTGATTATGCTACCCCAGTCCAGATATCCTCTATTTTATTCTCTTCAGCCATCTGCCACGTTGAGACCCATGCAGTAGTTGGATTGCAGAATAGAAAAGAGGGATCTTTCAAAGGACCTGTTTAATTTTAACTTCTCCCTTCCTAGCTATATACTCATATCAGTTTCTGAGCCCTTTGGGGAGTCTGGTATAAACTGAATTTGTAGAAAACTTTTCTCAGTTTTCCTACAACTGACTGGAGTCATTTTTTTCAATGTTGTCTCCTCTCCCATTTTCCTGTTTTTTGTGTGGTTGTGCCCATTTAAAAAATCTTATTACTACTATTTCATTGATATTTTGAGAAAGGAAATTGTAGTTGTGCTTTTTCAATCTATCATCTTTACTTTAAAACTTTCATAATACCTGAAGAAGAAGAGCTGACAAGGGAGTTCCATAGCTGCAACATGGACAAATACATGATTTTGTCTGTTGTCATTTGCTTCATGTCATGAACTGGGATAATGGAGTGAGAGAAACAGGCTGGAAATGGTAATGTGTAAGGAGTTTGCCTACTTCCCTCTGGGCCCTTTGGTTGGAGGACAGTATGCAAAACAGACAAAACGTCCTAAAAATTCCTTTGGTGCTTTTATAATTATCAGTGGTAGACTCTTAGGACCTTAGAATTAGAAAAGGTTTATAAAGACATCTAATCTAGTCTTTTACCCTTCACAAGAATTGTTTCGTGACTATTTCCCATGGAGATTATGCTATGCTTTGTTTGAAAGCCTCCAGTGGGTATTTCTCATGAGGTTCTAGATACTAGAACGTTTCAGTAATGTTGAACTCATCAGTGCTCCTCTTGTTCTGTTTTGGTTTTTTGGCCCCAACATGTGGCATGAGGGATCCCTAAGTTCTTCTCTTCTCCTGTTTAAGGATTGCTAGGTCTCATGATTTTCAGACCCATCAGCATCCCTGTAACTTCCTTTGATGTCTCTGATTTGTCAGTCTCTTTTAAAATGTTATGTTCAGAAATGTGACCTGAACAGTGACAGTGGTATTATTTACATCCTATGATTTGGAGGTCATTATTATGAGCAATTTATTAATTTTTTATTTAAGTATCATTAATTGACTTACAGTATTATATTAGTTTCATGTTGTACGACATAATGATTTGATATTTTTATACATTACAAAATGATCACAGATTTCTTAATTTCAATAAAAGCCAAGTCTTACAATCATACAGTACTTTACAGTTTTCAAGTATCTTGTAATTTAACCTATCTTGAGAAACGCTGGACTGGAAGAAACACCAGCTGGAATCAAGATTGCCAGGAGAAATATGAATAACCTCAGATATGCAGATGACACCACCATTATGGCAGAAAGTGAAGAGGAACTCAAAAGCCTCTTGATGAAAGTGAAAGTGGAGAGTGAAAAAGTTGGCTTAAAGCTCAACATTCAGAAAACGAAGATCATGGCATCTGTCCCATCACTTCATGGGAAATGGATGGGGAAACAGTGGAAACAGTGTCAGACTTTAGTTTGGGGGGCTCCAAAATCACTGTAGATGGTGACTGCAGCCATGAAATTAAAAGACGCTTACTCCTTGGAAGAAAAGTTATGACCAACCTAGATAGCATATTCAAAAGCAGAGACATTACTTTGCTGACTAAGGTCCGTCTAGTCAAGGTTATGGTTTTTCCAGTCAGTCGTCATGTATGGATGTGAGAGTTGGACTGTGAAGAAGGCTGAGCGCCGGAGAATTGATGCTTTTGAAGTGTGGTGTTGGAGAAGACTCTTGAGAGTCCCTTGGACTACAAGGAGATCCAACCAGTCCATTCTGAAGGACATCAGCCCTGGGATTTCTTTGGAAGGAATGATGTTAAAGCTGAAACTCCAGTACTTTGGCCACCTCATGCGAAGAGTTGACTCATTGGAAAAGACTCTGATGCTGGGAGGGATTGGGAGCAGGAGGAGAAGGGGACGACAGAGGATGAGATGGCTGGATGGCATCACCTACTCAATGGACGTGAGTTTGAGTGAACTCCGGGAGTTGGTGATGGACAGAGAAGCCTGGCGTGCTGCGATTCATGGGGTCGCAAAGAGTCGGACATGACTGAGCAACTGAACTGAACTCAGCTAGTTTTTTTATCAGCTGTGATTTAGTGTTAAGTAGCAAGAGGCAATGGCACCCCACTCCAGTACTCTTGCTTGGTAAATCCCATGGACGGAGGAGCCTGGTAGGCTACAGTCCATAGGGTAGCGAAGAGTCGGACACGACTGAGTGACTTCACTTTCACTTTTCACTTTCATGCATTGGAAAAGGAAATGGCAACCCACTCCAGTGTTCTTGCCTGGAGAATCCTAAGGATGGGGGAGCCTGGTAGGCTGCCGTCTATGGGGTTGCACAGAGTCGGACACTACTGAAGCGACTTAGCAGTAGCAGCAGTAGCAGCAAGATGCCTGACCGAATTTAAATGTAAAATAGGTATGTATAAAGAAGTAGATTCATTTAGCACCAACTATTTTTTTGGGGGGGTGTGTATTTTGGAAGGCAATATGATGGCAAAGGGGCAGATCACATAGTATTTCTGAGCCTACTTTTTGTCTATAAAATGAGTTTAACTATTTTGATATTTTAGAATTATGTGAATTTAGAATTAAATTCAAATATATGTAAAAGCTTTGTAAATGGTAAAATGCTGTCCAATTTTAAGTTACTTGTTTTTGCCATCAACTTAGAGATAACATAGCCTTAGAGAACCAACTGAACTGATGATGGTAGCAGTAGACTGTAATTAGTTTCCAAACTGGAATCTTTATGGATCAGAATTCTAAAAGTATATGATTCATCAGGCTATTGCTAAAAAGGTTTTCAGAAACACGTTTTAATGAATGAACTTGGATGGTAACATCTCTTTAACCAGAATGGTTAGCTTATTATGGATTTTTGTGCCTAATTGACTTCTCTGATTAACTGAGAATTGCCATACATGGATTATTACTTTGGAATTAATTCAAGCTTTTTATTTTAATTGAGTATATTTCAATTGACATAAATATTGTATAGGTTATAGGCATACAGTTGGTTAGATAGCATCACCACCTCAATGGACATGAATTTGAGCAAACTCCAGGAGATAGTACAGGACAGGGAAATCTCGTGTGCTGCAGTCATGGGGTTGCAAAGAGTGGGACACAATGACTGAACGCACCACACACATAGTGATTCACAGTTTTTAAAGGTTATACTCTATAGTTATTATAAATATTTATTGTATTCCCCATGTTGTACAGAAAGTTTTCAAGTTTAATTAAATTTAGTGAGCCTCAAAATTACATTTAACATGATTTAATCTTTCATGAAGATTCCCAAAGTGAACTTTAAGGTCGCCACTATTATTAATGCCACTGAACCCAGAATATGGCTCTAGATAAAGAATTGATAATAGCTTGACCCTGGTAATCATACAGTTTTGTGCCATGAAGGGCTTCAAAGTTGGTGCAGGCTTTTATCTTATAAATGAGGAAACTGAGGCTCAAAGAGGGAATGACTTATTCAGAGTCACATGTGTAATTAATAGGAAAAGTAAACATGTCCAATCTTAGAAGTTACTTCTTAGGGATGATAAAATTCTGATTTTAGTTTCTTTTTTTTGTTGTTTGTTTAAACTTGACAGTTGTTTGTTTCTCATATTGTTATAAATGCTCCTCTTTCACAACCCTCTGCTGATCTTCCAAACTTTTAGGTTTCTAAGTAAACTGGACACTTTCTATGTCATATACTTCAGGGTAAAATTAATATTCAAGTTACAGGCAGAAAATATATAATGTAATTGTAAGAGCATACTCTGTGGTCTTGAAATGGAGCAATGATACATTTATCCTGTGGCATATGTGTGTCTGACACAAAGAAAAAGAATGAAGTTATTTATTATAAATTCAGAATAATAGATAATTTCAAAGTGAAAGTTTGATTTGAGAAAATAAAAAGCCTTTGTTATTTCTCTATTAATATCAGTACATTTGGAGATTAAAATTAAATTGTAGATATCTAAATCCTGGAAGAGATGTAGTCAGCATTCTTATGTAGAACTCATTTAACAGAAATTAACACATTCTCAGTTAGTTTTTAGCTTCGCATAGGAAAGATGAGTAGAATTCTTCCATTTGTTCTTAACCTGAAGAGGAAAACTTACTGTAGAAAGGTGAATGAGCTAAAATTATTATAACTGTTAATGTTGAACCTGCATTTAAAAATTATAAATCTGGCATATCACCCTCTAGCCATGCTGTCCAGGACAATGGCATTTGATTTCTTTCCTTTCAGACATCTCTGCCTTTTCTTTGGAGGCAGCAGATTTGCCCCTACCTCATTGCTTCAGGAAGCTGCCAAGTTACCTCTATGATCCCTGCCCTAACTCCAAATAGTCACAAGTTCTACAGAGGACACTCAGCTCTGTCAGAAAGTATGCTGTTTCTAAACATCTAAAATTGGATGTTCTAATCTTTGAGTCAGTTTAAACAAGGAGAAGGAAGTAACAAGAAGATTGCCAGTATTTACTGATGCTTTTGTTTGCTAGTAGCAGGTTGAATTCTGAGGATACAAAGATATAAGAGCTCCTTATGAAGATCAAAATCTAGATGGAGAAAAAACAGCTTAGTGATTTAAGGTCAGTAATGGATCAGAAAAGACCTTATCTCTAGATGAGACAATATATTGACTCTTTGTTTTCCAGTAACTATGACCTGAATCTTGATGCAGTGGAAAGAGAGAATTGGGAAAGCATTCTTGGCAGTTTACTCTAGCAAATTAACATTAACTGTGTGGAGGGGGGATTGTGGGAGAGAGGCTGACTAATTAGGTAGGTAGAATCACATTTTGAAGAAAAGATTCTGATGCTGGGAGGGATTGGGGGCAGGAGGAAAAGGGGATGACAGAGGATGAGATGGCTGGATGGCATCACCGACTCAATGGACGTGAGTTTGAGTGAACTCTGGGAGATGATGATGGACAGGGAGGCCTGGCGTGCTGCGATTCATGGGGTTGCAAAGAGTCGGACACGACTGAGTGACTGAACTGAACTGAACTGAATGTCATGGTAAGGAATCTGAACTTAATCCTGTAGAGCGATGATCTCCAAAATAGAGTGTTCTCAGAGCCAGAGGGTGTGCAGGATGGAGTCCCAGAGGAAAATATTAGAATCTCTAGTTCTTATTTTCTTGGGCTCTAAAGTCACTGCAGACGGTGACTGTAGCCATGAAATTAAAAGATCCTTGCTCTTTGGAAGAAAAGAGATAACAAACCTAGACAGCATATTGAAAAGCAGAGACATCACTTTGCCGGCAAAGGCCTATATAGTCAAAGCCATGGTTTTTCTAGTTAGTCATGTACAGATGTGAGAGTTGCACCATAAAGAGGCTGAGTGCCGAAGAATTGATGCTTTTGCACAGTGATGCTGGAGAAGACTTGAGAGTCCCTTGGACAGCAAGGAGATCAAACCAGACAATCCTAAAGGAAATCAACCCTGAATATTCATTAAAGGACTGATGCTGAACTTGAAGCTCCACTACTTTGGCCATCTGATGTGAAGAACCAGCTCATTGAAAAAGACCCTGATGCTGGGGAAGATTGAAGGCAGGAGGAGAAGGGGATGGTAGAGGATGAGATGGTTGGATGGCATCACTGATACAACGGACATGAATTTGAGCAAACTCCAGGAGATGGTGAAGAACAAGGAAGCCTGGCATGCTGCAGTCCATGGGGTTGCAAAGAGTCGGACATGACTTAGAGACTAAACACAACAACTAGTTCTTTTAATTTTATTTCTTCTTTTAAAAGTATCCGTTTTTTATATGTTATAGAAAGAGTATATTCTATCATTTATAGTGATTTGTGTGTTTTTAAATAAATTTAAGTGAGAATAAATGGATAAGTATTTATCTTTTTGTTTGGAGAACACTACTTTAGGGCAAGAATTCACAGAAGAACTGTACAAAAAAGATCTTCACCACCAAGATAATCACGATGGTGTGATCACTTACCTAGAGCCAGACATCCTGGAATGTGAAGTGAAGTGGGCCTTAGAAAGCATCACTACAAACAAAACTCATGGAGTTTTGTTCAGCTGTTTCAAATCCTAAAAGATGATGCTGTGAAAGTGCTGCACTCAATATGCCAGCAAATTTGGAAAACTCAGCAGTGGCCACAGGAATGGAAAAGGTCAGTTTTCATTCTAATCCCAAAGAAAGGCAATGCAAAGAATGCTCAAACTACCGCACAATTGCACTCATCTCACACGCTAGTAAGTAATGCTCAAAATTCTCCAAGCCAGGCTTCAGCAATACGTGAACCGTGAACTTCCAGATGTTCAAGCTGGTTTTAGAAAAGGTAGAGGAACCGGAGATCAAATTGCCAACATCTGCTGGATCATGGAAAAAGCAAGAGAGTTCCAGAAAAACATCTATTTCTGCTTTATTGACTATGCCAAAGCCTTTGACTGTGTGGATCACAATAAACTATGGAAAATTCTTAGAGGTGGAAGTACCAGTCCACCTGACCTACCTCTTGAGAAGTCTATATGCATCAGGAAGCAACAGTTAGAACTGGACATGGAACAACAGACTGGTTCCAAAAAGGAAAAGGAGTACATGAAGGCTATATATTGTCACCCTGCTTATTTAACTTATATGTATAGTACATCATGAGAAATGCTGGGCTGGATGAAGCATAAGCTGGAATCAGGATTGCTGGGAGTATATGCAGATGACACCACCCTTATGGCAGAAAGTGAAGAAGAACTAGAGAGCCACCTGATGAAAGTGAAAGAGGAGAGTGAAAAAGTTGACTTAAAGTTCCACATTCAGAAAGCTAAGATCATGACATCTGGTCCCATCACTTCATGACCAGTAGATGGGGAAACAGTGGAAACAGTGGCTGACTTTATTTTGGGGGGTTCCAAAATCACTGCAGATGGTGACTGCAGCCATTAAATTAAAAGACCCTTACTCCTTGGAAGGAAAGTTGTGACCAACCTAGACAGCATATTAAAAAAGGAAAATGGAGACATTACTTTGCCAACAAAAGTCCATCTAGTCAAGGCTATGGTTTTTCTGGTAGTCATGTATGGATGTGAGAGTTGGACTGTAAAGAAAGCTGAGCACCGAAGAATTGATGCTTTTGAAGTGTGGTGTTGAAGAAGACTCTTGAGAGTCCCTTGTACTGCAAGGAGACCCAACCAGTTCATCCTAAAGAAGATCAGTCCTGGGTGTTGATTGGAAGAACTGATGTTGAAGCTGAAACTCCAATACTTTGGCCACCAGATGCAAAGAGCTGACTCATTTGAAAAGACCCTGATGCTGGGAAAGATTAAGGGCAGGAGGAAAAGGGGATGACAGAGGATGAGATGGTTAGATGGCATCACCAACTCAATGGACAGGAGTTTGGGTAGACTCTCAGAGTTGGTGATGGACAGGGAGGCCTGGCGTGTTGCAGCCCATGGGGTCACAAAGAGTTGGACACGACTGAGGTACTAAACTGAAAACTGAAATTGAAGCAGTGGAAATTGGAGTACAGATTAGAATATGGGAAAATTGCAGTGAGAGAGACCAATTAAGATACTGGAAAAATATTTTGAGGCCTAAATCAGGACAATGGAAATAAAAGAGGAAGACTTGGGGCCAGTGAAATATGGGGATGGGGTAGGGGAACTTGGCCGGAGAAAGAGGACTTCAATCCTAGGCTCTGGCCAGCTTTCTGACTTCAGATCCTGGAAGGTGGTGATACTGTGATTAAGTTAAGGAACAGAGGAAGGATATTTAGTTGAAAGCCTAAGGATTGTCACATTTCTTATTTACATTACTAAGTTGGTCATTCCTTCCTGCACCTGCTCATCCAACCAGAGTAAAAAATAAAATGGCAGCTGGCCCTTTGGTGAGCACTTTGGGGACTGACGACTGTGAATCTTTTCCAGGCATTTTCAACGAAAATTGAGCATAGTGAGATCTCTATTGCAGTTAGCCACGGGTAATTATTAAAGATTGAAGGCAGGAGGAGAAGGGAGCGACAAAAGATGAGATGGTTGGATGGCACCACCAGACTCGATGGACATGAGTTTGTTTGAGCAAGCTCCAAAGTTTGTTAATGGACAGGGAAGCCTGGCGTGCTGCAGTCCATGGGGTTACAAAGAGTCGGACATGACTGATCGACTAAACTGAACTGAACTGAATTATTAAAGCACCAAACTACTCTTGGAGATTGGATTGGAACTGGACCACATAGAAAAATGTAAATTGTGACAATTCACAGTTGCACCAAATAGCTGAATTCATTAGTTCCTTATTGGCAGGGGTGGGTATTGGGTGGTGATTTGGATCATAGTCATTGTTTGTGGAAGTGCTGAGTGGGTAAAAGCATGGTAGTTACTTTACCCTGACAGTTTTTTTCCAGGGGAGTAAGTGTGTTTTTCTTTCTTCTTGCTGTAGGAAATTGTTTGCCAGATTGTGTTACTTATAACAATCTATCATGGAACAGCTGCCAGGAAAAGAAAAGAGGCTATTCCCAGTAGCTCTTCCCACCTCCTACCCTACCATTATCCCCACACATGCATACATCCGGTTTTGTTTTTTTCTTCTAGTTTTACTCAGTGGTTTTGGCTTGATTGAAAATGTTCTTATAATGACAGATTTCAGGACTTTGCCGTGGCTTGGTAATTGGGTTTTCTAAGCTCTATTTGTTTGCTTTAGCCAAGACTAACGGCAGCAGCTCAAGTTTTGAATTCTGAGGTATCTTGAACACTAAAGTGCTATCTTCTACCTTCCCTTGAAGACCTTGTATGTTTCCACTTGGTCAAAAATGCACACATTTACTGTCCTTTAGAACTGTACTTTTCACCCTTGATGTTGCCCTCGTTCCTTTACAGGAGCAGGCTTGGGTAAAGCTTACTGAGGACTGATAGGATAGTGAATAGGGAGGTCTGTGGAGATGCCAGTTGGTCTCTGCAGATGACACATACTCTGATGTTAGAAAAGAACACAAGGCAACTGAGGGTTGATGTCTCCCAGGAACTTTCAAGTTAATTGCATTTCAGATACACAGTTGCTTCACAGTCCAAACAGTCTATGTTTATTCATGGTTTGTGGTCACACGTGATCAGAAATACTTCTGGCTCTTTTTAAGAGTTTTTCCTCTTTCTCTCTGTGGGTTCCAGTTAGTAGAAGAACATTTGCATTTCTAGAATGGCCTTTACATTTTTAGAATAAAAATTAAAACAATAGTCATTTATTTTCTTACAATTATAACTTTTATTAAACAAAAATGAACAGTATTAAAAAGATATAAGGATGATTTCATTTTCCTTTTAGACTTTAGTTTCTTCTTCCAGGATTTCTAGCCTTGGAAACAAAGTACATTGATCAGTCAGCAAAGACTTTCCTTTGGAAATGCAGTTGCAAAGAGAACAAGAATGTGTTTGGTCTCAGTGAGAGTGGTGCATTCTTTGGGAACAGGCAGGAAGAGGGCCTGACGGAATAGCACCTCCATCTGTATCCCAGGTTCTGCCCTTTCAGACTGAATCCTTTCATTTCACATTGAGAACAGATGGCAACCAGACACTAGGAGGAGGGCTCTGTTTCTTGTGCTCCTTGGGGATTTCGCATTCAGTTTAGCAAAAAGTCATCTAAAAGCAGAGAGGAAAATGAGGCTGCAGACTGTTCACAATTATGCAGGACTTGTTTGGCATTCATTATGCTGACAGGTTTGTTTTCTGCAGATATTGAATGATAACAGCATTAATTTTCCAAGACAGCATTGTCACCACTTCAGAAGCATCTGCATTGGGGTCATTTTCTTCACTTTGGAGTACAGTTAATAACTTAATTTATTGTGGAACAGTCAGCTTGCAGAAATCAGTCATCTTATTAGAGAAACTTAGAAAAATAGAAAGGATTTTTTTTCTTCAACAAACTTATTTTCATTGTAATGAGATGGGGTAACTTCTGTGCGGCTCTAGTGAAATGTCTTTAGTAACGGCCCATGCTTCCTGCCTTTCTAAGTACTGTTAACAAGAAGTGGGATTCTGCAGGCTATTTCTTCCTTAGCTTGCATGTATGTGGGCTGATTTGTTAATGTTTGACGGTTCCTGGATGGTGAGTTGCAGGCTTAGGAATTTTTTTTCCTAAAAAGATGTTTATAGGAACTTTTTTTTTTTTAAGCTCAGTTAAGATCCAGAAAGAACTAAGAGAGCCTTAATAAGTAGAAGAGTAGAAAAAGAAAAAAATCCAAATTTGAACTTCTTAAACCTGAAGCCTTCAAAAGGAATTGTTTACGTTATAAATAATGAGTTTTATGTAGAAAAAGAAATGATGGTCCTAGTACAGATTCTGTATTTGGAATAAGAAATTACAGGCAGTAAGATAAGGCATTCTGATGGTTGAGTCTCACTTTCTGAGCAAGTGTGATTCTTTTTCCTAGAATGTAAGTTGAAATTATCTATTTTCCCCCAAAGCAAGAATCTTGATTTTAAATTAAAGTCTTAGAAAAGTTGGAGCCACTTACAAAAATTTCTCTAGATATTCACTTTATTCTTTAACCTAAATAATGTAGTCCAGTGTTTTTCAGACTTTTTTAAAATAGCAGAATTTGTATTGTTATGAGGATTAAATGAATGCTTTTATACGTACCCAAGGTTGTAGTATAATGGTTTATTAGCTTGACTGTTTTCCCAAAGAGGGGCACATTATAATATATTTATCCTATTATTTATTTCCTAGTATTATAGCAAAGTGACTGCTTTAAAATAAAGCATTTCACAATCTTATTGGATAATCAGACTGTGTGAAAGCACCTTTTAAACTGTAAAGAGACATATAAATTTTAAGATCATTAACTCCATAGTCACAGAAATAGACAATGTGATGGTTTTCATACTCTCTTCCTTAGAGCCCAGGATTCCAGAGGTGCCTCAGGGACAGCAGCAGTAAGGCACACACAAAGGGGAGGTAGGACTTCCAGACCCTCCTCCAACACAGTTCAGCTAGAACAACCCTATTTATTTTACCTATTCCACCACTGTGAAAAAGGTCTGAGGACAAGTGTCCAGTTTATGTGTGCTTCTGAGAGAGACATTGTGAGTTTATCCTGTGATGATTTTGTGTGATCCTTTGTCCCTTGTGATACTGACTTTTCCTCTTCTCCTTTGACAGACAGATGTATTGGTCCTGAGCTGTGATCTGATAACAGATGTTGCCTTACATGAGGTTGTGGACCTATTCAGAGCTCATGATGCATCACTTGCCATGTTAATGAGAAAAGGTCAAGAAAGCTTAGAACCAGTTCCAGGTCAAAAGGGGAAAAAAAAAGCAGGTAAGGAGGGTGGAGTTTGATTTATTTGTCGACTTCTTATAATTATCATTCATGCTTTCACTTAAAAACAGATATTTATTGAAAACTGACTGTGCTGTAGGCACTGTGCTAGGGGTAAAGAAGCTTATAACTATTGATTGGATTCTGTATTATCCAAGAGGCTTTTGTCTACAGAGAGGAGCACTCAGAACTGTTTGCATTGTGTAACTGAATACATATACCTGAGAAACAAAAAAATCTAATTTAAAATCATTTTAAAAAATAATTAAAATCCAATGACAAGTTAGATATCTTTAAGCAATTAAGATTACTATTGCACATTTAGAATGGTTGATTCTTTTTTTTTTTTAAGTTGTTTCAAAGTAGTTTATTTAGGGGTTCCATTTTCACTCCTCAATAGATTTTATGTATTTCTCATATGCTTCTTCACTCATTAGTTCATCTAGTTCTGAAGGGTTACTGAATGATCAGCCAACCATCTTCATAACAAGACTTGTTGACAAGTCCTGGATTTCTGCTAGAGCTTTATTAATTTCAGTTACTTCTCCTGATAGAGGAGAATAGAGTTCACTAGCAGCTTTCACACTTTCCAAAGCACCAAACTCCTCTTGTTTGTTCAGCTTCATTTCAACTTCAGGCAGACTACAGTAAACAACATCTCCCAAAGCTTGCTGTGCAAAATTGCTGATTCCCACTATTCCAACACCGTTTTCTGTTGTTACACATTCGTGTTTTTCTGTGAATTTCCGCACCGACAGCAGAGCAGGGCCGGTTTACAGCGCCCAGACGGTACCCGCCCACAGTCCCCAGGGCCGCAGCAAGCAGGGTGCACTGGGTGCCGAGATGGTGCGCAGGCGCAAGATGGCCCACACACGCCGCACCACGCGCAGCGCCATGTTCGCACGGGGGCAGAGCGTCTCCGCGCGGCACCTCTAGAATGGTTGATTCTCTTGAATGCTCCAATGACCCTGAAAGTTGCTCAGTCTTGTCTGACTCTTCGCAACCCCATGGACTATACAGTTCATGGAATTCTCCAGGCCAGAATACTGGAGTGGGTAGCCTTTCCCTTCTCAAAGGGTTCTTTCAACCCGGGCATTGAACCGTCTCCCACATTGCAGACAAATTCTTTAGCTGAGCCAACACGAACCCAAAATAGCCAGTAAACAAAACAGTCATTAACCATGTTTTGTCTTGGGATTACAACATATCTTGATATTTCCCCGGATTCCAGTAGTGGGCTATTTTTTTAATTTTCAGAGAGTTATAGTAATCTTACCAGATCCAAAAGAAAAGGAATAATACTCTACTCCAGCCAGGGTTATAGAATTTGGGTTTTTGGCTTATTGTTGATTTTTAGTTAAGGCATAGTTCATGACTACTTTTCCCAGAGTATTTCAGCTGAATCATTCATACTATGACTGGGCTACTTTTAATAACTGAACTTATGACCAAAAAACTTTGTTAGAGCGTACTTTTATATAGGTTTTAGTTTTTCCTATAATGTGTTTTTTCCCCCTGGAATGATGTGTCCTTTAGATTTTTCTTAGCCAGCATTATATAACCCATTGTCCTATCTTTATATATTGACATGGTCTGTTACAATTATTAGAAGTTATGTATGGTTTATTAGTATCTGATTATTATTAATAGAGCCACCTAGAATGTTCATTCATAGGATTTTAGTAATGTAGTTTGTACTTTTAGCTCTCTTTTTCAGAACATTTGGTTAATTTATTATTTTGAACTATAGCATTGAAATGTCTTTCTAGGTGCTTTTTGTATTAAAGCAATCATTGATACAGATTAATCGTTGAATCCTCTTTCTATACTTCCTACGTGGATCAGTCCTTTGGTTCTTGATGTAATTTCTACTTTTGTGAGCTCTGGTTTGCTTACTCACAATTCCTTGTATTCATCCTTTTCTACCTACTAGATAGAAGCAAGTGTATTGTCAGAGTTTATAAACATATATATATTTTACAAATATTATTGTTTTCTTTTTTATAATCCTCTACTTATAACAATGCAAAAAAATCAAATACCTTACTATAGTTACTCTTGGTATAATAACTTTTTTGTACATTGTATATTAGCTTTTATGTCTTAATTATCATTATAGATGAGTAGCTTTTCATAATTTTATCTTAAATTAACTATTATCTGTTTATTTTAAAATTGATGCTTAAATGGTAACAACATGGTTATTGGAAGTTTCTTTAAGGTGGCTCTTCTGTTTTTGAAAAAGTGTGATGTTAACTGGTAACTTGCTATATGGTTAGATTCTGAGTACGGAGGGCAGGGGAGCTGGAAATGGTACTAGAGAGAATACAGGGATTAGACTAACGAGTTTGCACTTTATCCCTGAAACAGTAGGGATGTATTTGAGGAATTTTAAACAAGAGAATGTCATAATCAGATTTATATTTTTGATTTTTTCATTCTTTACATGAAATTTTGAACTCCTCAGTATCTATATTTTGTTGTATTTGAGGACTAAGTTTTAAATTCTTACCATGGAATGCTATGCATTTCAATGATAAGCATTTTTTTTAAGAGTCATAAATTTCTCAGATTGTATGTTTGGTCTGCCTCTTGACTGCTCTTATGTGCCGGAACAGCCAGTGGTCCTCTCTTTCTCAGATATTGTTTAATAGTCTGGATCCGTTAGATCCAAGTTTCCCAAACAGTGTTCTTACTGGCTTATGGGAGAATGGCTAATGGCTAGATGTTTCAGGACCCATCTTTCTTCGTGTTGCCACTTCCTTCTCAGATTTTTAGGAACTAAAGATACTGAGGAGGGCAGGATCAAATTAATTTATGTTTGGATTTTTGGAGCTTATTCTTCCCCCTGCTGCAAGCCTTTACATGTGATGTTCTCTGCCAGAAATGCTCTCCCCTTACCTGAAACACATGCACTCTAAATCCAACTTAACTTCAAGTTATCTGCTGAGAGAGGCCTTCCTTGACCCTCTAATTCAACCCCTGTTTGCCTATATATGGCCGCCCTACTCTTGTACTTACTCTGTCCTCTATTGAACTATAAGCTCCATGAAAATAGGAGTCATGTCTGTTTTGTTTAGTTTATCCCCACATCTGGCTCAGTTATGGCCCATGGTGACCAGTTAGTAGATACTACTGAATGGTTGAGGGGCCTGCCTATAAAGGTATCTCTTATTGCCCTCAAGGTAAGAGAAAGTATATTCAAGCCCTAGATGTTTAAGTCCTAAAAATTAGAGTCTAAGTTGTAGTTGGATTCATGAATGGGTATTATAAGAGTCTGAGTTTCAGCAATATACAATATACTGACACTACATTGCCTTTTTTTTTTTTTTTAATTTAATCTTAGTTCCCTGACCAGGGATCACACCTAAGCCCCAGCCAGAAGAAGCGCAGAGTCCTAAATACTTGATCACCAGGGAATTCCCATTGCCTATTAATTTGTGTTTAGAAATGTTTCCAAGACTTTTCAATTAAACAGCTGCTGCTGTAGCATGGTTATTAAATGCACAGGTTCTGGAATTCAGACTGAGTGGGCTTCAGTGCTCAAAAACTGTGCAGTCTTGGACAAATTATCTAACTAACCTGAACTTCATTTTCTTTAGCTGTAAAATGAGACTGAATCTTTTGAGGATTTTTGTGTGAGAATTAAATGAGATGTCTGTAAATCAGGCAATCTACTTCTTGAAACAGCATAGTTGGCCCTCTATATCCAGGTTTCACAATATGAATTCAACCAACCAGTTGTATAAAGATTTCCATTTACCATCCCTTGCTTAGAAAATCCAAGATCCAAAATCTTCTCTCTCAATTTCAGTGAGAACATATTGTATTTATTTTGCTTCATCACAGATAACATGTTTACTAAGAGGCTTTTTTTCCTGGGCATTCTTCTATACAACTGTTTAATGCTATTAAAATTATGGTTTTCTGATAAAAATTATTATTATCTCTACAGTTCCCGTGTCTCTTGGAATGTTTGAAATGGAAAATGTTGTAGGAAACTGAATGGTTCAGAATTTGAACTCATGGCTTCTAATTCCACAGCCTTGACTTTCTAGTTCATTTCTTTTTTAAAAAAATTTAATTTTAATTTTTTATCAGTGTGTTATTTAACTTACCCAGTTCACTGTAGTATTTCTCAAACTCTCCCCTAGTTCTCAGAGCTTTGGTCCAGACTGTGTTAAGTCCTTTCAGTCGTGTTCAGCTGTTTGCAACCCCATGGACTGTAGCCTGCCATGAGCCTCTGTCCAAGAGAGTTTCCAGGCAAGAATACTAGAATGGGTTGCCATGCCTTTCTCCAGGGGATCTTTCTGACCCAGGGATTGAACCAGTGTCTCTTATGTCTCCTGCATTGGCAGGCAGGTTCTTTACCTGGGTCCAAACTAGATCAATATATATCAGGGTGCTTCAGAATCTCACAAATGAAAGCTGTCACTTGGTTGTCACCTGTCAGTCAGCTTAGCTCCCTCTATATTAACACATGTTGGCAGGCAGTTCTGAGCCTGTATTTCTTTTGCTTCAGCTTCCTTTATTTCTCTCAAAGCTCTACTTCAACAAGCAAACTTCTACTCCTGTTTAGGCTTCTGATTTATCTTTTTTTCTCTTCTCAATCTCATTCTTTCTGCCCCAACCGGTTTTTTCCCCTAATTATGTCCAACAGAAGTGATTGAAACTCCTGTGTACTCAAAACTGAAATTCTTGTGTTTGAGGAATCAGTGTACAGAAATAAGTTCAAATATAGTAGAAATTGTATGTCATGGTGTGACAGGTACAATAGCAAGAACATGTACAAAATACAGGGAGCAATTTAATGTTTCAGTTACAGGGAAGTGTGTTTCAAGGCATAATATTTGAAAAGAAGGTGAGTGATTTACTTAGGTATAGACAGGGGTAGCTGGTATGAAATCAGATCCCTGACTATCAAATACATTAAATTTTGATGTAGTCATTGAATTTAGGACATATTATATATGAAATCTATGCTAAGCCCTATATGAGAAACATAAATAATCAAGATTTGCTCACAAGATAAAATTAATGGGGCTAGGTAGTTTTGTTACTTTACCAACTTGTATAATCCATCTATGGCCTAATAACACTTTGCGGATAGTTGTTCAAAAATCATATCAGTGGTAAGTGACAGAATCAGAATTTGAACTCATGGCTTCTAACTCTACAGCCTTGACTTTCTAGTTCATTTCTTTTTTAAAAAATTTTAATTTAAATTTTTTATCAGTGTGTTATATGCCCATAATTTTACAAGTATTATAATTATTCATGGTGAGTGAGTGAGTGAATGAGTGAGTGAAGTCGCTCAGTCATGTCCAACTCTTTGCGACCCCGTGGACTGTAGCCTACCAAGCTCCTCTGTCCATGGGATTCTCCAGGCAAGAGTACTGGAGTGGGTTGCCATTTCCTTCTCCAGGGGATCTTCCCGACCCAGGGATCGAACCCAGGTCTCCCGCATTGCAGGCAGACACTTTAACCTCTGAGCCACCAGGGAAGCCCCTTATTCATGGTATATTGTAAAACAGAACTAAATCTTTAAGTTTCACAGTAGAAAGTAAGTAGATAATTCCTAAAACTAAAGATATCAAGACACAGCAAACAAAAGCATGTCATTTGAGATATGGGATTAAATGTGAAAAAAAATTGGCTAAAAATGTTAAGTGGCTGCCTCAGAGTATGGTGAAATCCTTAGCCAATTTTTTTTCACATTTAATCCCATATCTCAAATGACATGCTTTTGTTTGCTGTGTCTTGATATCTTTAGTTTTAGGAATTATCTACTTACTTTCTACTGTGAAACTTAAAGATTTAGTTCTGTTTTACCACACCCTCTCCCCCCACACACAAGGCATGTAAATTTCCAGTCTCCCCAGCTTCCTAATACAGTGACATACTTACATTGTAGTGTTGATTAACTGAATATATGTTTACATTATTATGAACTTATAAATGATATTCACAGCAGAACCTTGTAGTATGTTGTTATTTTTCTCTTTATTTTCCTAAAAATTGTCCTGTTTTTTCATTTGCCTAATTTTCTATGTATTTATTACCAATTCAACCTTAATCCCAGTTGTGTGAATTTCCTCCTCTAATTACTTTCCAACAGTCTAAGTATTCCCAGAATTTCAAATTCTTGAAGATCTCTCTCCTAGATTCTGGATTAGTTGCTCTGCTATAGAACTGTCTTTTTTGGTTTACCCTTCATTCTCATATCTTGAGCCTCATATTTTCCTCTTTCTTAGCTTATGTACCTTTGTGGGTGTGTGTATAAAAATATATCCTCTGGTAGCTGCCTAAGATGGGGTTTGTGAAAAATAAATTTTGTGAGCTTTTGCACATCTTTATTCTGCTCTCATACTTATTGGATATTTTGGCTGGATATAAAATTCTCATGGAAATCCTGACCCCTCAAAATTTTGAAGGTATTATTTCACTATACTCTAGCTTTTCTGTGAAGTCCAATGGCATAGTGATTCTTGAGGCTTTTCCCTTTCTAGAAACTTATAGAATCTTATTATTTCCAAACTTTTAAAATTTCACATTGATATGCCTTAGTGTTTAATTGTCATCTCTTGTGTTGAATGACATCTCTTGTGTTGGATGATCTCTTGGGCCTTTCAATCTGAAAATTCAAGTCCTCAGTTCTGAAATTTTTTTCTCAAATTAATCTCCTTTTTAAAAAAAAAATTAAGTGAATTTTTATTCATACGTGTTTAATTTTCTCTTAGACTCCAATTCTCTGTTTTGTTTGCCTGTTTTTTTTTTTTTTTCATTAAAGTATGTTATAGTTGGTTTACAATATTATCTGTTTCAGGTGTACATCATAGTGATTCAGTTTCTAAAGATTATATTCCATTTATAGTTATTATAAAATACTGACTATATTCCCTGTGCTGTACAATCTATTTTTTTTAGCTTATTTATTTTATACATGGTTGTTTGTGCCTGTTAATACCCTACCTCTGTTATGCCTCCATCTTCCTTCTCCCCACTGGTAACCACTAAGTGTTGTCTATAGCTGTGAGTCTGTTTCTTTTTATTTTTTAAATTTCACATATAAGTGATAACATACTGTGTGTGTCTTTCTCATCTGACTTATTTCGTTAAGTAAGTGTAATACTCTCCAGGTCCCTACATGTTGCTACAAATGGCAAATTTTCATTCTTTTTTATGTCTTGCTGAAGAACTACATACTGCAAGTTCTGAACAATGTTAACTTAGATTTTCCATTAAGAATTTTTAAGTTTTATGCTTGACACATAATTCCTTGATCCAAACAGATTTGTCTTTTGTATATGGTATCAGGTTGGCTTTTTTTTTTTTCCCACGTAGATGTCCCTTCTTCCTTGCTCCATTTGTTAAATAGACCTTTTCTCCAAGGAGAAAAGGTGAGAATCTTCTAGCAAAGCATAAGTTATGAATTTACGTAACCTAATCACAAATATAAAATCTTATTACTTTTCCCCCTTGCTGGATAGGAGCAAGTAGCTAGGCCAGCCCATATTCAATGGGAGAGGATACAGAAGGGTGTGAATGCTAGGAAGCTGTTACAATTCTTTGAACCCACTAATATGTCTAGGGCTTTAGCTGGGACAGCCAAGTTTCTTTCTTTAAAAAAAGATATTTATTTATCTAGTTGTGTTGAGTCTTAGTTGTGGCATGAGAACTCATAGTTGCAGCATATGGGATTTAATTTCCTAACCAGGGATTGAACCCAGGCCCCCTGCATTGGAAGTGTGAAGTCTTAGCCACTGGACAACCAGGGAAGTCCCTTTCTTTTTTCATTTAGTCTCTTACACAGGAGGCTAGCCCAGGCTTGCTCACATGGCAGCAGCAGCAGGTTCTAAGAAAATAACAGAAGCTACACAATGTCTTGAGGCCAAAAATCAGAACTTACATTGTGTTACTTCCTCCAAACTCTTGTTAGTCAAAGTTAGTCACTAGACCAACCTAGATATAAAGGATGGGGAACTAACCTTACTTTTTTTTTTTCCCCCCTTCTGGTCAGCACTGTTTTTTTTCCTCCCACTTTTTTGTTGTGGTAAAAAACACGTAACATAAAATTTAGTTTAGTGGCATTAAATACATTTATAATGTGGAGCACCATCACCTCTACCCTTCTCCATAATTCTTCTCATCTTATAAAACTGAAACTTCATAGCCATTAAATATAAATCCCCATTTTCTCCCTCCTAGCCCATGGCAAATGGCATCTGCTTTCTGTGTGTATGATTTTGGCTACCTTAATTTAAGTACCATATATAAGTAGATTTATATAGTATTTGTCTTTTTGTCACTGTCTTTTTTTCACTTAGTACAGTGTCCTCAAAGTGTAACTATGTGGTAGCATATTTTGGGATTTCCTTCCTTTTTAAGCTGAATAATATTCTCTTATGTGTATATACCACATTTTGCTTATCTGTTTAGTTCACAGATGGACATTTGGGTTGCTTCTACATTTTAACTATTTTGAGTAATGCTGCTATGAACATGGGTATACGAATATCTCTTCAAGACCTTACTTTCATTCCTTCATGTATATACCCAGAAGTGGAATTGCTGGATCATATTGTAATTCTATTTTTAATTTTTTAAGGAACCGCCATGCTGGTTTCCATAGTGGGCTACCATTTTACATTCTAGGCTCTACTTCATGATGGGAAGAGCTACAACAAATCTGTAACCCTTTTAAATCTATAATATACACTATTCTTATTTGCTAATATTTTATTCAGGATTCTTATATTTATTAAATGAGTGAATTTGCCTGTAATCTTCCTTTCTCGTATCTTTGTCTGATTTTGGCATCAGAATCATACTGGCCTCATAGAATGAGATGAAATTCCCCACCCCAAACATATGACCTGTCACAGGGCTGGTGCACAAATATATTTCTTAGTTGAATGAATGAATGGATAAGTAAATGACTAAAGAGGAAACAGAGAAGAAAAAAACAACTGGAAAAATATATGGATAGTTGGTTATGACAGATTTTTTTAAGTTGGGAGTTCATAGTTTTAACTGCCTTCTTAACCTTATTTGTATAAACTTTCTCTTAGGATGGACAATCTTAGGATGTTCTTGCTCTGCTTCCCAGGTGGAATTCACTTTGTTAATGCAGAACAGAAAGAAACCTATCCAAGTTTCTATAATTTGTATCATATTCTGAGGTCCTAGTTACTATGGTAGCTACAAAGAAGCCAATACAAGGAGGGGGCCTGAGAGTGAGGGAAATGTGACTGAAGTGCAACATAGCTGAAAAATTGATTTGTTGGAAATTATTGCTCCCAGGACATTGAGTAATTCAAGGTTTCTGTGGGCCAGAGGAGTTGGATAGGGTAAGCACTCCAAATATATCCAAAAATAACATCTCTGTGTTATTTCTTTTTAAAATACTGGCTTGTAATCAGACCTTTGCAGACTTTGTTATATTCTCAAGTTTCCATGTAATGGATGAATTGATATATGTCACAGTTGCTTTGTGGCATTTGAAATTCTCTGTAAAATATAGCTTCAGTTGAAATTCTCTGTAAATTTCATATTGACATTCTTTTTTTTATTTTTAAAATTAATTTATTTATTTTAATTGGAGGCTAATTACTTTACCATATTGTGGTGGTTTTTGCCATACATTGACATGAATCCGCCACAGGTGTACATGTCTGCGCATCCCAAACCCCACCCCCCACCTCCCTCCCCATCCCATCTCTCTGGGTTGTCCCAGTGCACCGGCTTTGAGTACCCTGTTTCATGCATTGAACTTGGACTGGTCATCTATTTCAGATATGATAATATACATGTTTCAATGCTATTCTCTCAAATCATCCCAACCTTGCCTTCTCCCACAGAGTCCAAAAGTCTGTTCTTTATATTTGTGTCTCTTTTGCTGTCTTGCGTATAGGGTCATCATTACCATCTTTCTAAATTCCATATATGTACTAATATACTGTATTGGTGTTTTTCTTTCTGACTTACTTCACTCTGTATAATAGGCTCCAGTTTCATCTACCTCATTAGAACTGACTCAAATGTGTTCTTTTTAATAGCTGAGTAATATTCTATTGTGTATATGTTCCACAGCTTTCTTATCCATTCATCTGCCAATGGACATCTAGGTTGCATCTAAGATGTCCTAGCTATCATAAACGAATGTTGGGGTACACATGTCTCTTTCAGTTCTGGTTTTGTCAGTGTGTATGCCTAGCAGTGGGATTGCTGGGTCTTATGGCAGTTCTATTTCCAGTTTTTTAAGGAACCTCCACACTGTTCTCCACAGTGGCTGTACTAATTTGCATTCCCACCAACAGTGTAAGAGGGTTCCCTTCTCTCCACACCCTTTCTAGCATTTACTATTTGTAGACTTTTGATAGCAGTATATTGGCATTATTTATCCTTCCTTCTTTGGAGTTCACTTATCTTGGTAATAAAAAGAAAAGTGTAATTTTTTATGACAGTTTCTCCCTATTCAGATTAAAACACTGCATGTGAGCTAAGCAAAAAACATTTGAAAGAATGAATGCTTTCAAGAACCTGAACTAAACACATTGTACACTTGAGTGAAACATTTGGTTTTAGGTATAGGCAGCTGCAGCCAACAGGGAAGCATATTAGGTTATATAGTGGCCTTTGTCTGTCAATAGGAGGTAGACAAGTTCATCTTTAGAGATGGCCATTTTTCCTAGAACTCAACTTTTAGTTTTTCTCTTTCAAAGAGGTATTAAATCATTGCTTTATTTGATTGTTGTGAAGATCAAATGAGAGTGTGTCTTTTGTTTAATTTTTTAAACGTAAACATTTTACTTGATGTTTTAGTTAAAAGCACTAAATACAGTTTTACAGATACTATTAATTCATTTAGTTCTCCTAACAATCCTGTGAGGTAGGTGTCGGCTCTATGATTTCCTTCTTACAGATGAAATTGAGGAATAGAAGTTTGGTATTTTGCTCAAAGATGTACAGCTAGTATGTGGAATTCATACCCAAGTAGTCTAACTTCAGAAGCTCTCTTCTTAATCATTACACTATGCTGTCTCTATGTGAAAATGCTTTTGTAAACTATAAACAGATACTGTACGGATGTTACTGGCAGATTTTATTAAGTGTTCGACATTGTACTAGATGTTGTGGCAGATCTAAAGGAATCATAAATCTGCCTTTTTAGAATTTGTAATCTTGTTGGGGGAAAGAAATATGACACAGAAGACAGCAATAATATGGCCGCCTATAAGATCACTGTCTGCCAGAGAACTCTCCTCATGTAGTAAATATGTGCCTTATTTTTTTTCATTGCTCCCCTCCACAGCATAGAATCTAGTGTGTAATACACATATAGTTACTGTTGGCTAAATGTGGATGTCCTTAAATACTATTCCCATTTACACAGTGAGCAGACCTAGGTTATTATTTACAGAGAAGCAGTTGTACTTTCCTTCTGTTGCATGCAGTGAACTTGAGATTCATCCACTTAATTTGGCTAAGCAGTATCTTGATTGCCCCTCTTTTTCTTTAACTTTTTATTTTTTGTATTTACTTATTATTTTTAACAAATAAAAATTATATGTTTAAGATAAGCAGCATAAAGTTTTGATATATGTAAACATTATAAAATGACTACCACAAACTAATTAAAATATCCATCATCTCGTTAACTTTTCAATTTTTTATATAATTTCACATTTACAGGTTATAGGGGTAGTACAGAGATTGCATATATCCTTTACCCAGATTCCCTACTCTTTCCCTCTTATGTATTCAATATATCTGATGTATATACAATATATTATATAATCATTATTTTTCTGAATTATTTATGAGAATAAACTGCAGATATGATTCCCTTTGCCTTTAACACATCAATGTGTGTCTTTCCCCCATACTCCTAGCCCAGAAAGGACAATCTCCTAAGATAGGAAATTACATTGGCATAATACTTTAGTCTGCAGACTTTATTCAAGTTCACTAGCTAACCTAATTATATCCTCTAGAGCAATACAAAAAAATTCTGACTGCCTATGTTTTAAACACTGTGATGAGTATGTGTTAAATAATACTCCTGTATTTGGTTCCAAAAGCATTGTGAGCAGGTGCCCTGTCCCCTGACTTAGTCACACAGGCATGGCCAATGGCTTTGTTTGATTTTCCTTTTTGTGTGTGATTCAGTGGAGCAGCGTGACTTCGTTGGAGTGGACAGCACAGGCAAGAGGCTGCTCTTCATGGCTAATGAAGCAGACTTGGATGAGGAGCTGATCATTAAGGGATCCATCCTACAGAAGTAAGCCCTGGGGTTTTTCTTTTTGGCAGTTCTCCTTGTCTTAAAACAAAATAAAACCACCCAGTGGATGGGAAAAACGAAATGAAAACTAGATTAATCTCTGTGAAACTGACAAAAGTATGTGAATGTTTTCCCATGAGGTAGGATAGAGGCTTTTCTTCACCACACAAGCTTAGCTTTTCCCTATGTCTTTTCTGGCCACGGTAGAATCAGATCCTGCTTCAGAGCAGAGCAAGTGGCTATGGAGAGAACAGGAAACAGAACTATCTTTCGACAGTGTTATAGAGCTTCCTGTTTTTTGTTTAACCGTGGTAAACACACAACATAAAATTCATCACTTTAACCATCTTTAAGGGTACAGTTCAGTAGTAGTATGTGTATTGACACTGTTGTGAAGCAGATTTCTGAAACTTTTTCATCTTGCAAACATGAAACTCACAACTCTGCTTTATCTCCTCTCCCCAGCCCCCAGTAACCACCATTTGACTTTCTGTTTTTCTGAATTTGACTACTTTAAGTACCATTTATAAGTGAAATCATATACTATTCGTATTTGTCACTGACTTCTTTCACTTCATTAGTATAATGTCCTCTAGGTTTATTCACATTGTAGCATGTGTCAGAATATTTTTTCCTTTTCAAGGCTTCTTAAATTCCATTGTGTATATACACCACATTTTCTCTATCTGTTAATCAATCAGTGGACATTTGGGTTGCTTCCACCTCTTGGCTTTTGTGAATAATGCTGCAGTGAACATGGATGTACAAATATCCCTTTGAGATCCTGCTTTGAATTTTTCTGGATATATACCAGAGGTGAGATTGCTGGATTATTTGATAGTTCCCTATTTTTTATTTTTTGAGGAGTGTCCATACTGTTTTCCATTTTACAATCCCACCAACCATGCACAAAGGTTCTAATTGCTCTATATTCTCATTAACATGCGTTATTTTCTGTTTTGTTTTGTTTTTGATAGTAGTCATCCCAATGGCTACACATAGGCAACATAGTCACATTTTCTTCAATCAGCATTTTATTGACTACTTCAGAAGCCACTATCCTCAGTGGGCATCACTGCCTGATGCCACTACATAGCAATGCTTAATAAATGTTTGGAACCTGGATGAAATGAATGTGAGAGGGAAAATTGGGAAAGAAAAGTGTCTTACTGGTTGGTATGTTTTTTCCGCTGGTTGGTGTGTTTTTTCCTGTTTGTTTGTTGTGCTCTCCAGCACAGTAGAGGTAGAAGACATATTTTAGTGTATATATTTTAATGAAAATGAAGTTAAACTCTAGTTTCAATTGGCCCAGTTATCCCTATGGATAAGAGTTCTATATTAGAGCTTTGGTTGTCTCATCTGTAAAAATGAGTTTAATAATAATAGGGCTGCTATGGGAAATTTGTTGTTGTTCAGTCATTCAGTCATGTCCAACTCTTTGTGACCCCATGAACTGCAGCACACCAGGTTTCCCTGTCCTTCACCATCTCCTGGAGTTTGCTCAAACTCACGTCCATTGAATCAGTGGTGCCATCCAACCATCTCGTCCTCTGTCATCCCCTTCTCCTGCCTTCAGTCTTTCCCAGCATCAGGGTCTTTTCCAACGAGTCAGCTCTTCGCATCAGATGGCCAAAGTATTGGAGCTTCAGCTTCAGCATCAGTCCTTCCAATAAATGTATGCAAAACAGTTAGCATAATGCCTGTTCCATAGTAGGTGACCAAAACAGAGTAAACATCACCTATAAATAAACAGCTCTTAAGGAAAACACTTGTGAATTAAAGTGGCTACTTCAGGTTTTATCACAGGACTTCCTACTACTAGTTTCTAATCAAGTGTGAGAAATAATTTAAAAACCGGCAGAGGGACTTCCCTGGTGGTACAGTAGATAAGAATCCACCTGCCAATGCAGGGGACACAGGTTCGGTCCCTGGTCCTAGAAGATTCAACATGCCATGGAGGAACTAAGCCCATGTGCCATGACTGCTGAGCCTGAGTGCTGCAATTACTGAAGCCTGTGTGTCTAGAGCCTGGGTGCCACAAGAGAAGCCATTGTAGTGAGAAGCCTCGGCACTGCAACAAAGAGTAGCCCCTGCTTGTTGCAACAAAGACCCAGCACAACCATTAAATAAATAAATAAACTTAAAAAATTTTAAAACTGGCAGTTTCAACAGTAGCAAACACAGTAGGATAATTAAACACAATAAAGCTTGAGCTTGGTGACCAAGGAAAGAAGCAAGATTCCAATGAGGAACAGAAAGGAAGACCAGTAGGCTCTCAGCTCCACCCTATCAGCATTCCCCAGAAGCCATACTGATGTCTTAATGAAATCCTGCAAATTCTCACTAATAGCTCCAGATCTGAAAAGAAGCAAACTGAGTACCTATCTGTACATTTATCTTCTGACTGAGAAGCAGTAGAAACACTACTGAGGAGTAAATGATGCACCAGGGAAAATGAACAATTTTCCCTGAGGTTGACTGTAACAGAAACTAAAGATCTGGCCTTAAACAATGAACAGGTGAAATAAGGTGAAGCTAGAGACTTCCATAGAAATGGGGTTACTCCTTAGGTATATGGAATGAAACAAGAATGTTTAACAGAATCTTGGGATGGAGAAATAATCGAACAAAGACTCTACGATACCATGGTGAGTTCCTTATACCCTTTCCATCTCTCCCATGCACATCATTCCCTGAAGCTGTAGAAAAGTACACAAGACTCACATGATAGCCACTCTCAGATATGAAAGGATAAAAGATAAGAATTCATCTATGGGACTTCCTGGTGGTCCAGTGGCTAAGATTCTGCAGGGGGCCCAGATTCAGTCTCTGGCCAGGAAACTAGATCCCATGTGCCGTAATTAAGACCTCACATACTCTAACTAAAAGATCCCACATGCTACAAATAAAACCCAGTGCAGCCAAATAAATAAATATAAACATTTTAAGAAAAGAATTCACCTATAATGTATCACACTAAATAAAACAAGCATGGGCTTCCCTGGTGGCTCAGTGGTAAAGAATCTGCCTACCAGTGCAGAAAATATGGGTTCCATCCCTGATCCGGGAAGATCCCACATGCTGTGGAGCAACTAAGTCACACACCCCACAGCTGAGCCTGTTCTCTAGAGCCTGAGAGCTGCAAATGCTGAGCCCACTAGCCACAACTACTGAAGCCTGTGCACTCTAGAGCCCATGCTCTGCAACAAGAGAAGTGACCACAATGAGAAACTCATGCACTGCAACTAGAGAAAAGCCTGTGCAGCAAGGAAGACCCAGCATAGCTAAAAATAAATAAAACTATTTTTTTTAAACATGAATAAGACCAAAAGGCTCAATCTATCCAACTGTGCAAATGCATAGCAAAAATTAGAGCAAGAAAAATATACTGCACAAACCTGTCCTGAGAAAAACAACTCAGTGAATATCTGTATACAGGTCAGGAAGCAACAGTTAGAATTGGACATGGAACAACAGACTGGCTCCAAACAGGAAAAGGAGTACATCAAGCCTATATATTGTCACCCTGCTTATTTAACTTATATGCAGAGTATATCATGAGAAACACTGGGTTGGAGGAAGCACAAGCTGGAATCAAGATTGCCAGGAGAAATATCAATAACCTCAGATATGCAGATGACACCACCCTTATGACAGAAAGTGAAGAAGAACTGAAGAGCCTCTTGATGAAAGTGAAAGAGGAGAGTGAAAAAGTTGGCTTAAAGCTCAACATTCAGAAAATGAAAATCATGGCATCTGGTCCCATCACTTCATGGGAAATAGATGGGGAAACAGTGGCTGACTTTATTTTTCTGGACTCCAGTATCACTGCAGATGGTGATTGCAGCCATGAAATTAAAAGACGCTTACTCCTTGGAAGGAAAGTTATGACCAACCTAGACAGCATATTAAAAAGCAAGACATTCCTTTGCCAACAAAGGTCCGTCTAGTCAAGGCTATGGTTTTTCCAGTAGTCATGTATGGATGTGAGAATTGGACTATAAAGAAAGCTGAGCATAGAAGAATTGATGCTTTTGAAGTGTGGTGTTGGAAAAGACTCTTGCAAGTCCCTTGGACTGCGAGGAGATCCAACCAGTCCATCCTAAGGGAGATCAGTCCTGAATGTTCATTGGAGGGACTGATGTTGAAGCTGAAACTCCAATACTTTGGCCACCTGATGTGAAGAGGTGACTCATTTGAAAAGACCCTGATGCTGGGAAAGATTGAGGGCAGGAGGAGACAGGGACGACAGAGGGTGAGATGGTTGGATGGCATCACTGACACAATGGACATGGTTTGGGTAGACTCCGGGAGCCGGTGATGGACAGGGAGGCCTGGCGTACTGCGGTTCATGGGGTTGCAAAGAGTCGGACACAACTGAGCGACTGAACTGAACTGGACTGAATACAAAGAATTTCCTTACAAATATATAATTCTAAATAAATTTATATTTTTAAAAAAGGCAAAAATATATATATATAATTCTACAACTGCAGAACAACTCAATGGACTGTGAATTTAATAAATAAGAGTTCAGTGATGAGATGGTGTTATGAAAACAAATTGAGATAAAAGAAAATAGTACAGAAATGAAAATAAATTGAGTACCAAATAACTACAGAATTAATTAATTTTAAAATTGCAAAGAACAGAAGTGATACAACTGAAAATCAAATTTTATATATAAAGGAAAAATTTAAGATATCCAGTACTTTAGTGGAGAAGGCGATGGCACCCCACTCTAGTACTCTTGCCTGGAAAATCCCACGGACAGAGGAGCCTGGTAGGCTGCGGTCCATGGGGTCGTGAAGAGTCGGACACGACTGAGTGACTTCCCTTTCACTTTTCACTTTCATGCATTGGAGAAGGAAATGGCAGGGATGGGGGAGCCTGGTGGGCTGCCGTCTATGGGGTCACACAGCGTCGGACACGACTGAAGTGACTTAGTGGCAGCAGCAGTACTTTAGATGAAAAATGAAAATAATTGAAATTAGAATCTAATAGAAATAAGACAGAAAGATAATTCAATATAATTAATATCTCATGTGGTCAAAAGATGCATTCAGAGATACAAAGGATTCTTGGTAAAATAATTTAAGTGTTTTGGGGAGGGGCACGCCATGCAAAATCTTAGTTCCCTGACTGGGAATTGAATCCCTGCCCCCTGCATTGGAAACACAAGAGTCTTAACCACTTGGACTACCAGGGAAATCCAGCACTTGATTTTAAATCTTTTATTCCCCCAGTGAATCATTTAGGATTTTATTATCCAGAATTTTGAAGGATCCCAAAAGGAGCATCAGTTCAGTTCAGTCGCTCAGTCTTGTCTGATTCTTTGTGACTGCATGGACTGCAGTACGCCAGGCCTCCCTGTCCATCACCAACTCCTGGAGTTTACTCAAACCCATGTCCATTGTGTCAGTGATGCCATCCAACCATCTCATCCTCTGTTGTCCCCTTCTTCCGCCTTCAAACTTTCCCAGCATCGGGGTCTTTTCAAATAAGTCAGTTCTTCGCATCAGGTGGCCAAAGTATTATTGGAGTTTCACCTTCAACATCAGTCCCTCCAATGAATATTGAGGACTGATTTCCTTTAGGATGGACTGGTTGGATCTCCTTGCAGTCCAAGGGACTCTCAAGAGTCTTCTCCAACACCACAGTTCAAAAGCATCAATTCTTCAGCACTCAGCTTTCTTTATAGTCCAGCTCTCACATCCATACATGACTACTGGAAAAACCATAGCCTTGACTAGACGGACCTTTGTTGGCAAAGAAGTGTCTCTGCTTTTTAATATGCTATCTAGGTTGGTCATAACTTTACTTCTGAGGAGTAGGCGTCTTTTAATTTCATGACCGCAGTCACCATTTGCAGTGATTTTAGAGCCCAAGAAAATAAAGTCAGCCACTGTTTCTGCTGTTTCCCCATCTATTTGGCATGAAATAATGGGACCGGATGCCATGATCTTAGTTTTCTGAATGTTGAGCTTTAAGCCAACTTTTTCACTCTCCTTTTTCACTTTCATCAAGAGGCTCTTTAGTTCTTCTCTGTCTGCCATAAAGGTGGTGTCATCTGCATATCTGAGCATAAAGCATACTTATTTCCTCAGACAACTTCTGTACATGTTAGAGAGACATTGCAAACACTGTAGTAGAGAAAAATAGACACCCATTTCAATCCAACATTTACTTGTTGGATTGAATTAGAAAAAACTACATACATATATCAGGCTGTTGGACTTCTAAAAAATCATAGTTCTCACAAAAACAGAAAATTTGTTTGTAACCAAATCTGGATAGATGGGTGATTTGGAAGGTAGTCAGTGGACTCATTTAATGTCACGTTGCCTTTTAATGTTGTTGCTGGAGTTTGGGGCTGCCAGCAATCTCTAAGTTCTCAAGAGAGGTGTTCATAAATTCAAATCATTTTTTTCTTCCTCATTAACTCTGGAAAGAAGACCTACAAGACCTTTTAGAACTAACACCCAAAAAAGATGTCCTTTTCATTATAGGGGACTGGAAAGCAAAAGTAGGAAGTCAAGAAACACTTGGAGTAACAAGCAAATTTGGCCTTGGAGTACGGAATGAAGCAGGGCAAAGACTAATAGAGTTTTGCCAAGAAAATGCACTGGTCATAGCAAACACCCTCTTCCAACAACACAAGAGAAGACTCTACACATGGACATCACCAGATGATCAACACCGAAATCAGATTGATTATATTCTTTGCAGCCAGAGATGGAGAAGCTCTATACAGTCAGCAAAAACAAGATCAGGAGCTGACTGTGGCTCAGATCATGAACTCCTTATTGCCTAATTCAGACTGAAATTGAAGAAAGTAGGGAAAACCACTAGACCATTCAGGTATGACCTAAATCAAATCCCTTATGATTATACAGTGGAAGTGAGAAATACATTTAAGGGACTAAATCTGATAGATAGAGTGCCTGATGAACTATGAATGGAGGTTCGTGACATTGTACAGGAGACAGGGATCAAGACCATCCCCATGGGAAAGAAATGCAAAAAAGCAAAGTGGCTGTCTAAGGAGGCCTTACAAATAGCTGTGAAAAGAAGAGAAGCGAAAAGCAAAGGAGAAAAGGAAAGATATAAGCATCTGAATGCAGAGTTCCAAAGAATAGCAAGAAGAGATAAGAAAGCCTTCCTCAGCGATCAATGCAAAGAAATAGAGGAAAACAACAGAATGGGAAAGACTAGAGATCTCTTCAAGAAAATTAGAGATAGCAAGGGAACATTTCATGCAAATATGGGCTCGATAAAGGACAGAAATGGTCTGGACCTAACAGAAGCAGAAGATATTAAGAAGAGGTGGCAGGAATACACAGAAGAACTGTACCAAAAAGATCTTCATGACCAAGATAATCACGATGGTGTGATCACTCACCTAGGGCCAGACATCCTGGAATGTGAAGTCAAGTGGGCCTTAGAAAGCATCACTATGAACAAAGCTAGTGAAGGTGATGGAATTCCAGTTGAGCTATTTCAGATCCTAAAAGATGATGCTGTGAAAGTGCTGCACTCAATATGCCAGCAAATTTGGAAAACTCAGCAGTGGCCACAGGTCTGGAAAAGGTCAGTTTTTATTCCAATCCCAAAGAAAGGCAATGCCAAAGAATGCGCAAACTACCGCACAATTGCACTCATCTCACACGCTAGTAAAGTAATGCTCAATGTTCTCCAAGCCAGGCTTCAGCAATACGTGAACCATGAACTTCCAGATGTTCAAGCTGGTTTTAGAAAAGGCAGAGGAACCAGAGATCAAATTGCCAACATCTGCTGGATCATCGAAAAAGCAAGAGAGTTCCAGAAAAACATCTATTTCTGCTTTCTTGACTATGCCAAAGCCTTTGACTGTATGGATCACAATAAACTGTGGAAAATTCTGAAAGAGATGGGAATACCAGACCAGCTGACCTGCCTCTTGAGAAACCTATATGCAGATCAGGAAGCAACAGTTAGAACTGGACATGGAATAGCAGACTGGTTCCAAATAGGAAAAGGAGTATGTCAAGGCTGTATATTGTCACCCCGCTTACTTAACTTCTATGCAGAGTACATCATGAGAAACGCTGGGCTGGAAGAAGCACAAGCTGGAATCAAGATTGCCAGGAGAAATATCAATAAGCTCAGATATGCAGATGACACCACCCTTATGACATAAAGTGAAGAAGAACTGAAGAGCCTCTTGATGAAAGTGAAAGAGGAGAGTGAAAAAGTTGGCTTAAAGCTCAACATTCAGAAAACGAAGATCATGGCATCTGGTCCCATCACTTCATGGGAAATAGATGGGTAAACAGTGAAAACAGTGTCAGACTTTATTTTTGGGGGCTCCAAAATCACTGCAGATGGTGACTGCAGCCATGAAATGGAAAGATGCTTACTCCTTGGAAGAAAGTTATGACCAACCTAGATAGCATATTAAAAAGCAGAGACATTATTTTGCCAACAAAGGTCCGTCTAGTCAAGGCTATGGTTTTTCCATTGGTCATGTATGGATGTGAGAGTTAGATTGTGAAGAAAGCTGAGCGCCGAAGAATTGATGCTTTTGAACTGTGGTGTTGGAGAAGACTCTTGAGAGTCCCTTGGACTGCAAGGAGATCCAACCAATCCATTCTGAAGGAGATCAGCCCTGGGATTTCTTTGGAAGCAATGATGCTAAGGCTGAAACTCCAGTACTTTGGCCACCTCATGCAAAGAGTTGACTCATTGGAAAAGATTCTGATGCTGGGAGGGATTGGGGGCAGGAGGAAAAGGGGATGACAGAGGATGAGATGGCTGGATGGCATCACTAACTCGATGGACGTGAGTTTGAGTGAGCTCCGGGAGTTGGTGATGGACAAGGCGGCCTGGCGTGTTGTGATTCATGGGGTCGCAAAGAGTCGGACATGACTGAGCAACTGAACTGAACGCTGGAAAAGATACTGAGTTTTTGTTATTTCTGGTATCAGAAGCCTAAATGATCAACTGCCATTTCATATCAGAGGAACATTTCTTTTATTCTTGTGGTTGCAGTCAGAGTGGTATCAACGTACAGCTCTTTCCTAAATACAAAGTAAAACCTGAGAAATGCTAGCGTTCTCTCCTTTCCTAAGTGGTCACAGCCGTCAGAGAGCCTACTTTTCCTATAACATCAGGAAAGCATCATGGTTGTGTTGGTGGTAATGGTGATGATGACAATGAAGATGATAAGACAGCAGCCCTAGTTTTTCAAATTTTGTGCCTGGCATTGTGTTAAAGGCTTTTTTTTTTACACAATGGCTCTATGAAGTAGATTCTATTATATGCCACTTTACAGATGATGAAATGAACAAGGATTAGTTAGAAATAAGAAATTCCAATAAATATTTGTTGAATGAATAAGTGGGAAATCACTTACATGATTGAAAGTCTATAATCTACGGCTTGGCACTCTGATGAACGTTGAGGTATAGAACAAGGATTGGCAAACTTTTTCTATAAGGGGCAAATAATAAATATCTTAGACTTTGCAGACCATCTCGTCTCTGTTGCATTTATTCAGCTCTGCTGTTATAGCACAAAAGCATCCTTAGATATGTACCAGATGAGCATGGCTGTGTTCCAATAAAACTTTATCTATGAAAACAGGAAGCAGGATCATCCAGCTCGCAGGCTGTAGTTTACCAGCCCCATTGGAGTTTTTTTTTTTCCTCTCCCGTTCTAAAAAGAGTATCTATGATGGGGCCATTTTAAGATAGCTTGTTTCTGACAGCAGTCAGGATATGGCAGACTGGATGTGGAATTTTTTCTTTTGAGAAAAGAAGTAAGAGGGTTCTTACAGATTATTTTTTCCTAAACAATTTATCAAAATAAAATTTTAGGAAACAGAGGAGGATTTCTTTATATTTTAGAAGAGCCAAGGACATAAGATGCAATTAAAGGATATCTCTGATTGTATTGAAAATATGATCTTATTTATAGATATTTTAGAATAATGCTATCACAGCTAGAAGGTCATTTGGCCCATATATTTCAGATAATGATACTGGAAGCCAAGGGAAGAAGAAGTTGTTCCATATCATTTATCTAGTTAGAGACAGGCCTTTCCCATTTAGTTCATGCTTTTTACTTTTCAGGAATACTATATTCAACTGGCAAATGATTATTGACTTTCCTCCTCTTGTTAAACTACTGTTTTGGTATTTAAGGAGGCAGGAGACTGACTCAAAGAGTTCGCGTTAGCCTTGGTAGAAGGGAAGATTTTACATATAAAAGCCTGACAAACAGTAGCAAACAATATCAGATTCTGAACAATTAAGGCTAACAGTGTTCTAAAAATTCAAGGGAGGCATCAAACTCTAGGGGCTGAGGTGATGAAGAAAGCATAATAGATTAATTTCAGCTTGAAAAATGGATTTGGGTCTGATACAGAAAGGGACATGTGAAGCTGAATCCTGTGTGGGGAGAATGTTCTGAGCAAAGGTGTGAGAGACAGGGTATGCAAGACTTGTTTAGAAACAGTTTGGCCCAAATGGAAGCTCTCTGTTGGGGAGCACTAGGAGTTGAGGCTGGGAAATTAAGTTGGTACAAAAATAGAGGGGCTTGAATATTGGGGGATTATTAAAAACATTTTGAGCAGAGAGAGAATGCTTTCAGTTCTGGACTCTGGAAAGGTAATCTGACAGCAGTGTGCAGGATAGGTTTAAGGTATAAGACCTGAAAAGAAATCCAGTGTTGCATTCCTAAATTCACAAGACTCCAAAGAACAAAGGGATTGTGTCCTCTGGAATGCAGAAGGGACTACTTGTGGTCATCTATTATTATGTGAAACAAGGGATCTGACTCATTTATGCATCCACCAAGCACTGATGTTTATGCTACATTAGATTGGCAGGTTTATTCATAAAATTCTTAGAAGCCAGAGTCTTATGTTTCTGTAATCACAGCTAGAAGCTGGAGATTGTCTCCTGCTTTCTCTTTAACGTCCTTGGGAACTAGTTTGTTGTTCTCTATGGTGAATTGTTAGTAAATATCTTAGTCTCAGAGGTCCCTGCCACAGAGAGCAAGGGTTAAGCATGATTGGAGCAAAGATGAACAGAGCCAAGAGGTAAGGTGAAAATGAAGAGCAGATGGAGGTATATTTTTCCTTCATACCTGTTGATCTCAGGGCCTTGAGTAAATGCTGGGGCAGATTTTCAAGCACTTTTTGAATACCAGAAGACAGTGCTTCCTATCTTTCTTTTCAAACTAAATTTCCAAAGGTGGGAGTTACAGAGCCAGAAGCCTCTTGTTTTCAAGTTTTCTTACCTGTATATGTACTGGTTGTAGGAGAAAAGGACAGTGAGGATGAAATGTACATCCCATTTGTTTTCCCACTGTCCAGTAGAGGATGAAGTATTTACTTGACTGCAAATAATGTTATCTTCTGTTGGGCCTTGGGCATATTTGGTCCTAGAAAATGAGATAGTGTAAGACACTTGAAGTAGGAGTTCTACTCAGCCTATGGTCAGGTACAGAGAGATTCTCCCTCTGTCATCAAGTAGTACTGATAACTTTATTCCAGTGGGCCCAAATTCATCCTGCCTCAGTGGATTTGGAGAAGGCACAGCATCCATCAAGCACCTTTTCCATCTATCAAGTTGATGTATTACTGATTTGGAGGGGCAGTATAGGTAGTGGAAAAGAATGTTGAATGTTACTGATAGAAAGAGTATGGTACTAGAAATTCAAGTGCAGAGAATTTGGAATTTAATCTTGAGAGAGAAAAGCTGTATGACCTTGAGCAAATCACTTTGCTTCTCTAAGCCTCAATTTCCCCAGCTGAGATTGGCTTAGTGGCTCTTTAATGGCCCTTCCCCAGCTCTTAAATTCCTGTTTTATTTCTGAAAGACATGTGTTTTTAATAATTTGTAAGTAAACGTGTTTGTGCCAAATATTTAATAAGAAAATCATGTGGCTTTTCTCCAATGCTAGTTGTTTTCTTTTGAATACTAGTCGAGGTTTTTTACTGGAAGGATAATGAAAATATTAAAACAAGCTTCTAAATGATGTCTTTTAAAAATGGAATAAAATATTCACACATTCATCTTGGGGAAAGACAGGAACTTAAGTCAAAACCTCAAGGATCATGGCTACATCTCTATTTCTGGGACTATAGATGATGAGAAATGGGTTCACATTCTTGATTATTTTGCTGATGGTGTGGAAAGTCTTGAAATGCGTGCTATTTATCTACATTAGGAGCCCCACTGCTACTAACCAGCTGAAACCCCTAAAGTACTCCTCTAAACTTTCTAGTGGGTAAAAGCTATGCTGCCAATTTCTGATCTTTTCAGGGCTTCTGCAGTACAAATCAGGTAGCTACTCAGCTTTCTTTATGGCTGGTTTAGGATTCAGCTTTCTTAGGTATGCTAAGTCTGTTACCACTATCCTTCTTTACAGCTTCCAAAATTTTGTTACTTTCCTCTCCTGGTCTTTGTCCTTGGGTTTGTAGAGAAAGAGCAAATTAGCCAAGATAGCAGTGGTCAGGTGCTCTCACCCCACGTTCTCTTAAGCTCTCACCCCATGTTTTGTAAATAATGACTTTGCATGGTTACTTATACCTGAGATCCTTTGTAGCACTGCGTGCGCCTGTCAAGCCCTTGAGGCTGTGTCTGCTGGGTCAGCTACAAGAGAATATAGCATGTCTGCTGCTGCGCCAGACCAGAGAGAATAAACGTGTCTGCAGTTCCTACAGCTCCTCGAAGTTTCCTCTAGCTTCCTCGCTGGTGCCTTGCCTACCCTGGGTTCAGTGAACAGTGAGACAGTTGGCGTAGCCGGCAGGATACACAGCAGGTAGAGGAGCCTGAGGCTCCAGTGGATGGAGGAAGCCAGTGGCCATGGTCCTGTCAGCATGGGCCCCAGTGGAAGATTGGGAGGCAGTGGACAGATCACCGTATCACATTGAGAAGGTGTTGCAGGTGATAAGTTCCCGTTTGCCAGACAAGGTGACATGGACTACCACTGGCACCATGGGTGGATTTCCTGACTGCCCTGAAGGCTGTGCAGAGATGCTTGGAAGAACTAGAGCAGCATATATTGGAATTAGAGCAAGAACTTCGTGGCCTTAAAGAACCCAGTGTTTTTGACAGTGAGACAGAATTGTATCTTTTTCAGACCACAGGTCCAGGCCCCCACTTGTTAGTAAGGCTTGTCATGCAGCAGAAAGATGGGGCCAAGAAGGTGAAGCCCCGGGAGGCCTTGGGCACCAAGGAGGCCAAAGAGAAGAGGAACGGCACCAACTCTGCAGCCAGAGTGAAGTCCAGAAAGGTGATCAAGGAGCAACCCCACTGTAGAGAAAGAAGAAAGGAAAAAGGGAAAGTGAAACCACAGTGGCAAGTTTAGAGCTGGATCAGGTCCTGCTGAACCCACCTCCGTGGAGCACCAAGGAAACCACTGAGCCTGCAGACAGCTTCACAGGATGGCAAGTGAAGCTCAGAAAATACAATGAGGACCTGGACTTCAGGGTGGTGGGTGATGACTAGGAAACCATCACCATGCTTGGAATCGGCTGGACATCCACCCTGTCAGCTTCTATACTGGTCTGGCAGGTGGGGGAGCCTTCAGAAGATGACAACCATTTTATAGGCGGCATGCAAGTTGCCATTTTGAACAATATCCTGTCCACCCTTTTGGTTCCTTAATTGCCACCTCAATAGTGGCAGGCTTGGGAGAAGTAGTGGAATGGTGGCAGGCAAAGGGGATTAAAAGTGTCAAGACCCTGAAGGGGGGTGGCCAATTGGTAAAGGCCCCATCCAGGTTCGCAGATGCAAATGTGGGCTGATTTGCTGGCAGCAGGAATTGACAGAAATAAAATTGATAAACAGCCCAGTGCTCTGCTCCTAGAGCTATGGAGGCAACTGAGATCAGAACAGCAGTTTACCAAGTTTGGGAAACACCGACAGCAAGAGATACGGGTGGTTCAGCTAGAAGATTACATGGCATCCATTCAGATGCTCTTTTCCACTTTGAAATACTGTAAAGGCTGTGTGCTTACCTTTGGAAATTGGATGGCTCCCTGTGCAGAGGTATACTATAAAGGCTGTGTTCTATGATTGCTGCTAACCTCTGATGCTCTTGCAGATTTGGAACAGTGTGCACCAGAGGTTATAAAGCATACAGAATCACATGGATAGGCTGTGAAAACTGCAAAAATCTGCTCTTTGAAGGGGTGGGCCTGGTGCCTGTACAGGGTTTTGTGGGTCCTTAATAAAAACCCTGCAATTTCAGGATGCTGCAATTTCACAAGGACAGACAGTGGACTAGACTTGGCCGTGGAAAATAAAGGCAGTCCACATGTGGTGGGTGGCTCTTCTAACCCCATGAGGACAAGGACTGCAACATGAGTTCCAGGTGATACCTGGAGTTGGGTCTTGCCTGGCAAATCCCATGGACAGAGGAGCCTGGTAGGCTGCAGTCCATGGGGTCGCTAGGAGTCAGACATGACTGAGCGACTTCACTTTCAATTTTCACTTTAATGCATTGGAGAAGGAAATGGCAACCCACTCCAGTGTTCTTGCCTGGAGAATCCCAGGGACGGGGGAGCCTGCTGGGCTGCCGTCTCTGGGGTCGCACAGAGTCGGACACGACTGAATCGACTTAGCAGCAGCAGCAGCAGCAGGGATGTAACTATTTGCTGTTGTAGCATCTACTGCTGTTGCAGAATGTGGGTTCAAAAGTCAGTGTTACTAAGCCAAGGAAATATCGCAGAAGATGGACTGCGCCTGGATTGTGACGTGAGAGACCCTGAAGGGGTAGAATACAGAGAAAGAGCAAATTAGTCAATATGGTGGTGGTCAGGCCCTCTCGCCCCCATGTCCTCTTGCTCTTACCCCACATTTTGTGAATAATGACTTTGCATGGTTATGTAACAGCTGAGATCATTTGTAGCACTGCACATGTGCATCATGACCTATATAAGCACCACCTGAAAAGCCCTTGTGGCTGTGCCTGCTGGGTCCATCATGAGAGAATATAGCATGTCTTGCTATTGTGCCATCCTGGAGATAATAAACATATCTGCAGTTCCTATGCCTCCTCGAGTTCTCTTCCAGCTTCCCCACTCATGCTTTGTCTACCATGAGTTCAGTGAACAGCAAGACAGGGGTTATGCCTTCAAAAACAAAAATTACCAAAAAACTGTTTACTGTGACTTCCCTGGCAGTCCAGTGGTTAAGACTTCATGCTTCAGTAGCAGGGGCCACAGGTTTGATTCCAGGTCAGGAACTGAGGTCTTGCAAGCTTCAAGACTCCCCCCCTCCCCCCGCAAAAAAAAAGCTTACACAAAGCGATGGATAACTGATAAGAGAATTGAGCATAGGAGAGTCCTGGGATTATCAGTATGCTATAGTCTGATCCCCAAGGATCATGTTATACATCTTTAAAACATATATATTTGTTTGGCTGCTTGAGACTCTCTAGTTAAGATGTGTAGCCTTAGTTTCTCAGTGGCATGTATCGATAAATCTATTTTTTTAAACAATATTTCAAAGCAGTCAGTGTTCTACAAAACAGATGATTCACTCTAATCATATGGCTTGTCAGGGAAATACAAAGGGGTAACTTTTTTAAACTGAAATTGCCAAATGAATTGTGAGTCTCTGATTCAGACAGACTAGCTATAAAAAGAGAAATCTGGATTTGGATTGGATATTAGATGTTTTGAAGTTGTTGATAATTTTATTATGTGTAGTGATATAATGATTGTATTTCATAGTCCTTATCATTTGGAAATATGTACTACACATACTGGAATATTTACAGTAAGATGATTTTGTGTCTGGAACGTGCTTTTAAAAACTATATTAGTTTGGTATTAACAAATCACTATAAACTGGGTGGCCTAGAACAACAGAAGTTTATTGTCTTCACAATTCTTGAGGCTAGAAATCCAAAATCAGGATATTTTCAGCATTGGTTCCTCCTGAGGTTTATGAAGGAGAATCTGTTCTACCCTTCTAATCTTCTGGAAACCTCAGGCATTGTTGGCTTGTAGATGACATTCTCCTCGTGTCCTCATATTGTCTTCCCTCTGCATATCTGTCTCTGTGTTCAAGTTTCCCCTTTATTAAGGTACTAGTTCTATTGGATTAGGGCTCCTCTAATGACCTAACCTTAACATGATCATCTACAGATGTCATATTTCCAATTAAGATCATATTCACAGGTATTGTGTGTTATCATTTGGGGGGGACACAATTTAACCCATGATAAATACTGCAGCAAAAAGTTTTAAAGACTAGAAAATGTTGATAATTGAAACTATTTGGCACATAGGAATTTATTATGTTTTTCTCTTATTTTATGTGTTTGAAAATTTCCATAATTAAAATTTAAGAAATGTGTATGTGAAACAGATTAAATTGATGTTTGTATACTCATGTTCATAGCAGCATCATTCACAATAACCAAAAGGTGGAAGCAATTCAAGTATCTATAGACAGATGAATCGGTAAAGAACACACATACAATGAAATATTATTCAGAGTTCAAAAGGAAGGAAATTTTGACACATGCTTCAACATTAACTGTAAAAACATTATGCCAATGAAATAAGCCAGTCACAAGAACAAATATATGATTCTTCTTATATGAGGTTCCTGGAGAAGGCAATGGCACCCCACTCTAGTACTCTTGCCTGGAGAATCCCATGGACGGAGGAGCCTGGTGGGCTGCAGTCTATAGGGTCGCAAAGAGTCGGACACGACTGAACGGCTTCACTTTCACTTTTCACTTTCATGCACTGGAGAGGGAAATGGCAACCCACTTCAGTGTTCTTGCCTGGAGAATCCTGGGGACGGGGGAGCCTGGTGGGCTGCCACCTATGGGGTCGCACAGAGTCGGACATGACTGAAGCGACATAGCAGTAGAGCAGCCAGAATCATAAAGACAAAGTAGAATGGTGGTTGCAAGGGGCTCACAGGAAGAAGGGAATGGGGAGTTAGTGTTTAATGGATACAGAGTTTCAATTGGGGAAGATGTAAAAGTATTGGAGATGGATGTTGGTGACAGTTGTACTGCAAAGTGAATATGATTAATCCCACAGAACTATATACTTGAAAATGGTTAAAATAGTAAATTGTACAAACCAGCTAAGGACTTTCTTGAAGATACTTTAAAAGCCATCTATCTTTGCAGTTAAACAGTAAATGCTTATCCTTGCATCGTTCCCAGTATTTATTTCATTTATACATTCCTCATTTATTCTAAAATAATATTAATAATTATAGTTACTACCTGTTGGCTTTTTTTTCCTTGCTTTAAAAACTGGTATTCCTGTTTTTAAGATCATAAAAAGATGCTTGGTTTACCTTAAATTTTAAACACTTTAAATTTGAATTATAAATTATATAACTTACTATTTTAAAAATTAGTCTATAAAAATAATCCTGATGGCTTATATTGTCCTAGAAATATTATAACTATTTCTAAATGTGTTATCATTTCTATTACTGATTTCTTTATTTGGTACAAATCAAAAACATCTTCTTGGCCCAGAGCAATCAACCAGTTACCCAGATTTACTGGTGCCTCTTTGAGGTTTTTTGGTTTTGTTTATTTTGTTTTACTTTAAAATATCAATTCTTATTTCTAATGCCATTTAAAAACAATTAAATGGGGAAAAATAAAATAAGAAAACACCTTTTGGGCAACTTAAATGGCACTAAATCCTGGTCCCAAGATTTGCATTCAGTACAAATTTCATGTGAAAGAAAAAAATGTCTGAATTGCCCATCTCTGTTCCTTTATTGTATTTCACATTTGTAGCTAAATCTCTAGTCTTGAGTGTACCAGCTAAATTTTTGGAAATTTTTTTTAATGGAAGAATATTTTTGTTTGTTTTACCTACTTTATATGATCAGAGTAAAAAGCTGAAAAAACTTATAAACTGTAAAATGCTATTTGAATATTATTGCCATATGAGGTAGGCATCGGTAAGAATTTAGAAGATGATTACTCAAACTTATAAGTTATTCCTTCCCCAGCTATATGATACAACTTGACTTCAGCTATAAATATGAGATATATAGTTCATAAGGTAGTTGCAAGGATAGAATAATTGAAGTAGAATATGTTGAATGAGTCAAGGAATTCACAAACCAAGGAACTGAACAAGAGAGTTCAGCTTTCCAAATTGGTTAGGTCAAGGGAGAGAATTATCATAGTGTGAACTTCAAATCAAACCCGGGCACCACAAGGTAAGTAACCATATTTTCAAAATTCTGTTTCCTGAAGAATTTCTTAGAACTCAAGAATTTCAGGAAGTGAGAATTGGGACGTAACTTTCTTCTTCATCCTCACTGTATACAGTAATTGACTTTTGGGGTGTGTGTGTGTTATAGATGTGAGATCTGAAATCTGACTTATCTCTTGCTCTTTTGGAAGCATTTTGTTCCCCCTTCTTCCTGAAAGAGTGGAAGCCCAGGGTGGTGTGTGTGTGTTCTGTTGCTCAGTTGTGTATGATTCTTTGCGACCCGATGGACCCTGTGGACTGTAGCCCACCAGATGCCTGTCCATGGGATTTTCTTGGCAAGAATACTGGAGTGAGTTGCCATGTCCTCCTTCGGGGGATCTTCCCCACCCAGGGATTGAATCTGTGTCCCCTTTGTCTCCTGCATTGCAGGCAGATTCTTTACCACTGTGCCACCTGGGAAATTACTTCTAAGGTATCTAGCTCCTATGAGAATAATTTTCATTCAGACTATAAGCAGTCAAAGGAGAGTAACACAGAGTAGAAAATAACAACCAGGCAGCTACAACTGGAACTGCTATTCTTCCACCCTACTCCCCTCCTCTCCTTCAACTATCTTTTATTTTATTGAATAAAATGACTTTGAACATGAAACATGGCATTTCTTCAGGCTGAAACCAAAGTTAGTAGACTAAGTAGGAACTAGTGCATGTTCAGTCTCTCAATTGTGTCCAACTCTGTGCAACTCCATGGATTCTAGCCTGCTGGGCTCCTCTGTCCATGGGACTTTCCAGGCAACACTGCTGGAGTGGGTTGCCATTCCTTCTCCAGGGGATCTTCCTGACCCAGGGATCAAACCCACATCTTTTGCATTGGCAGACAGATTCTTTACCACTGAGCCACCAGGGAAGCGAATAAATAGCAACTAGGCAAATGCCTTGCTGCTGCTGCGTTGCTTCAGTCGTGTCCGACTCTGTGCAACCCCATAGACGGCAGCCCACTAGGCTCCTCTGTCCCTGGGATTCTCCAGGCAAGAATACTGGAGTGGGTTGCCATTTCTTTCTCCAATGCGTGAAAGTGAAGTCACTCAGTCATGTCTGACTCTTAGTGACCCCATGGACTGTGGCCTACCAGGCTCCTCTGTCCATGGGATTTTCCAGGCAAGAGTACTGGAGTGGGTGCTTAATTTGACCTAATTTATTTGTGTGTTTGTCTGTTGAGCCACTATCAAACATTGATTCTGTGTGAGAGCCAATGCTAAGTACTAAGCCTATAAAAATAAATCTTGGAACTTTCCTGGTAGTCCAGTGGTTAAGAATCCACCTTGCAATGCAGGGGACACAAGTTCGATCCTAGTCAGAAAACTAAGATCCCACATACCAGGGAGCAGTTAAGCCCGTGCACCACAGCTACTGAGCCTGCATAGTGTGCAGCCTGCCTGGACACAGTTCATGCATCACAACAGAAGCTCCTGTGTGCTACAGCTAAGACCCAATGCAGCCAAATAAATATTTTAAAAAATAAATCTCTGCCCTCAGTTAACTTTTAGTCTAGTGGGAAAGAGCACAAGTAAGTAGACTGTTACTTTGCTTTATGTTAAGTTATCTGGTAGAAGTGGGCACCAAGTGTTGTAGGAACACAAACCTGGGTCCTCAGGGAAGATTTCCTAAACAAGTAAACTTGGGGAAACTCCTGATGAATAATTAAGAGTCGGGAGTTAGAGAGTATTCATAAAATTTTACTTTATCTTCTATGAACATGGAGTAATATATATCAAATCCTAAAGGAAAGCATGGCTTAAGTATGGCCTGCAGGAAGTGAGGCAGTTGGAGTAGAAGCAAGAAAATGTTAGTTACAAGAATTGTGGGTAGGAGTTTGTAGTAAAATAGAAGATGACCTGTCAATAATTTGGTGGCTTACCAGTTTTGGTTTCATGTCTTCGGAAGCCTAAAGACCTCATAAAGTGTGAAATAGGGCTTCCATAAAGAGACAGCCTGTTCTGTGGTAGCATCGGAGCTGATAATCACCTTCTTGGTCTCCCCAGAGTGAGGTGTAGGCAGCATGACTCAGACCCTCAGAAACTTCCTAATGCATACTACCTAATAATAGAATGGAACTCATGTGACCCTCTTCTCTCTCATTCTTTTTGCAGGCACCCAAGAATACGTTTCCACACAGGCCTTGTGGATGCCCACCTCTACTGCTTGAAAAAATACATTGTGGACTTCCTAATGGAAAATAAGTAAGAAGGAGGGAGATTGAGTCAAACTCACAGGACTTAAGCTACCCTGTGACTTTGTTAACAGTTTTAAACCTTGATAATAACCAGTTATATAAATAACTAGTTTGTATAAATAACATAGTCTATTATAGAAATGAAATTATGTTATCAGGATACTGTTATTTCATCTGTACCAGCTTATATTTTGGGGGCCTGTACTATGATAACCAGCAAATTACTTTTATAAAACTAATATTCACGTATGAAGCATCTTTCTACACAGCTTCAGGCTCTTCCTTCTTTCTGCAAGGGTGAGCTCACCAGCTGTAGTGCTATTTGTCTCCAAGAGAATGTCCTTTCCCTGGGCAATTGTCCCATAGATGGGCCCTCTTAGCAAAGGGTCAGACACTTAGCCAAGAGAAGGAAAGAAGGAAAAGCAGATTTTCTTCCAATTTTGTAAAAGAAGTCCACCTCTCTGAGTGAAGTTTTATGAATTTCATGAATCTCAAGAATTAAGAAATTTGGTACTTTTCTGTAGTTTTGCTTTGATAATAGAACTGTGGGCCTAAAACACTTGCCAGAGACTGTCTGGCAGATCACAGGATGTGCTTGGGTTTCCAGAGAGAAAACTTCCATTTGTGGCTGATCTCAAGGATTTTTTTCATACATAATTTTATTTATTAATTTATCTATTTTTTTACTGTGATGGATCTTCTTTGCCGCACGGGCTTTCTATAGTTGCAGAGAATGGGGTCTCCTCTCTAGTTGTGATGTACAGGCTTGTCATTGCAGTGGCTTCTCTTGTTGTGGAGCCCAGGCTGTAGCGTGAACAAGCTTCAGTAGTTGTGGTGTACTGGCTGTAGAGCACAGGCTCAATAGCTGTGGCACATGGGCTTAGTTGGTCCACTGCAGGTGAGGTCTTCCCAGATCAGGAGTGGAACCCGTGTCTCCTGCATTGGCAGGTGGATTCTTTACCCACTGAGCCACCATGGAAGCCTAACCTCAAGGATTTTGATAGGCAATGCAACTAGAGTCCTCAGAAGAACAGGTAGGAAAAGATTTAATAACTACCTGGTTAAGAAGAGGAACAGCTAGTCTTCCTTGATGGCTTCTGGGTAAGTTTCTACCTTGCATAGTACTGGTAACTGGAAAGCAGTCAGGCTGGTACGACATCATTAAGTTCCCTCAGACGAGCTGGGGAAGGGAGTCTGAGAACCTGAGTTTAAGTGCTAAGCATGCTGTTGACTGGTGGACTTGGATATATACAAGAATATTGAGGGGAAGGGAAATTGTCCCTCCATGCCCAATATAATATTTTTTTGCAGCATCCTAACCCTAACCACCTATAACTCCTGCTAACCCTACAGAAACCCCATGTAGAGCCAATGGTAAAACAAGTTATTTGGGCTCCTGGAGAGCTTTCCCAGGTATTGTTGTTTCTCTGTTTTCTCTCACCAGGACAGTATTGCCCTGCTCCCTTCTGACTTATTATTCTGTTTTTTCATTCAATCAGCACATATTTATTAAGCTCCTGTTGTGAGGCAGGCATTGTGCTAAATCAGCTGTGGGATCCATGGTGAATAAGCAGATAGGGGCTCTGCCCTTACAGAATTAAAGTTATCAGGACCCATTTTCTAGTTACCAGTGTCTGGGCTATCCACGTGTTAAAAGTGAAGTTAATTCTTTGCCATGAAAGGGTTTATTTTTTTAATCTCAAGTGAAAATGAATCACTGTCAGACAGGTCCTGGCCTTGACATATTGAGAGATGATACAGTAATGGTAGAGACCTTTTTTTTTTTTTTTAATTATTTCCTATGGAAAATTTCACATAGATAAAAAAGTAGAGAAAGTGATGCAGTTAACTCCCATGTACCCCTCATACAGCTTCAGTTCAGTTCAGTCGTTCAGTCACGTCCACCTCTTTGCGACCCCATGGACTGCAGCACTCTAGGCTTCCCTGTCCATCACCAACTCCCAGAGCTTGCTCAAACTCAAAGTCCATTGAGTCTGTGATTCCATCCAGCCATCTCAACCTCTGTCATCCCCTTCTCCTCCTGCCTTCAATCTTTCCCAGCATCAGGGTCTCTTCCATTGAGTCAGTTCTTCACATCAGGTGGCCAAAGTATTGGAGTTTCAGCTTCAGCATCAGTCCTTCCAATGAATATTCAGGACTGATTTCCTTTAGGATTGACTGGTTTGATCACCTTGCAGTCCAAGGGACTCTCGAGAATATTCTTCAGCGCTCAGCTTTCTTTACAATCCAACTCTCACATCCATACATGACTACTGGAAAAACCATAGCTTTGACTAGACAGACCTTTGTCGGCAAAATAATGTGTCTGCTTTTTAATATGCTGTCTAGGTTTGTCACAGCTTTTCTTCCAAGGAGCAAGAGTCTTTTAATTTCATAGCTGCAGTCACCATCTGCAGTGATTTTGGAGCCCAAAAAAATAAAGTCTCTCACTGTTTCCACTGTTTCCCCATCTATTTGTCATGAAGCTGGATTTTGAAAAGGCATAGGAACCAGCAATCAAATTGCCAACATCCTTTGAATCATAGAAAAAGCAAGAGAGTTCCAGAAAATCATCTACCTCTGCTTTATTGACTATGCCAAAGCCTTTGACTGTGTGCCATGAAATGATGGGACCAGATGCCATGATCTTAGTTTTTTGAATGTTGGGTTTTGAGACAACTTTTTCACTCTCCTTTTTCACTTTCATCAAGAGGCTCTTTAGTTCTTCTTTGCTTTCTCCCATAAGGGTAGTGTCATCTACGTATCTGAGGTTATTGATATTTCTCCCTGCAAGCTTGATTCCAGCTTGTGCTTCATCCAACCTGGCATTTTGCATGTAAGTACACATGATGTACTCTGCATATAAGTTAAATAAGCAGGGTAACAATATACAGCCTTCTTACTCCTTTCCCAATTTGGAACCAGTCTGTTGTTCCATGTCTGGTTCTAACTGTTGCTTTTTGATCTGCATAAAGATTTCTGAGGAGGCAGGTCAGGTGGTTTGGCATTCCCATCTCTTTAAGAATTTTCCACAGTTTGTTGTGATCCACAGAGTCAAAGGCTTTGGTGTAGTCAATAAAGCAGAAGTAGATGTTTTTCTGGAACTCTCTTGCTTCTTCTATGATCCAACAGATGTTGACAGTTTGATCTCTGGTTCCTCTGCCTTTTCAAAATCCAACTTGAACATTTGGAAGTTCACAGTTCACATACTGTTGAAGCCTGGCTTGGAGAATTTTGAGTAAGCCCTCATACAACATCAATAGTCACCAATTCATGGCTAATCTTAGTTTATATTTGCTACCACCAATCTTGCCACTGTCACACCAGATTATTTTAAAGCAAATCGTTATAACTTCATCTGTTATTATTTCAGTTGTAATTATGTATAAATATTTCAGTATCCTTAAACAATACCTCAGTACTACTCTTGCACTTAAAAAAAATAATAATCTAACAGCATTACCTTAATACTACCAAATGGGATTTTAGCTTTTGGTATCTGAATATGCAGTCGTTTTGCAACAAAGCCAACCTTGTCCTGGCTGCTGCAGCTCCTTTGTAGCTCACTTGATCCCCACTGGTTAGCAGGTCCCCCACCTGGCAAGTGTACTGTGGTGGTATGTACCTGAAGGACCAGCCTCAATTTGGTGATTCTATGGCTCCTGGCCAGAAGCTCCACCAAAAGGGACTTTCCCAGAGCTTGCTGTAACAGAGGAGGATACGGAGCCTCAGCTCAAACCACCTCCCCATCTCAAGGTCTTAAAGACCTTTATATCTTTCTTCTCCCCATCTACTGCATTACCTCTTAGACTTGGTGAGATTAAAGGAGGCATTTATAGTAATCTGGTTATGAAAATGACTCCTTTAGAGATAGATGGGGAAAAAGAAACCTAGGAGATACGCTTCAAAAAAGGACTGTTTTAGCAATCCTTTCTCTTCACCTATGAAAATTACCATTCAGCCCTGTAAATTTTAATTGTCTATTAATACATATTAATGTCTCCCACACAGATTCCTTGAGATTAGACTCCTACCTGGATTGATAAGGCATTTAATATATGCTTGATGAATGGAAGAAAAGGAGATGCTGTGACAGTTTAGACAGCAGAAGTAATTAGATACATCAGTAGTTGAAGAAGATGAATATTTCTGCAGTTGAGTAGAAAAGCTATAGGGAATGCTGTGGAAAGAAGAAAACCTGTACAGTCTTTGACAAGAGAAGCTTAAACTGAGCTGTGTGACCCTGGACAGGTGTCTGCTGTTCTGTACCTCACTTTCCTCAGCTGGAAATTGGAACAGATGGTACCTGACACATAATGGTGATTGTGAAAAATACTTGTGAAGAGCTTAGAGTAGTACTTGGTACACAGCAAAGACTTTTCATTGATCACCTATGTTGCTGGATGCTAAAGATGAAACAATATAGTTTCTGCCTTCAGGTTGGTCACAGTTTAGAGAGAGGCAGGCAGGTTAAATTATTACAGTAAATGTGCTAAGTAGTACGAGAGTATAGTTGAGTAGTATAATAGTGAGCTAGAAGCACAAGGGAATTTGCTTTATATCTTGATTTGGAGTAGTGATTGCAGTAGTATATATTTGACAAAATGTACTGAACTGTGTATTTTAAATAAAAGTGAAGTCTTAGTTGCTCAGTCATTTCCGACTCTTTGCAACTTCATGGACTGTAGCCCACCAGGCTTCTCTGTCCTTGGAATTCTCCAGGCAAGACTATTAGAGTGGGTAGCCATTCCCTTCTCCAGAGGATCTTCCTGACCCAGGGATCGAACCCGGGTCTCCTGCATTGCCGGCAGATTCTTTACCATCTGAGGCACCAGGAAACTCTTAAATAGGTACATTTTATTATATGTAATTTACAAAATATATATATTTTTTTTTAAAGTTTAGAAAATGAATTGGACTTACAATTTAAAAAAAATTCAAAACAATAGACATTTAATAAATACCTAAATATATTGCAGTTGCTATGTTGGGGGATGAGGATACCAAGATGAATACAGTTTTACAGACCATTATCTCTGTAACCTGGAGAAAATTATATTATGAAACAAGAGAGAAAAAAATGAGTCAGAGATCCCCAGTCTTAATAAATGTGAAAAGGGCACTTCAGGCAGCAGGAGTGTCATGACAGCTATGCTTTAGAAAGATTCTCCATCAGCAATGGGAGGGAGAGACTGAACAGTTATTGGGCTAAGCTTAATAAGGTAATGTCGTTCAATACTGATTTTTAACTAACAGTCTGTCATTTCCCAGCTGGCTTAATATAGCGTTCTCCTTGCTAGGCTTCTGCCTCCAGCCTATCCTCTTTTAATTCATCCTTCACAAAACTACCAGGGACTTTTCTAAATTGCAAATCTGACTGGATCATATCTAGTTGACGAGCATCGCCACTTCCAGCATTTACCAGTTGAAGTAATGCATGGGCCCAGGAAGTAGTGCCTGGGGTAATAAAGATGTGGCAGGAGTTGCCTTAGGGATGCCACTGTTTGACTTGGATGCCGATGTCGTGCTGAATGTCTGCTAGTCTGCATGTGCATTAAGGCACTTAGCTTCATTAATATGTGATCTTGAGTTATTTCTAACTCAAGCTTTCTAAGTATCAAATAAATCTTAGAAGCCGTTAAAAAAAAAAAAGAGAGGATTGATAAGTTTGACTAATACCAGTTTTTAAAGTTCTGTGTTGTGGGGGGAAAAAAAATCCAGTAAACATAGTATAAAAATAAAGGGGGGCTTCCCGAGGGGCTCAGTGGTAAAGAATCTGCCTGCAATGCAGGTGATGTGAATTTGATCCCTGGATTGGAAAGATCCCCTGGAGGAGAAGGAAATGGCAACCCAGTCCAATATTCTTGCCTGGAAAATCCCGTGGACAGAGGAGCTTGGCGGTCTACAGTCCATGGGTTCACAAAAGAGTTGGCCACACACGACTTAGCAACTAAACAACAACACAAAAAGAAACAACAAATATCCAGCTATCCCAAACACTAGTTTCCATACATTACAAAGAGCACTTAAAATCAATAAGGAAAAGACAAATGACTCAGTAGAAAAATGGATAAAATCTGTAAGTAGTGGGTTCATGGAAAAAGCTTGTATACATCAAAAGATGCCTACTCTCATAAATAAAAATGCATGTTAAGCAGTTTTAAAATACTATCCTTATTGTATGACAGAGATTTTTAAATTTTGTGATGAAGCTAGCAAGGCTGTGGGGAAATTCTCTTGTACTTTTCTACATAAACTTTTTGTAGGGTAGTTGATGATACCTATCTGAACTTACAACTATATACTCCCTGCCTAAGCAGTTTCTCTTCAAAGACTCTATCCCACAGAAATATTTACTTAAAAGTATGGAAATATTCATTGTAAAATGTTCTTTGCAGCATTGTTCATAACAGGGAAAAGTTGTAACAGTTAAAAAAGGGTAATTAATTATATTATTGTGCAACTTTAAAAAGAATGAAGTATGACTATGTGGTGATGTGGAAAGATTTCCAAGATACTTTTACTTTAAAAAAAGCAAATTGCAGTATTAGTATATATTTTCAGTGTAATGTAATTCAATTCTTTGCTCTAAAGAAATAAAAAGATATACATAAATATGTTTTAGAAGGTCTTTTTATCCATTTCTGAATGTAGTTTGACAGATGGATATTCCAAAGATTATCTGAAATTTTTAATTCAAAAATGTGTTGGATTTTATGGCCAGAGCAGAGCTTAGACTGAGTATTATCATTGTGATGTCTCTTGAGGCTGAGTGGTAAGCTAAAAGTTTCTTCTCTTTTACAAAGTTATCTGATCTAAGCTTAAGGAAGCTGGCCATTTTGGAACTTTTTGTGTGGCTTAGCAACAGTTGCTTCAAAAGGAGACTAGACATGTAAAGCACTCAAGCAGTATGTTGGCTGTCTGAGCTGAAGCCTTGGAAGACAGAAGGTTTATACTTATTCAGGTTTATACCTGAATTAGTATTATAACCAGAATTAGTCCTGGTTTCCTTTAACACAGAAACCCGGGGAAAGAATTGTCTTTCTTTTCCTTTTCCTGACCTGTTAGACCTGCGAGCCATTTTAAGAGATGTAGAAGAGATTAATCTTTGAAAAAGGAAGAATTAAAACTGAATACTTCCTTTTGTTCAGAAGAACCCAAAATTATAATCAGCCTCTTCTAGTGTTAAAACCCAGTCTGTCGGTACAGGACATACAACCTTAGAGTTTGGCCTTCAGAGCACCATCCATGTACCAGGCACTGTTCTGGGTACTTTTCACACTTCAGTTCATTCACTCCTTAAAACAGTTCTCTCATTTGGTATTAATTTCATATTATAGAAGAGGAAAATGAAGCTTCAAATAATTTGCTCAGTGTCATACAGTCAGGGCCCTAATAAAATCAGCCACTGTTGATGAATTGATTGCTAGCAACGTCCACCTCATATCTCAGATGTCGCTCCGTTACAGACACACACACATGTGCATGTATACCTGGAAGGATAAGAGAGCAGTCCACAGCTTCCTGGTCTTAGCTAAATAGAGATGCAGGGGAGTAAGGATGGGCTCCACAAACTGAAGTCAGGAATTGGGAATAGGCAACTGTGCTACATGGTCAGAATCAGGGTGATAGTTAAAGCCACATGGAAGATAATGTGATAGACTGCCTAGAAAAGCCATGAGTCACATAGGAAAGCAGAGAAGAGATAAACAGATGAGGGACCATGTAGAGCCATGGGAGATAGGCAGGAACCTTGATTTCTTACTGTTCAGTTCATGTATCCATATGAACTTATCTGTACTTATTTTCTTATCCTTAGATAAGAGATTGTATGAGGTATCTTTTACTTAAACAACCAAATAAAACTAAGGTAAGAATTTATGGTTTACATAATCATCTAACCAGAGCTGTTATATGGTAGCTGTGTACTGATATCTGAATATGTAGATGCTACCAAAATTAAACCAGGGTAGTCTTCTCTGGACTTCTTGGTTACAGTCATCTTGATCTCTGGGACTTCTTTGCTGTTGTGAAAGGGACAAAGTCCTAGCAGCACATTGACTTTTGTTGTTGTTGTTTCGTTTTGTTTTTTTGATGGTGATTTTCATTCATTTATTTATTTATTTAGACTTCACTGGCTCTTCATTGCAGCACATGGGCTTTTTCTAGCTATGGAGCACAGGCTCTGAAGCCCATGAGCTTCAGTAGTAATGCTTAACCGGTATGCTTGCCTTCTTTCTTCTCTGACAACATTCTTAAATATCCATTAAAATTCACCTAGATATTACTCCTCTAGGAAGTTTTTTCTCAGTTTTTTTTTCTCTTCACTTCCACTTAGAATAGGTACCCTTGCTTTGTGCTACTATAGTAGTCTGTGCTTCTCTCCATTAGGCATGAAATCATTCTCTCTTCTGATCTTGTATAATCTTCAGTTATCACATGCATCCTATTAAATTGGATTTGCATGTCTTTTTTTTCTACTTTTTTAAACTCCTTGAAGACAGAAACCAATTCTGATTCATCTTGTGACACATAGTAGATGCTCCATAAATAAAAAGGCAGCCAGATCGTCAACTTCATACTGAAACCTCTAAGTGCTGTTTCAGGGGGCCTCCGAGAAGCTCTAGTCCTTAATGTCTCAGCATAGAAAGAATTCAACAAGATTCAAAGTGATACATAAGAAGTGATTTGTTAGTAGAATGCTTTTGAGGCTTACAGGCTGGTGGGCAAGGGGGCCGAGAACTTAGTGGGCTGCAGTTTTATAATCAAAGAAAAATTAGGGAAGGGCAAAAAAACCACCTCTTCCTCATTCTTTTTATAATCTTTTTTTAATTGGAGGATAATCGCTTTATAATATTGTATTGGTTTCTGCCATACATCAACCTGAATCAGCCATAGGTTTACACAATCCCCTCTCTCTTTATTTTTTTAATTTATTTATTTTTAATTAAAGGATAATTGCTTTACAATATTGTGTTGGTTTCTGCTGTACATCAGCATCAATCAGCCATAGATATACACACGTCCCCTCTCTCTTAAACCTCCCTTCTGCCTCCCATCCCATCTCACCCGTCTAGGTTGTCACAGAGCATGAAGTTTGAACTCCCTGTGTCATACAGCAATTCCCACTGGCTATCCATTTTACATATGGTAAAGTATGTTTTTACCAGGACTTCCCTGGTGGCTCAGATGGTAAAGCGTCTGCCTATAATGCAGGAGACCTGGGTTCAATCCCTGGGTCGGGAAGATCTCTTGGAGAAGGAAATGGCAGCCCACTGCAGTATTCTTGCCTGGAAAATCCCACGGACAGAGGAGCCTAGGGGGCTACAGTCCATGGGGTCGCAGAGTTGGACACAACTCAGCAACTTCACTTTCACTTCACTAAAGTATGTTTCAGTGCTACTCTCCCAATTCGTCTTACCCTCTCCTTCCCCAGCTGTGTCCACAAGTTTGTTCTGTGTGTCTGCATCTCCATTGGTGCTCTGCAAACAGGTTCATCAGTACCATCCTTCTAGATTCCATATATATGCATTAATATACAATATTTGCTTTTCTCTTTCTGACTTACTTCACTCTGTTTAATAGTCTCTAGGTTCATCCACCTCATTATTCCTCATTCTTGAGTAGATGTCACACTTACATCATTAGCTCCTCCTCCAGGTTGGGCAGGGGAGTTTTCTTGTCCCTACTTGGTCAAGCCAGGACTGTTATGGCACCCTGGAAAAATTATTTCAGGTCTTAGTACAATGAGGATCTTTCACTTTGAAATGTCACCTTTCTATAAAGTATTGTTTTTTATGTGTGCAGAGAGTGTGTCCTAAATTTTACTGAGCTCACTGGGCAGGATGTGGGTCTCATGCCATGAATCTTCAGTGTGGTATGTCTCATGCTTCTGTTCCATGGTTTTGTTGCAAAGTGGGCTTGCTTGGTTTTGTAGTTAGGCAGACCTGCTTTCTTGAGTGATCATTAATTTACAGGGGTCTCCCGTACTTTTTTCTTCACTTACACTCCCCTACTGGGATTAACTATTTAATTACCAACTTTGTCCCTTTACTCTGTCCCTGTCAATATGAAGGCATGGATTTACTTGTTTTATTTGGCTGTTACATCCCTACAGTCTAAAATATGTCTGACACATTTGGGGTACTCTGAATAAATTCAGAGGAATAAAAGATTCATTGACTTGCGCTAAAGATGATGCTGTGAAAGTGCTGCACTCAATATGCCAGCAAATTTGGAAAACTCAGCAGTGGCCGCAGGACTGGAAAAGGTCAGTTTTCATTCCAATCCCAAAGAAAGGCAATGCCAAAGAATGCTCAAACTACCACACAATTGCACTCATCTCACATGCTTGTAAAGTAATGCTCAAAATTCTCCAAGCCAGGCTTCAGCAATATGTGAACTGTGAACTTCCAGATGTTCAAGCTGGTTTTAGAAAAGGCAGAGCAAATAGCCAACATCTGCTGGATCATGGAAAAAGCAAGAGAGTTCCAAAAAAACATCTATTTCTACTTTATTGACTATGCCAAAGCCTTTGACTGTGTGGATCACAATACACTGTGGAAAATTCTTCAAGAGATGGGAATACCAGACCAGCTGACCTGCCTCTTGAGAAACCTGTATGCAGGTCAGGAAACAACAGTTAGAACTGGACATGGAACAACAGACTGGTTCCAAATAGGAAAAGGAGTACATCAAGGCTGTATATTGTCACCCTGCTTATTTAACTTATATGCAGAGTACATCCTGAGAAACGCTGGGCTGGAAGAAGTACAAGCTGGAATCAAGCTTGCCGAGAGAAATATCAATAACCTCAGATATGCAGATGACACCACCCTTATGGCAGAAAGTGAAGAGGAACTCAAAAGCCTCTTGATGAAAGTGAAAGTGGAGAGTGAAAAAGTTGGCTTAAAGCTCAACATTCAGAAAACGAAGATCATGGCATCTGGTCCCATCACTTCATGGGAAATAGATGGGGAATCAGTGGAAACAGTGTCAGACTTTATTTTGGGGGGCTCCAAAATCAGTGCAGATGGTGACTGCAGCCATGAAATGAAAAGATGCTTACTCCTTGGAAGAAAAGTTATGACCAACCTAGATAGCATATTGAAAAGCAGAGACATTACTTTGCCAACAAAGGTCTGTCTAGTCAAGGCTATGGTTTTTCCATTGGTCAGGTATGGATGTGAGAGTTGGACTGTGAAGAAAGCTGAGCGCTGAAGAATTGATGCTTTTGAACTGTGGTGTTGGAGAAGACTCTTGAGAGTCCCTTGGACTGTGAGGAGATCCAGCCAGTCCATTCTGAAGGAGATCAGCCCTGGGATTTCTTTGGAGGGAATGATGCTGAAGCTGAAGTTCCAGTACTTTGGCCACCTCATGTGAAGAGTTGACTCATTGGAAAAGACTTTGATGCTGGGAGGGATTGGGGGCGGGAGGAGAAGGGGACGACAGAGGATGAGATGGCTGGATGGCATCACTGACTCGACAGATGTGAGTCTGAGTGAACTCCGGGAGTTGGTGATGGACAGGGAGGGAGGCCTGGCGTGCTGCGATTCATGGGGTCACAAAGAGTCGGACACGACTGAGCCACTGAACTGAACTGAAGCCTAAGGAGTCTTGCCAGGCTTGCTAGGATCTGAATATCTTTGTCTTTCTCAAGACATATGTACCTGCATCAAAAATTTATTCTTATAGAAGCTTTCAATATTTTGTTAAAAAGAGGAAAAAAAAAATCTCAGAATAGTATATACCAAATACTTGGTTCTAAAGTCAATACCTTTTAATCTAAAACAATTTCCTGTTTACTATTCCAGATTATATCTATTTTCTTTGATCAGCAAGAAAGAAAAAAAGCCTGAAAACAAAGCATAGGGTTAACTCAGCAAACATGTTTTCTTTCCAGTTACAGCTCTGCTGAGAGAAGAGGCAAGAAATCCAAACCTTTAGTGTTCTTCTCTGCAGTCTTGAGTTGCAGACCTTATAAAAGTAGGTTTTCTGTTCTGCCTCTTTGCTAACTACTATTTTTTAAGGACTGACTTGAAGTGGAAGACAGAGGATTTTAAGTCTCTTCAAATTTGCTTACAAAAACAGAACAGGCAGAATGTAAAATTAGCCAATTTTTTCCCTTTGCCATGGACATAATTTTTAGGCTTTCCCTAAAAAAAAACTTAGAGATATAACAAAGACCTGATCCCAGATCAAGGCAAAATGCTAAAAATAATAGATTTAAGCAGAACTAGTATCATGTGTTTTTTTTCAGATGTTGCATTTTTAATGCTAGTAATATTAATAATACAGAAACATATGTAGAGTTCATTACATTTCCAAATCAGGAAAGTTCTTTCTATCTCCAAAGATCAGAAGAGAAATTATTGCCAGCTGTCTGGCTTAGAGGCATTACACACAGTCATTCACATATCCACTCATTCATCTATTCAAATAAATATTTATTTAGCACTGACTACGTGTTTATTGGAGAAGGCAATGGCACCCCACTCCAGTACTCTTGCCTGGAAAATCCCATGGACGGAGCAGCCTGGTGGGCTGCAGTCCATGGGGTCGCTAAGTCGGACATGACTGAGCAACTTCACTTTGACTTTTCACTTTCATGCACTGGAGAAGGAAATGGCAACCCACTCCAGTGTTCTTGCCTGGAGAATCCCAGGGACGAGGGAGCCTGGTGGGCTGCCGTCTATGGGGTCTCACAGAGTCGGACACAACTGAAGCGACTTAGCAGCAGCAGCAGGAGCAGCACGTGTTTATTGGTATGGAGACAATCAGCAGAAAATTTTCAACCCTGTAGAAAGTGCTGTGGTTGCAGAAAACACAGGATACTGATTAGAATGGTGTAGTGGAAAGAGTCCTGGGCTTTGAGGTAGATATAGAATAAGTTTCCACTCTACCAGTTATAAAAGCTGTGTTGACCTAATCAAAATAACTAACCTTTCTAAGCCTTGATTTCCTCACTTATGAAATGACGATGATAATACCTACCATGAGGGTTGCTATAAGAATATGAGATAATATATGTTAATTTCCTAGCATGAAACTCATACTTGATATTGATTCAAAAATAATACAAATAACTGTCTTTGCTATGACAGTACAGAAACCTACAAGTGTTACAAAAGGCTTCCAAGTAGAGATAATATTTGAGAGCGGTTTTATAGCTCAGTAAATTTTCACAAAGTGAACACTCCCTTGTAACTACTATTTAGATAAAAAAGTAGAATATTAACCCAGTTTCCAGAAGCTCCCTCTAAGCAACTATCCCCTGCACACAAAAGTAACTGTTATCTTGAGTGTTAAATAAATTTAAGAAGATAAGATCAGATTTGTACTTCAGAAAAATCACTGCCTGCAACACAGAGGGTGGATTGAAGGAAGAAGAGACATGATCAGATTGTGCTTTAGAAAGGATATTCTGTATATAATACAAAGGATAGATTTTATGTGGTAAGACTAGAGGAAAAGAAACTGATTGAAAGCAACTGAAGGAGTCCAGGCAAATAATGACAGTGGCTTAGACTAGACAGTAGCAGTAGAGATGCAGCCAGTTCATAGTTTTGAAAGAGATTTAGGGGATAAAATCAGCAGTGTTTGGTGACTGGTTGTATGTGAGGAGTGGAGGAAGGAAGAGTCAAGATGATTACCATGTTGCTAGCTTGGGTGACTAAATGAATCTCCATATCACTAAGCAAAGTAATCAGTGTTTGTGGGGGGTAGGAGAAGGGTTGGGAGAAAGATGATGGATTCAGTTTTAGACTTTGTGTTTAAGGTATTGTGGGTCACCTAAATGACAGGGTCCATCAGGCTGTTGAAAATGTGAGACTAAAAAGAAGAGAGAACTTGGCTATAGGTTTACATTTAGGAATGAGTAGCAAAGAAGTCACCAAGTGATCTATCTAAGGGAGACAAATAGCATGGGAAAAATACAGGCAAAAAGGAAAATCCTGAGAAACACCAAATATTTTAGAGGAAACAAAGAAAGAGGTATCAGAAATAGAAACAGATCAAGAAAGTGATACCACAGGAAGTGAGGAATGAATGGCCTATGACAGTGAAATTTGGAAGATTCAGAAAATATTTTAAAAATTCTACCTATAGGGGACTTACCGGGCAGTCCAGTGGTTAAGATTCTATGCTTCCACTGCAAGGGCATGGGTTCAGTCCCTGGTCCGGGAGCTGAGATCCTGCCTGCCCTGCAGCAAGGAAGAAAAAAAAAAAAAATGCTACGCATAACTCTACTCATGCTTTCCTGGTAGCTCAGGTGGTAACGAATCCACCTGCAGTGCAGGAGACCCAGGTTCAATCCCTAGGTTGGGAAGATTCCCTGGACCCACTCCAGTATTCTTGCTGGAAAATCCCATGGACAGAGGAGACTGGTGGGCTACAGTTCATGGGGTCACAAAGAGTCGGACACAACTGAGCAACTTAACACTTTCATAATTCTACTACTTTGAGATAGTTGCTAACTTTTTTTTTTTGGCCAAGTCCTGTGGCATGAGAGATCTTAGTTCCCTGACCAGGGATTGAAGTCCCTTGAACATTTTAATGTATTTCTTTCCATCCTTTTATTTATTTTTATATATATGTATACACACTTGAGATTGTACTGTATAAATAACTGCCTTCTGCTTTCTTTGTTCAGTATTTTTTCACAAGCATTTTCCTGTGTCATTAAAAAATTGTTTATTGAGTTTTGCCTATATGCTCTTCTATTACATATGTGTTTTATTGCTTTTCTATTGTTGACTATTTGGTGGTTCTCTATTTTTATAAATAACATTGAGTTATTTTTTAATAACTAATAACTTACTATTTTATAAATAATGTTATTTTTATAAATAACATTAAATAATATCTTTTTGTTCAAAGATGTATTATTATCTGATTATTTTTTCAGCATATATTTATTGAACACAGATGTATAGAAATAGAATTATAAAATAAAACAATATGAATATCTTTAAAACCTTTGTTATATATTGCCAATTTTTAGAAAAAGATTTTTACCAGTTTATGAATTTACAAGTATGAGAAGTACCCTTATCACTAATGTGAGTTATTTTAAATCTGCTAATTTGTGAGAGAAATTGCATCTTATTTTAATACTTATTTTTTTAATATTTTTATATAATTTTAAACATTTTAATCTATTTATCTATGAAGAATATTAATCTTTTGTTCTATTTGTAAAAATAATTTTGGCTTATTTTGTGGAGTTGCTTGTTTGCAGCTAGTAGTCAAATCTTTTGTTCTCCTCTGTGATTTTTTTATTTCTTAGGAGCTTATGGCATGAGACAGGTGTTTCTGGGAAAACTATCTAAGAGGGAAGGGAGAGGGGATTTCACTGGTAGTCCAGTGGCTAAACACCCTGTGCTCTCAATGCAGGGGCCCAGGGTTCGATCCCTGTTCAGGAAACTAGATCCCACATGCCACAATTAAGGCCCAGCACACCCAAATAAATAAATATGAAATTAAAAAAAAAAAAAAAAGAAGAAGAGGAAAAGGAGAAAGTGAGGTTGCCAAGGCCCAGGGCAGTGGATCCAGCTGCCAGCCTTCAGCCCCAATGGATGTTCACAATGAATGGTTCATGGTGGCATTTCCCACTTCTTGGTATAGCTTTGAGCTACTTTTAGTTTGACTAGGAAGCAGGAAGTATAATTTTGTCCTCCATCATGATGCTAAGCCAACTGCATTATGAGAATCAACCTGATTGCTGAGCATCTGCAGAGGCAGGTGGGACCTGGCAGGAATGCTTCAGGTCCTCTCCTCACATCCTTATCTGATCTCCTTAAAGGGTTCTGCCTAAAGAGGCTATGTGCCAAGGCTTGTTTGCTTGCCTCTTGCAGGGACAGTTCTGTTTGACCTATAATGTAAACATCATGGCTCTGAAATCCCCCAGCTGTCCATGCTTTGTCATTTCTTCAAAGGGAACTGACTTGTTTTCCACCCGAGTGGGGCCAAGGAACGTTTGCTACCCACACTGGCTTGGAGTATTAAAAGGGGAGAAAAAAGCTAAGAATAAGTGTTGTTTCATTCTTCGTATTCATATGGAAATTTTTAATCTTCATCAAAAGATCAGAAGGAAAATCACATTGAAATTCAATACAAGAGCTTCCAGCTTACACAGAATTTTTCAAAGGTGTTTGGCTTGATCCTTTAAAAATGACAAAAACCATGAACTGTGTAGCTCCAGGGTTTGTAATTTTGCTTACCCTCCTCAGCCTCCGCCTCTGTCTTGCCTTCCTACCTACACTCCATCTATGTGGTCCTGTGTCAGCCTGCAGAACTTCTTTGAATGGGGGCTGGGAGAGGGGATAGGAAGTATGAAGCATCAGTCAGATTAACTGGGCTCTCATACATTAACCCCTCTCTCAGGCCATGTTATCTCATCTTTCAGAGTCTTGAAAGTGGTCTCTTTTCATTCTCCTATTCCAAGCCTATTTTCACTGCTACCAGAATCACCGCATTAAGAAATAAAACTCATCATGTCACTTTCCTGCTTAAAAACTACCTCTGGCTTGTCTCAGTCCAAACTTTCTAGACTGCCACAGAAAGCTTTCATGATCTGGCTCCATTGCCTCCTTAAGCAGCTTCATCTCCTTCTACTCTTTTCCTTAAATCCATACTCAGGTTACTGTCCACTAGATTATGAATTTTTTGAAGTCAGAAACAGTGTATTTCCAAGGTCTAGCAAAGTCACAGCATATTACTAGTCTTGTTAAATTCTAAGGTAATTAATTAGTGATTTAAAATTCTAAAAGGTCCACAGTGTGAGAAAGAAAATTAAAAATCATATGGTAGTCTTGCAGTTCCTTTGCTAAGTATAAATTAGAAGCATACTCACTGTACTAAGGATCAGGTCCTTCTTCCCCATTACAGATTCCTAGTCATTTAAACCAAACATCCTGGTTCAGCACCCATGGGGAAGCACCATGCCTCCTGGGACCCAGAGGGGCCAAATGGAAGAGTTCCAAACCTCTTAGCCAGGGTAGCTTAGTGCTTTATCTGAGTAACACAAAATAGTATAGGAAATTTCTTGCCTTCTGAAAGTTTTTCTGCATATTGATCTTTGGTCTGATTTTCTTTCTGTAAGTACTGTCCTAGACTGATCTGATTTCATGAAAGTAAATTGAAGTTGATTTTGTTGTGAAAATTCTTTGGTAGCCTTGGTAAATGAGTACAACTGTTATTAATATGAGAGAGCCCACTCTTCAGTAGAATGGAGGCTGAAATCTATGTGGGAAATACTGAATGGATTAGGATGGATTAGTCATTAAAATGGATTTTAAATTTCTAGAGTCCGGAATCAAATCAAGAGAGTAATAGAATCTGTAAGAGTAGAATCTAGGAGAAAATAAAAGACAAGAAACATAAAGAATGGTTTAAATTATAAAATTTGATAATTTGCATAAAGAATAGAAGAATCACCCATAATTCTACTACTGTAAGAGAGTATAGAGTAGAAATTGTATAAATGGTTTTTGAATAGTGTTATTCAACTTGTTAGTATCACAAAAAATTTTTAATATTTATTTATTCGCTGCACTGGGTCTTTGTTGCTGCACACAGGCTTTCTGTAGTTGTGGCAAGTAGGGGCTATTGTCAAGTTGCAGTGCATGGGCTTCTCATTGCAGTAGCTTCTCTTGTTATGGAGCACAGGCCCTAGAGCATGCGGGCTTCAGTACTTGTGGCATGTGGGCTCAGTAGTTGTGGCGCACAGGCTTAGTTGCTCTGTGGCATGTGGAATCCTCCTGGACCAGGGATCGAACTTGTGTCCCCTGTATTGACAGGCGGATTCTTAAACCCTGGACCACCAGGGAAGTCCTCAGTTCAGTTCAGTTCAGTCACTCAGTTGTCTCTGACTCTTTGTGACCCCATAAATCACAGCACACCAGGCCTCCCTGTCCATCACCAACTCCCAGGGTTTACTCAAACTCATGTCCATCAAGTCAGTGATGCCATCCAGCCATCTTATCTTCTGTCATCCCCTTCTCCTCCTGCCCCTAATCCCTCCCAGCATCAAGGTCTTTTCCAATGAGTCAACTCTTCACTTGAGGTGGCCAAAGTATTGGAGTTTCAGCTTTAGCATCAGTCCTTCCAATGAACACCCAGGACTGATCTCCTTTAGAATGGACTGGTTAGATCTCCTTGCAGTCCAAGGGACTCTCAAGAGCCTTCTCCAACACCACAGTTCAAAAGCATCAATAGTCCTAGTATCAGATAAATTTTTAATCCATTACTATAACAGAGCAAAAGAGGAGAAAATATGATAAGCTCCATGGATGCAAAAAGAGAAAATTCAATACCCATTCATTGATGAAAGCTTTTAGCAAAGTTAGGAATAAGAGAGATCTTCCTTAACTGGATAAAGGGTATCTACAAAACCAATAACATGTGCCAAGTATTAGCTATAAAGTACAAAGCCCAATGTCTACACATAGAGGACAATCAAATAGTGGCTTTGGTGATAAAAATTATAACAACCATTAGTCTAAATGATAAAAAAGAAAAATTCCCTTTAAAATCAAGAATAAGTAAGGATGAACTGCTATTAGTGCTTCTGTTCAGCATTAGTGTATTGAAAGTCTTAGCCAATACAGTAAGATAATGAAAAATACGAATTAGCAAGGAAGAAAAAAAATTGTTGTTTACATAGTTTGTATGATTGTCAGAATCTACAAATAAATTATTAATATTAAGATTGTTTATCAAGGCAATTGGCCCCAAGGTTGAAATATAGTAAAATGAGATTCTGTTAACCAATAAGAAGAAAATAATTGTTGAAAAGACACCATCTATAATACTAATCCCTCCAAAATTAAGATACTCTGATTAATCTAATGGAAAATACAAAGCCTTTGTAGAAAAAATTTTAATATTTTGAAACAACTTTTTTTTCAAAAGGCCAGAGCATTCTGCTTTCTCATGAGTTATTGTCAGTTAATAGTCAAGACACCATGTTGACATATGCACACACATACAAACTTTCAGGCACATACTTTGTAAACAGGAATTGTAAGAGACTGTTCTCTGCATAGATCAGGGGACCGGCATCTCAGATTCAACACACTGCTCATCCAGCTCCAGCCTGAACTGAGAAAACTTAGATCCTCTGCTTCTCCAGAACTGCCAAGCCCTTGCCATTTCTGATCTCTGTCGGTCCCAAGGTGGCATGACAGGAAGGAATTTGGCTTTTCCTTGGATGCACAGTTTTTTATTCTAATTGAATCCAGACCATCAGATTTCTGATATTTGGCTACTCTTTCTTCCTAGGTCAATCACTTCCATCCGGAGTGAACTGATTCCATACCTGGTAAGAAAGCAGTTCTCCTCAGCTTCATCACAACAGGGACAAGAAGAAAAAGAAGAAGATCTAAAGAAAAAGGAGCTGAAATCCTTAGGTCAGTGCTTGAGTTGGTGCAGTAAGGTACAGGTAGTGACGCTTGTGGAAAGAGTGGCTGGACAATTTAGCCCAGCCCAAGATGCTTGTCTCAAGGCATCAGGTTCTCATCTAGCCAACAGGCAGGCCAGGTTAGCTTACACCACTCCCTGAGCTCTGGGCAGGCTTACTCAAGCAGATTCTCGTCCCTGTGCTCTTCAGGGACAGGCTAACCATGCCTCAGGCCTGTTCTCTGGTTAACAGGCCTGGTTTGGCCATGTTCGTCTCTAGACCTTTTTGACTTTGCACTCTGCCCACCATTTCTCAGTTCTCCTGTTCTCTGACTCTGGGAAGCCCCACTCCTGACTAAACTCAGCCTCTCCTATCAAGGGAAGAAAGGTGAAGGGCTGTATGACAGTCCAACCAGACCCAACAGACTTTCTCCTTTCAAGGATGTAGGGATGAGGTCAGTCTTTGCTCTCATATCCTTGCCTAGTCCCTGGCCCAGTCCTGGACTCATAGTAGATGTTCCCAAAAATGTATTTATCAAAGGAATAAATGGAGACAGTATAGCATGATGGTTAAGATATCAGGGCTTAGCATCTCAGACCTGTGTTTGAAATCTGACTCTACCTGTTATTAGTTCTGTGACCTAAGGCAGATTTTTCAGTCTTTTGAGCCCCGATTTTCTTAATCATAAAAGATTTCAAATGACTGTTGTAGGAGTTGAAAAACTGGGGCCCAGGTCCTGTGCTATTTCTCTCACAGCACAACTACCAGATGTGCTAATAGAGGCTAGCAGCACAAAGCCAATAGGGCTAGGCACTAAAGCCTGGACAGTCACTTGTGTTTCTCCATGGTGTACAAGAGTCTATTTCATCTTCCCCAGTAGTGCTTGATCATCAGTCAAACTTGCTTACAGGACCTTTTTTAAAAACATTTTTGTGTCATAATATTTCAAATGTATATGAAAGCACATTGCCTCTTTTAATCTTTGACTTAGTCTTTCAGGTTTTAGTGGGATTTCCCCGGGGTCCATGCTGCATGGTTGAGTTGCAGGGGAAGAGATTTGAGCTGTACCCTCCTTCAAAACTTGACTGAGTCTATATCCTTTCTGTTACCTGTCTCATGTACTTGCTTGTTTTTGGTTCTGAAGATATTTACAGTTTTATAAAAGAAGCCAATACACTGACCCTTGCTCCCTATGATGCCTGCTGGAACGCCTGTCGAGGAGACAGCTGGGAAGGTTTGTCCAGATCACAGGTGCGCTGCTATGTCCACATCATGAAAGAGGGGCTCTGCTCTCGAGTAAGCACCCTAGGACTCTACATGGAAGCCAACAGACAGGTGAGAGGATGAGTTCAGAAGAGAAATCATGGGGATTCGTCTCCCAGGAACAGACCGGAGCCTTTTGTCTTATTTCTTCATTAGGTGCACAGTAACTTGTACAGAATCCCACATTCCCAAGGTTGAGCAAGACCGGGTGTGTCAGGAGACACCATAGGGGTACCCAAGTACAGCAAAAGGGGAAGTGAGGGGCATCGTGCAGAGGCAGAGCCGCTGTGGCTCCAAAGAAAGGCCGAGATCTCCAGGAAGGCTTCACTTCTGGCCTCTGGGTTCAACAGATTTCTCCTATTCTGCTCAGCATGGGGATATCCATAGCACTTCATAAACAAGCAGATAAATACTGTGTAACCAGGCACGCAGGGGAGGTAACCAGGCACACAGGGGAGGCTTTCCTTAGAAGGTGAAGGAGCAGAGTATAGAGTACCCAGATGACAAAGCATCAAGGGAGGAATGCCTATGTGAGAGAAATCTGGAGAACGGCATTAGAGCATGTAGAGTCTTGCTAACCCATCCTTTTAACCCTGAGGTTTGTGAAGTGTGGAGAATTAGTAGCTTCTATTGAAGGGGAAGCAGTGCCCTTAAGGCCCGCCAGGTTTTATTTAAGGCAAGGGTGAAGAGGGGGAACAATGAGGAGGCAGCTTGTGTGCAAGAGCTCTTTATTGTGTAGCAGGGACAGGAGGAGGGGAAAACTGGAATTGGAATTGAATCCCTGAAGAAAATCTGACTCAAGAATCTTTAGGACCCACACCACGTGGTAGTAACAGTCTCAGTCCCAGACCTCAAGCTAGCCTCAAACCGGATTGGTTATAGTCAAGGGAATCCAAGCCACAGGGTTTATGAGAAGTCCAAGCTAGTCCCATGTTTACCCAGGGCAGTCCTGGGGAAAGTTGCCCCTGTGTAGCATTAGAGGTATATAAAAGGCTTCCTTAATTTGACTTTTAGTTCTCCTTATTCAGTTCTATGACTAGAGTCTGTCTGGCTAGTCTGAAAGCAAGGTGATAGATAGCCTAAGGCCAGAGAAGTATCCTCTGGCGTGTCAGCAGGGGCTGTGCGTCAGACAGGCCTGAATGGCATTGGCTGAAGTATAACAGAGGCGATCCCAGGCATAGGGACAGAGGGATTAGCCTTCATATCACCAATATAGCCAGTCTGGCCAGGCCTCCCTCAGTTAGAGTGTCTGCCACACACAGTGCTCTGACCAGCATTCTCTCCACACTGAGAATCACAGATACACTATCTCTGCCTAATGGGTCCAGAGCTAAAACACTCCACACCCATAACATTTTCAGTTTTCTCATAGTGGAAAGAGAATAGTGTGAATGTCCCCTTAGACATTTTATTTTGGTTGATAAAGAACATGGATGCCTCCTTAGGGTATGTCCTGATTGTGGAGTTATCTAAGATTACTCCCATCCTCCCCTCCTGCGTGGTCACTGTGGTCCAGGAGGTGAACAGGAACCTAGGGTGACTGTGGTTAGGCCTCAGGGTTCCCCTTGCTCTCGTCAGACCTCCTCTCCCAAATGCTGCCTGACTGTCTCTAAGGCTTGTCTCACAGCCTGCCGGTTGAGGGACATAGCAGTACTTCAGGGAGGAGGCTCTCAACTAGGAAACTGAGGATGAGACTGTATAGAAGCTGTTGCATAAATGATCCTTGTCTTGGGGGAAATACCTCAGCCTGCCTCATCCAGACAGGAGGCAGTGGCTAAAAATTCCCCACATTTCTTAACTGAACACGAGGTTCTACTTAACATGTTTTCAGTTGTTTTCTGGTCTTACTTTAGTGACCAAACCTCTTTCCTCAAGGTGTCCAAATTACTACCTGTTATCTGTCCAGAAGAATCACTGATTCACTCATCAGCCCAGATTGTCAGTAAACACATGGTAAGTGCTGGCTTGGGCAGAGCAGGTATGGGGCACTATCTGGGTACACTGAGGCTTGTCTTTGAGAAGCTGGTTTTGGGTGTCAAGCCCTGAACATCACTGGCCCCAGGGAGGTCCCAAACTGGGTTCTGGTTATAAAATTTTACCTTCCAGTCCAGGCTTTTAAGCAGACTGCCTAGACAGGTGCTGAGCCCAGCCACACAAACCCTATAAGGAAAGTTCGTTACAGCCTTTGAACTCAGACACAGGATCTTTCCATTTCCGTCCCTCTTCTTACCCTGACTTGAGCACTGCCTTCAGGAGAGCACCTCAGTATACACAAGTGCATGAGTGTGTAAGTCTGAGTTGGTCTCAGAGATATTATGGGACCTTGTGGCCCTGAGAAATACTGGTGATGATCCCTCTTGCTGAAGTGTCTCTAGGAAAAGATCTCACTAGACCCCAGCTCAAGGAATCTGGATGGTTGGTTTGCAGTTGGTTGAGATGAGGGGACAAGGTATTATATTTTATATTTTTATTTGCCTTTTACAGGTTGGAGCTGACAGCCTCATTGGGCCAGATACACAGGTTGGAGAGAAGTCATCCATTAAGCATTCGGTCATTGGTTCATCGTGTGTCATAAGAGATAGAGTGACTGTCACCAATTGTCTTCTCATGAACTCAGTTACCGTGGAGGAAGGGTATGTCTCCCCTTGTACCCACTTGAGGCAAGGCCCCTGATGTCTCTGGGAGGCTTTGGAGGCCACCCTAGCCTAGGGAGGTGATCAGCTTCGGGAGGGGAAGAAAAGGGAAAGGAAGGAATAATTCCTAGGCCTTGGTTTCAATGTCAAAAATGACATAGTCTTGGAAAGCATTTCTAGCGGTTTTCTCATGATGATTGGAGTCCTGAGATAAGCTGCCTTCTCTTGCTTTGGTATCCTGCTTGATGGGATGACCACAGTAGTGAGCCCATGGCAGGGTGGACACTGCACCAATGTCTAAGAGTCACCTGCCCCCTCTCAGTGTCCTACAGAAAGCAGAGGCCTGCAAGGAGTGGACATATAAGACACGTTCCATTTTCAAAGGAAAGCTTCTCTGTTACTAGTTATAAAGAATCTTTTCCCATTTTAAGATGTTTTGGAATGCCCTAAAATCTTGGTTTATGAACAACCTGAACTTGGAGTAAGACTTAAATGATGCTTAATAAAATTCTTCCTCTGTATGGACCTCAGGTTTTTTTCCTTGTATAAAATGCAAAGTTAGTAGTGGAAGAGAGGAAGGATATTACCAATGGTTTCCAGACTTTTTAGAAAGGAAACTTTTTCTTAAGATAAATCGTAAGCAGGAACTCATTATTTAAAACCGGTAAAGGCACTGTTGTTTGGAATACAGTGGAGGAGGGGCACTTATCCTTCCTATGAAAGGTGAAAACTGATCTATAAAACAAATTTTAAAAACTACTCTTTGCAACCCCATGGGTTATACTCTGCTAGGCTTCTCTGTCCTTGGGATTTTCCAGGCAAGAATACTGGAGTGGGTTGCCATTTCCTTCTCCAGGGGACCTTCCCAACCCAGGGATCGAACTCTGGTCTCCTGCATTGCAGGCAGATTCTTTACCATCTGAGCTACCAGGGAAGCCCCAAATCTTGACCACATCCCCATGACATGTGGGATCTTAGTTTCCCGACCAGGGATCAAACCCTCACTCCCTGCACTGGAAGGCAGAGTCTTAACCACTGGACTGCCCTGGAGTTGTGGCTAAAACCACAGGTGAGAGAATTCCCTGGCAGTCCAGTGGTTAGGACTCTTCATTTTCACTTCCAGGGCCAGGTTTCAGTCTCTGGGCAGGGAACTAAGATCCTGCAAGCCACTCAGCTTGGCCAAAAAAAAAGCCAGTAGTCTAGGTCAGCCTGAGATTGATTCTAGCTCTGACATCTGTTGATTTCTCTGTCCAGGAACTGATAGGAGGGAAGGATAGGGGAAGACTGTGTGTGTGTGCTAAGTTGCTTCAGTCACGTCCAACTCTTTGTGACCTATGAACTGTAGCCCACCAGGCTCCTCTGTCCATGAGATCCTCCAGGCAGGAGTACTTGAATGGGTTGCCATGCCCTTCTCCAACGGAAAGATTATAAAGGCCAGTAAAAGCTGAACTACCTCTCACAACTGTCCTTGGGATTAAACAACACGTTTTGGGGAGAGGTACTACATAGGGATAGAGCTAAAGGTAAAGCCTTTGCTCTTTAGAAAGAGTGGCTGATGACAATTTTGTAAAGTAATTAGCCTCTAATTAAAATTAATTAATTTTAAAAAAAAGAGTGGCTGATGGAAGACAATAGAGACAGGGTGAAAAGGGAAAGTACTATAATATGTCCTCCCCCAAGCCTACATCCTGATGATTCCCAGAACCCTGGTGAAGAGGCCTAAGTCTTCTGTTGGGAATTTGGAAGAGTTTTTTCTGGAGAATCTGAGCAGCCCAAGAAGAAGAACCTGAATTTATTTACATAAGACATTTCTAATAGCCCAGTCAAATCATCCTATAGTTAAAATTATGGATGACAAATTCCATTCATGTACTGTTTTAAAATCCTTTCCTAAATATGAGGAGATAATCAAAGATTACCAGAGATCTAAAGAAAGCCTCTATCATGAAAGATAGAGAACAAATCAAACAGAGAAAAAAGCACTTAAAAAGAGACAGAGACTCCTCAGAGAGAGAAAGATGCTTTCAGACAACCTATTATTTCAAAGAACAAAAAAGAAACTCTTAAGAAATTTAAAATATGGTAACAAAGAGGGAAGACCTCAGTAAAAAAAAATGGAAGATAAATTTGAAATTTCCCAGAAAGTAGAAGAAAAAGATAAAAAGATGGAGCATATAAAAGAAAAGATAGAGAAGAGGGATCCAAGTGGTGGGACTCGCGCCGCGGCCGCGGAGACGTGAAGGCCTCCTCGCCACGCCCCCCCCACCCCCCGCCAGCCCCCCGGGTCTGCGCTCGAACTCACTGTCCGCTCCCCTGGCCCCCATGGAGAAGACGGAGCTGATTCAGAAGCCCAAGCTGGCCGAGCAGGCCGAGCGCTACGACGACATGACCACCTGCATGAAGGCCGTGACGGAGCAGGGCGCCGAGCTGTCCAACGAAGAGTGCAACCTGCTGTCGGTGGCCTACAAGAACGTGGTCGGGGGCCACCGGTCCGCCTGGAGGGTCATCTCCAGCATCGAGCAGAAGACCGACACCTCGGACAAGAAGTTGCAGCTGATCAAGGACTACTGAGAGAAAGTGGAGTCCGAGCTGAGGTCCATCTGCACCACGGTCCTGGAATTGTTGGATAAGTATTTAATAGCCAATGCAACTAATCCAGAGAGTAAGGTCTTCTATCTGAAAATGAAGGGAGATTACTTCCGGTACCTTGCTGAAGTTGCTTGTGGAGATGATCGGAAACAAATGACATATAATTCCCAAGTAGCTTACCAAGAGGCTTTCAATATAAGCAAGAAAGAGATGCAACCCACACACCCCATCCGGCTGGGGCTGGCTCTTAACTTTTCTGTGTTCTACTGTGAGATCCTCAATAACCCAGAACTGGCCTGCACACTGGCTAAAACAGCTTTTGATGAGGCTATTGCAGAACTGGACACACTGAATGAAGACTCGTACAAAGACAGCACCCTCATCATGCAGCTGCTGAGAGACAACCTCACATTATGGACATCAGACAGTGCAGGAGAAGAATGTGATGCGGCAGAAGGGGCAGAAAACTGAGTGCATACAGGGTGTCATCTTTCTTCCCCTTGAAACCTTTTTACATCTCCATTCCTTACTCCATTTGGATTTCCTATAGCAAAGAAACTCATTCATGTGTATGGAATCAACTGTTTATAGTCTTTTCACACTGCGGCTTTGGGAAAACTCCATTCCTTGATTTGTGTTTGTCTTAGCCTTCCTGGTGTGCAGTTACTGCTGTAGAAAAGTATTAATAGCTTCATTTCATACAAACATAAGTAACTTCCAAACACTTACGTAGAAGACTAAAAATGTATCTGGTATTTAAGTAATCTGAACCAGTTCTGCAAGTGACTATGTTTTGCATTACTGTGAAGATATGAAAATGTAGCTAATTACAATTTAAAGAGTGTTCTACATAACTTCTTAATTTCTACATTCCCTCCCTTACTCTTCTTCAGAGATTTCCTTTCAGTAAGCAACTTTTCCATCCTCTTAATGTATTCCTTTTTAGTAGGAATCCAGAAGTATTAGATTGAATGGAAAAGCATTCTACATTTTGGGGCTGGGGGATCACAGATTTAAATGCCTCCTGTATCATATGTGATGGAGGTCTTGTGTATCTGTGACAACAGGGAGTTTCCTTATTCACTCTTCATTTGCTGCTGTTTAAGTTGACAACTTACCTTCCCAATAAAAACTCACTTAGACCTCCTGCCTTTGTAGTTCTGGTATTCACTTTACTATGTAATAGAAGTAGCATGTTGCTGCCAGAATACAACCATTGCTTTTGGCAAATTAAAGTGCATGTCATTTCTTAATACACTAGAAAGGGGGAAAAAAGCACACAGTCCAGTCTAAAACATTAGTACTCTTCCATGCAGATTTGTGCACGTGAGAGGGTGTACAGTTTGTCTAGTGATTGTTATTTAGAGAGTTGGACCACTATTGTATGTTGCTAATCATTGACTGTAGTCCCAAAAAAGCTTTGTGAAAATGTTATGCCCTATGTAACAGCAGAGTAACATAAAATAAAATTACATTTTATAAACCAAAAAAATAAAAAAATTAAAGAAATGATAGAAAGTAAGAGAGAAAGTCCAGGATGTCTAACATCTGAATAGGAGTTCCATAAAAAGAGAGTTGATAAATCGGAGGAGGAAATTATTTAAGAAATAATATAAGAAAATGTCCTAAAACTAAAAAATATGAATCTACAGAATGAAAGGGCCTACTAAGGGGCCAGCCCAATGGTAAAAATAAGCCCACATCCATTGTAAAACTTCAGAACATCAGAAACAAAGCATGCTACCAACTTACAAAGAGAAATAATAGGTCATAAACAACTAATCAGCAACCAGAATGGTTTTAGACTTATTACCAGTAGCAACAATGAAAACTTGAAGATAATAGAACAATGCCTTTAAAAATCTGAAGGAAAATTAATTTCAACCTAGAATTCTGTATTCAAGCTGAGTGTTAGTCAAGTGTGACAGTAGAATAGAGACATTTTCAGACATGAAAAGGTATGTCCCACCAAAATGAAAAGTAAACCAAAAGGAGACTGATGAGAAACAAGAGAATCTCACTCAGAAAAAGACAAAAAGAACTGTGGGATATGGGGATTTCCCTGGTGGTTCAGCGGTTAAGAACTCACCTTCCAAAGCAGGGGACACGGATTGAGTCCCTGGTTGGGAAACTAAGATCCCATATGCCTCGGGGCAACTGAGACCCAACACAGCCAAAAATAAATAAATATTGAAAAGAATCCATGGGAAGATAGTGAAGGCACATCCAAGGATGACTGCTATGCATGAACCATGAAGGCAACAATTAGTCCAGAGTAGAATCCAGGAAACACTTATACAGAAAGATGAAACTGATAAATTCATATAAACGTCTTGAAAAATTTAGATAATTGGCTAAAAAGTTAGGTTTGAATTAAAACAAAACAGATATTAACTCTGTTTTTTAAAAAAGTTGTACAAGAAAGGAAAAGGCATCAAAGTTTGCTATGGTGGCTCCGTTTGCCCTGGTGGCTCAGTGGTAAAGAAATCTGCCTACCAACACAGGAGACACAGGTTCGATCCCTGATCCGAGAAGATACACATGCCGCGAAACGACTAAGCTCATGGGCCACAACTATTGAGTCTATGCTCTAGAGCCTGGGAGCCACACCTACTGAAGCCTGCATGCCTGGAGCCTGTGCTCTGCAACAAGAGAAGCCACCACAGTGAGAAGCCTGTGCACCACAACTAGAGAAAAGCCCAAGCAACAGTGAAGACCCAGCACAGCCAAAAAGAAATAAAATTGTTAAAATAATTTTTAAAAAATAAATAACACTGATCATTAACCAAACTTATGCTATAACTACATTGAAAGGATGAAAGGTAGGAAGGGAGAAAGGAAGCAGTGGCAGGAAGAAAAGAGAGCTAAACCTTCATCTTCCATTATGCAAAGTCTATTGACAATGCTTAAAACTGAAAAATTAAGTAGTGATTGTTGTTGTTTGGTCCCTAAGTTGTGTATGACTCTTTTGCGACCCCATGGGCTATATATACCACCACATTCCTCTGTCCATGGAATTCTCCAGGCAAGAATACTGGAGTGGGTTGCCATTTCCTTCTCCAAGGGATTTTCCCAACCCAACTACCGAACCTGCGGCTCATGTATTATCAGGCAGGTTCTTTACCACTGAGCTACTAGGGAAGCCCCCAGTTTCTGAGTAGAGGTTAGGGAAAGAGGTCAGACCCAGAGACCTCTTCCTGAATCATGTGTTCTCTGACATACTTCCCTGTCTCCATTTTTCTTTTTCTGCCAAATCCACCCTTCCAGCATTGTTTTTATGAAGTAGAGCATGCACTTTGGGATCAGACTGCCAGATAGAATACTGGGTCTATCACTTATTAGTCACTTAGGGGATTGGTTTTACCTCTTTGAGCCAAATTTTCTCACAATAAAATAGGATAAAAACCCAATTGCCTCAGAGGTTTACTAGGAATACTAAATAAGTTAGTAGACATAAAGCAGTGAAAATAGCACTTGTCACAAAAAATGTTAGCTGCTATCACCATCATCTTCTTCATCATTACTTCATCTCACTTCACAGAGGTGGCATGTTCCCTGTGTTGTTGTCTGAAAGAATATCTGATCATATCCCTGTTCTACTCAAAAACTTTTGAAGAATCCATTCCATTATCTTTAGAATAAAGTTTCAATCCTTTGGAAGAATTTGAGAAGGATCAGTATAAGTACCTCTTTGTACATTTGGTAAAATTCTGCAGTGAAACCCTCTGGTCCTGGACTTTTGTCTGTTGGAATTTTTTTTTCATTACCAGTTCTATTTCATTTCTAGTGATTGGTCTGTCAGGTTATCTATCGCTTCTTGATTCGGTTTTAGAATGAAGTTTCAACTTCAGAGTTTCTCATATTTTTCATGATCTAGCTCCAACACTGGGTCCTGGAATGTTAGAATGAAATGGGGCCTTAGAAATCATCCAGCTCAATTTCTGCGTTTTTACAAGGAATAAATGGTAGTGTCAATCCAGACTTTTTTCTTATTGTACCTGTGCTACTTACTCCATGTCCCATTCCAGATTCCTGCATAAGACTGAAGATGTCACCATTCTCTTGAAACCCAGAACTACACTGGTATTTGTCCATTTGGTCACTTAGTTCTAGAGTAGCTCATGAGGCTTTATAACTTCTACACTCTGTCTCATCTTACCTCAGACCTTCCAACGAAGAGAGTGCTATAACTTTCTTGTTTGCTTTAATTGGTAACCTCTCCCTCTTTCCCTGTGGATGGGCAGACAAAGGAGCAGATGTTTAAAGGCCACTGTTAGTGTCTTGAATTGATGTAAATAAACTTGGTAAGGAAACTAAGGCTTCCAAAGAACTCCAGTTTATTTATATGAGAGAAATTCATAGAAAGACCTAGCATAATATCCCAGAGTCATATTGGGTGGAGGTATACTCTCGGATAGCCTAATAAGGCATCTAGCTGGGGAAACAGTAAAGGTGTAGATGGTGGCTGCTGCTGTTTTTCCAGCTATTGTAAAAAAAAAAAAGTTTAAGTGAAGCTCTAGGTAGCCCACCTGGGGCTAATGACTTCGAAGGCCATTAGAGACTACCCAACCCTGCAGATTAGCTCTTGGTGATATGATCAGACATCTTGCATCCCATTTGATCTTTTTTCCCATTATTTTCAGGTCATTTAGTTTTAATTACTTACAGTAAATTCAGGGAAGGTGATTAAATTGTAGTCATGTGAGACTTGATTACCCTGATGCTATTACATCTGGACTAAATGGCAGAGTAGGAGCATGAATTTGTCTAGAAAGGAGTTTCTCATATTCTTGGTCTGCTTGTCTCTGCCAGCAGTGGTTTGGACAGTGGCTTGAACACCTGCCCGAGGTCCTCAGGGCTTGAAGGATGCTAATAGAACCACCTTGGGAAAGGTGTAGGCAAGACTATGCAGAGAAGGCTGCTGCCTGTCTTTCTCATTTTCTGCCACTTCCAATTTATATGACAGCTGATGCTCAGCAGTCCAAAGTATAGTGAAAACTTAATTGTCAATCCCATGGTCTGTGTCTTTAATCTTCTGGTCTTGATTAACACCAGCATTTCCTCCTAGTCCAAGGTGAATGACCCAAGCAGCAGTCTAGGGTAACACTTTCACATGCAGGTTCAGGCTGGGGAACCAGGATTTTACCTGGATTTCCCATGCTTTCTACAGGCAGCAAGTGCAGCCCTCCAAAGCAAACAAGATATTACTGTTTCTCATTGTTACCCTGAGTGTCCTCTGTACCGACACTTAACCCACTTTCCTGCCCACTGAGCCCCTTACCTTTCCACTCTCCTTAGTCCTGACATTGACTCTGCCTGAATTGTCTCTTTCTAGAGATCTTTACCTGTAGAAATCCTACCCACATTTCAAGGTCCAATATGTATTCCAGCTGCTTCGTGCAGTTTTCTTAAATTTTCCTAGCTAGATATTATCTCCCCCACCTCTGTGTTCCTGGTGTAACCATCACTTATGCTTGTGTGATATTTAATGCATCTTTCTTTTTTCCTCAACTAGACTATAATTTTACAGGAATACTTCTCATATGTCTTTGTATCCCTTAATTCACAGTACTGTACTTTTCATGTACTAGATACCTGGTAAGTATTTACTAAATGAAAAATAGAGATCCCTGATTTGAGCCCTCCTACTGTAATTGACTGATTTCTGTCAAGAGAGCCCTGTTTACTTCTAGAAAAGTCTTGGAGTAAATACTTTAACTCCTTGAAACTCACCAAGATGAAAACAAAACCAGAGAAGGAAGCTTCATCTGTAATAAAACTAGATAACTGCCATGTACCCATACACAGAATAGAGAATATCTGCCAGACACAATGAAATTTAGGTCAAATCCAAAAAGAACACCAAGACTGGACCAGCATAAGGAATATGGACTTGGACAGTCCAAAGGAGAAATGGTAAACACCACTTTTACAAAATCTCAGGGCACAGAGAAAGGAGAAAACCAGGATGGCCTCATACTTTTCTGTGACATTTAAGGCCAGAAGACAGTAAAACAACATTTAGAAAATTTGGAAGGAAAACAGTTGTGACTTAAGAATCCTGTAGATAGTGAAGTTAGGGTTAAAATATAAAATCATTAAAAATACTCCAAGGCTTAGGAGATGTGGTGCCCATGAACCCTCTAGAAAACTCTGCTTGAAGACATAATAAAGCCAAGTAGGTAAGGAAACAAAATACTGATAAATGGGTAGGTTGAGTGTAAGTCTGTGGCAGTGAGAGTTGCAGAAAGATCATAATCATTAAAAGAATTCTGTCCACATTTCTTCAGTAACACTTTTATTTAAAAAAAAAAAAGCAAATTATAAAACTGACAAGATCCCCTGGACTTAAGGGGCTCCTGAGGACTTTTGATTCATTCTCTATTTGAACTGTTTGCACTAAACCCATATTCTGAGAATACTCCAGCTTATTTCTTTTAAGATTGTTACATCTTGGAAACTCCTTGGCAGTCCAATGGTTAGGACTCCATGCTTTCACTGTTGTGGGCCCAGATTCAATCCCTGGTTGGGGAACAAAGATCCTGCAAGTCATACGGTGTGGCCAAAAAGATAATACATATATTTTTCAATTGTTACCTCTTTGATTCCCTCCCAAACCCTTGTTTTTCTTTTTCTTTGCCTCTGCTTAGGGAATATAATTCAATTTCTTAGGAGGGAGACATTTTTACCACTAAACCTTTGTGTAAGGTTGTAAAGGGAGACATATAACTAAAAGGAAGAAATGTTCAGCCTATTCGCTGGAGAGAGTACATTTTACTTATTTATTTTTTGGCTGCACTGGGTCTTCAGCGCTGGGCGTGGACTTTGTCTAGTAGTAGAGAGTGGGGGCTACTCTTCGTTGCAGTGTGTGGGCTTCTCATTGTGTTGGATTCTCTTGTTGTGGAGCACAGGATCTAGGTGCACAGGCTCAGTAGTTGTGGCCACAGGCTTAGTTGCCTCTCAGCATGTGGGATCTTCCTGGATCAGGAATCAAACCCACATCCCCTGCATTGGAAGGCAGATTCTTAACCCCTAGACCACCGGGGAAGTCCCTGAGACAGTACATATTAATCTACAGGACCCAAGAGCAAGAGTGACTAGAGACAGAAAGAAAAGGAGATATTTTTACAAGTATTATATCTCATTACATGAATTAACCTGGGTAAATGCCACAGATACGATGTTGAAGGGGAAATAAGGAAGTTGCACTAGGATATATAGATGTAGAGAATGATAGCATTTATATAAAATTTTTAAAATTTGCAAAAGAATACAATATATCATTTACTATTACATGAAGTAAAAATGCTTAAGAACAATAAATACCAGAGTCAAACAGTAATCACCTCTGGGAGGAGAGCGGGGGAAATGTGAGCAAAGAAAATTGCTGTCTTTTTGTATTATTTTTTGGAGGGTTCTTTATATTCTCTGTATTTTTCTCTGCTGTGCTGAGTGCTGAGTTGCTTCAGTCGTGTCTGACTCTTTGTGACTCTGTGGACTATACCTTGGCAGGCTCCTCTGTCCAATGGATTCTCTAGGCAAGAACACTGGAGTGGGTTGCCATGCCCTCCTCCAGGGGATCTTCCCGATCGAGGGATCAAACCTGCGTCTCTTACATCTCCTGCACTGGCAGGCACGTTCTTTACCACTGGTACCACCTGGGACTTATCTATGCCTGAAATGTTTCATTAAAAATAATACATGATTCTTCTTCTAAAAGAAAAAGACACCTGGACCAGAGCCCCTTGGGCCAAGGCAAGGAGCCTCTGGCATCTGGAAAGATACGGGCAACTCAGCCATAATCTTTGGACTGAAGCAGTGGATGGGCCTAAAGTGGACATTTAGTCATATGCCTAAAAAGCTTTTCTCCCCTAAGGTTATGAATAAATTTAGCAAGCCTGCCAGCTAATCCCCAGAGAAGAACCTGCCTGTCCTCAGAGTTACGGAGAAGTTTCATGGCTCTTTGGCAAACACTGCCAGTCAGCAGCTGAGGCAGAAGCCTGTAGTACAGTGGAGGGTCACTTCCCACTGTGTAGGCTTGGGCACATGGCTTAATCTCTGTGAGCCCCAGTTTTTTGTGTAAAAATTAGAATAAATACCACCATTCCTGCAGGTTTGCTAAAAGAATTAAGTTACATAATGAATATAAAGTGCTTTGTGTAGTGACTGAGCTGTATTAGACATTACATTTATGTAAGTTCCCTTCTCTCCTGAAATAAACTGAAAAAAGTCCTAACTAAAACCAGAAGAGGAATGAGAATTTGGAGGCATCCCTGATTCCCAGGTGAGGGCTTCTTCCTCATGTCATGTGCCATGGTATGGCATGGTATGCCTGGCTAAGCAGTGATCTTACTATAGGCCTCTGTGTTTTTCTTATGGCCTCCTGTCCACTGAAGCTTTAGGGTTTTCAGGGTAATTTCCCAAGGCTTGCAGCTTTGCTTAAAATTTGACAGCATTAAGAAGTGAGGGCTCCCCAGCTGGTACCAGTGGTAAAGAATCCACCTGCTAATGCAGGAGATGCAAGAGATGTGGGTTTAATCCCTGGGTTGGGAAGATCCCTGGAATAGGAAATGGCAACCCACTCCAGTATTCTTGCTTGGAAAATTACATGGACAGAGGAGCCTGGAGGGCTACAGTCCACAGGGTCACAAGAGTCAGACATAACTTAGAAACTGTGCACACACACAAGGAGAAGTGAAGATCAAAAGTCCATTAATCTTAGCCATCTCCAAGCAGAGTCCTAGAGAACACAGCCAGGCATCAGCACAGCAGAGTCCTTAGTACCCAGCTGAGAGCTTAAAGTAGAATGTAGAAGCTGTAGTTCTGGTACTAGAGCTGGGTCTTTTCATGAGCTATATAGGAGGTCATCTCCCCTCCTACTTTAAGCACAAGGCAATCTTTACTGTGGACTGGTATCATGAAGGGGGCTTATTAGATACAGTAGTGTCTGTCTTTCCCCTCCAGCCTGAGCAAACACATATACTTCCAGTAAAATCCTTAACCTTGGAGTTCTTTCTCAACAGGGGGAAAGCTAAATTGGCTTAAAATTTTTCCAGAGTACCTCAGCCTTACTAATGAAGGTGACTTGTGACTGCAACAGTGATCATGGGAAACAATTGAAGAAACAAGTGGTAGAAAATAGTTTGACACTCACTGAGGCCTTTTTTCAGGTGTTCACCTCAAAGCCTTCCACAGATCCACTGACCAAGAGCTTCCACTTTCTCCCGATCACATCTGCAGATTCACTGGTAGTGGTTTATTTGTCTGAGGGAGTTACACACAAACTAGATGAAGCAAGCAACAAAGCAGTATGGGCGGTTCCTGAAGATCTGAGTCAGACCTGTGAAACATAAGAACCCACGCTCTCCATTGCTGTAGAAATCTGACCTCAGTCATTCCAGACTCTTCCTTCCAGAGATGGTTCCCACTTGTGTTCCAGATTCCAAAATAGTCATTTAGTACTCCCTGATTATGGCTGCTTGAGTTCCTCTTGGCTCTTTCTCGTTTGCTATGTTTACCTCTTGCCTAACTCCAGAGCATACTATATACTCTTAAGCTACTGAGCAAGAAGCATCTCCTTACTCCCGTTTTGAAAAAAGAAGTGAGATTTTTCAATGACAAACTAGCAGCCAGTTATAAACCTACTACTATATCTCAGAAGCCTCTGTGTCTGAAGCTTTCTGTATACTTCCTTACTACTTTTTTGGGGTGAATCTTCACCCAGGATCAGGAATCACCCTAACTGCTGATTGGACTGCTTTCTCTCAGGGCGGGCAAATTGAAAAGTTCTGGAAGGTCCCTTAATGCCCACCCACTGAGTATATCCTGAGTTTGAGCCAAAAAAACTGGTACTGGGACTTCCCTGGTGCACCAGTGGTTGAGACTCCATGCTTCTATTGTAGGGGGTGTGGGTTTGATCCCTGGTTGAGAGCTAAGATCCCACATGCCTCACCAAGCAGCCAAAAAAAAACCTGATATTTTCTCTACCCATCTCTAGCCCACACCAGAGTGCTGTGGCTTTGACCTTTGCCGCTTTCTGACAAGCTTTAACCTTCTAGAAGAATAAAGAAGGCTCTGAAATGCCATAAATGCTGGAGTTACTTTTTTGCATTTTACTAAAATTTTGGCACTTGGCAAGAATCTTTTTTATGGCCTGTGGATGATAGTTTCAGTCCTTGAAATGGCCTCTTTTCCATCCCCCAAGCCTCTTGGACTGCTTGAGGATTTTTCCTTAGTTGATGTTTTATTTTGTTTAAATGGACACTCAGACCGTTCCTACTTACCTCCTTCTCCCCTCCAGCTGCCCACTTCTGACTCTTTAGGGACTGAATATTCCTTTATTAGGATAGATCTCATTCCACAGAGCCATTTTGGCCCAGAAAAACAACTCGGCAGTCCCAGGCTTCCTCTAGTCTTCTCCCCTAATTTCTTCGTTTGACCATGCATGTATGGATTCTGGAGTCAGGCAGACTTAGTTTTGAAATTGCTACTTGGCTGTTAATGTGGTTTTAGGTAAATGGTTTAACTTCTCTTAATCTGTCATCTCATCTGCAAAATTTGGTTATTTTATCAGAGGTAAAAATGATACTCCTAGAATCATCCGGTTAAGTCACTTCTGTAAGGTATGTAGACTGCTTAGCACACTGCCTGGCCTGAAGTAGTTATGTAATAAATGCTAGTGAAGATTTTCAGAAGGACTTTTCCCCCACCCACCCATCCTCTGAAGCCAAGAGGATGCTTTTTAAACACATTCAAATGCTAAGAGCCAGTGGTGCTACTCTTGAGAATGTGGCTTTAGGGTCTAGAGTAGGCTCTTATATAGCATGGAGTTGGCTTTAAAAATATCCTATTTTTCTAAATAATTATGGTTTTGATTAACCAGGGTCTGTGGTAAGAGCTGTGGGGTACCCATTATTTGTATAGCTTATCTCCTAGGAAGAGTCACTGGATCTGAGCCTCCACTGAAATATTTTATATATTCCCAGATGAGAGGCAGAAGCAATGGATCAGCCCAGGGGTCAGGGCCAGCTTCCACCCCCAGACCAAAGGCTGGAATTTAGACCTCCAGGTCTGGGGTTCCTAAAGAACTGAAGTCATACTGTTTGTTCTTTTCAGGCTTTGGGTGAATATCATTATGAGCATATACAGACTCTGGACTTCTCTAAAGCCCAATCCTCTCTTGAGGCATTCTGTCTTCTAGCATAAGCATGTAACCATTAACTAGACTGGCCAGCTATTCCTAGCATATGGAGGAACCAGAACCTCCAACCCATAAGGATAAGGATGGTGATGAGAGACATGGACACTCCCTAACTTGGCTACTGTGTTACAGAAGCAACATCCAGAGCAGCGTCATCTGCAACAACGCTGTAATTGAGAAGGGAGCAGACATCAAGAACTGCCTAATTGGAAGCAACCAGAGGATTGAAGCCAAAGGTAAACCAGAACCCAAATTACAATCACAGATGCTATTGTTTTCATATCACACTAACACAGATAACGCTCCGTGCTGATGAGAACTGGGGAACAAGCATATGCATACCCCACAGGTGAGAACATATAAATTGATAAAAGCCATCTTAGGAGGGCAGTTGACATCACTGTCACATTTTTTATTTCTGACTTCACAGTTCCATCATGGAAATTTATCTTGTTAGATAAGTCTTCATATATATTTATGCAGCCTTACTACCAAAAAATTTAAAACATACCAGAAATATCTAATGACCCAGATTGGCACCAATACTTTACAATGGCTGTCAGGCATAAGAGAAAAGGGCCAGTGATCAACAGAGACTCTGGAACTATCTCTGGCAGCCTCCTGCAGTCCTTGGGTACTTCATCTGACCTGGTAGTTAAGGGAGAGGAGTCCCATGGATTCTTGGCCTGGAAGAAGGTTAGTAGCTTCTTGAAAGCCATTGTCTCAGTGCCATCCTCAACTGCTTAGAGATTCTTTAGTGTTAGCTTGCTCTGCTCTGTAGCTATAGAAAGTCTGTGTAATGCTTAAAAGACATACAAACATCAGGGTTTTCCTGCTGGGCTGGGCAGATTGGAATGGTCCATAATTTGGCTGAGGATTTTTAACCAAAAAGTAGCCAAAGCTCAAGATCAGTAAAGAGGGCACATTCCTTTTCAGATTATTCCTTAAACCTAAACTAGGGTGGGGTAGGAGAGTTGCTGAAAAAACTTAATCCACCAGTTCTGAGTTGGTGGAAGCCACCTTTTCCTTCTCCCAGTAAGTAAGGGCCTTCTTCCATTTTTTCTCCTTCCCTTTTTATTTTAAAGTCATATACCTCTCCTGTGAGCTTTAGATTCAAAACAGACCTGGGTTCAGATCTCAGCTGTACAAATCATTGGATGGGCACCAGGTTGTTTTTAATTTTTAGGCCTCAGATGTTTGAAACTAGAAAAACTGAGACAATAATAACTTATTTTGGAGGATCGTTGTGAGAACTAAATACAGTTAAATGTGAGGATTATACACGACTTCTGGAGCATACCACGGGGCTTAGAGCTCCACATATGCACCATGCTCTTGTGCCTCTCCGTGCTTTTGCACATGTCCTCTCTCTGTCTGAAATTCTTAATGATTCTGCCCAAGTGTTCTCTCTATAGAACCTTCCTGACTCTTTCCATGATTCCTCACAGTCAAACTGAGCATTCCTTCCTCCTCCACACCTTTGTCAATACCTTAATTAAAGCACATATGCAAATGGCAATTATCTATGAATCTATCTTCCCTACTAGACTAAGAACCTCAGACCAAGGACTGACTTATTTCAACATGTGTCCCTAGCTCTCGGAACAGGTCCTAGTTTATAGTAGACGTGGGAAGTGTAGAGATGAGCAAATGAATTTTGGATCCCTTGGTAAAGGGAATTTGGGGGCATTTCAGGGCAGAGAGTTAGGTTTCCAAAAAAGACATTTGTGGGACAGTTGCAATAATCATGAGATCTCTTCTGACTCTTTTTCTAAACTTAACGCTGATGAAGGAACCAAATGGAACACTGATAAATGAACTGAGGAGGTGCTGCCTTTGCCTGAAACCACCCCTCAGCCTTATTTCTTCACTGGAGACTAGACATAACTCTTCTTCTCACTGCCTTTCCTCTCACATTTCAAATACTTTCTTCCTCTACATGTGAGAATTGTCATTTCTAAAAGGCTTTTTCTGAGTGATACTAGTTTACCAATAAAGTTCTTTGTTGTAAGCAATATAAACTAACTCTAGGTGATTTAAACTGATAAAGAATTCATTGAAAAGATACTAGATAGCTCACAGCTCCACAGTGGCTGCAGAATCAAGCTTAGAAAATGGGTCATAACCAAGATTTACCCTCCAGATCATTCTGGTGAGGACACTGCTGCCATCCTTACTGAACACTGGATGCTACACGCTTGCTCTGCTGCTCCAGCTGCCCAGCAGCCCTAAAGTGGAATCTCTCTGGTTCCTATATTTTTGTGTCACTAGTTCCAGCTCATGGTTTCTGGTGGCTGCACTAACAGGTCAAACGTAGGTTATCTATCCATGCCCTTGCTGCAGGGAGGGCTGGCATTTTTAGTTCAGTCTGTAGGGGACAAACTCCACCTGGTGTCTCACCAGAGAGCCTTTGAGCTGGAGTGTTGGTCAGCAGTGGCTTCCCAGCTGTTGGTACCTTCTGCCATGATCCCGTGCAAGCTGAAGGTATGAGCCTAGATGAGAGGGCTGGGACACGAGCTTGAACCCCAGCACAAGGGGGAAGGATGGCACTGCCTTCCTGAGGGGGCCACTGGCTTATGGCTATTGTATACAGCTTTAAAATGTTTTCTCGTGCACTGTCTTACTGGGTTCTCATGAAAGCCCTCTGAGGTAGGGATTCTTTATTGACCCATTTGGTAAAGTGGAAACTGAGACTTTGAGAGCTGAAATTTACCAAAAGTGGAGATCAGTCCTGGGTGTTCTTTGGAAGGAATGATACTAAAGCTGAAACTCCAGTACTTTGGCCACCTCATGCGAAGAGTTGACTCATTGGAAAAGACTGTGATGCTGGGAGGGATTGGGGGCAGGAGGAGAAGGGGACGACAGAGGATGAGATGGCTGGATGGCATCACGGACTCGATGGACATAAGTCTGAGTGAACTCCGGGAGTTGGAGATGGACAGGGAGGCCTGGAGTGCTGCAATTCATGGGGTCGCAAAGCGTTGGACACGACTGAGTGACTGAACTGAACTGAACTGAACTGAACACAGCTAGTACATGACACAACTGGGTCTTCAGCCTGAACTATTGACAGCCTCCAAAAAGACCAGAGGAAGAAGCCACTCTTGGCTTGCCTAGCAAAATTTAACTAGTGATACTCTTTTTCTCCCTTTGGTCCATCTTTCCCCAACAGGTAGGAAAAATATATTTGGCCTCCATATCCTGGCTCTTTCTCTCCTCAGGAACCTCAGGTCTTAGCTCTTTCTCCTGCTCAATGTACCAGTTCACCCATACCTACCCTTGGCTTGAAGAGAAATTTGGTTTTTGATCATCTAGGGCCTATTGGTTGTTTCTTTAAAATAGAATTCAGAACCTCAGCCTATTCTCTGACTTTGTGGAAGGCCTTAGAAGGGATCCTTCAAAAGCAGGATAGGATAATCCCATCTGCTCCCTGACTCCTCATTACATTTCTCTGTCCTTTTTGTTCTCTTCTATTTGGGTTTGTGGCCCCATGCAATGTTTCTTCTACCTCCTTCTTGCCTCTTTGCTTTGTAAATTAGCTCCTGCTCAGCAAAAAAGTAGAAATACCCCAGTGCTTTCTTGTTTTAGTCCCTCCTAGAGCCAGGAGATGCTTCCTTTTGTTGTTTTTAGAGGCATATTTGAATGTGTGAACTCCATTTGCCACTGCCTTACAGGGTCATACCCCTGCTTTCTTACATGCTTTAACCTGGAACCTCACAGTTTCTCCTCCTTCCTCTCCCCACTTCCAACAAACTCATAGTGCGCCTTTCTTTTCCTTTGCAAGGACCCCTCTTAGTTTTGTGTGCAGAATGCATGAATGAATAATGAATGCCAGACAGTGAGGGTTTGAGGCACATCATCTCCCATCAAGGAGCACAGGGCTGGGCTTGCCACACCCCTAAGATGTCACAGGCTGCAATGTCTCCTGGGCTTTCTGGTTCTAACTAACACTTTGTGCCCTCTCGTTAAGGGTCCTGAAGAAGGGGCCAGGGAAGTCTTTTAACTGGAGATCCCCAACATTTCTTGCTCTGTCGTCTATGCTAGAGGGATTGCTGCAGCCAGCACAGTAATCAGTGCCTTCCTGCCACAGGTATTCCTGGTCAGTCAGCCTGTTCCCACTATCACTTTTCTTTGAGGCTGAGCTATATTGAGAAAGCAAATTCCCAGCCATCAGTGTAGCAATCTCGACTTGTTACTGTGGATGACCTAGACAAACATCAACTTAGGTCCTCACGAACAAAGGTCCCCAGTCAGTCTTTCTCCCATGGAGGGATTTTAGGAAAAAACATTCATCCTCAGAAGTAATACTGTCCTCTCTCCAAATCCCAATCATTTGCATGCCACAGAGTCACCACATCCATAGCAAAAATGGGACTCTACACCGAAAACAGGACTCTCATAACCCAGTGTAGGCCCCACTGCCCTTTTCTAGCATTACTGGGAGAACAAGGCATTTTCTAGCAATTCCAGCCTTTCTCACCCCACCCAGCATGCTCAGTTAATGAGATTATCTCTGGCAAAAATCCTGGCAGCCAAGTTTGACCTCCTGCTCAAGCCAACTGAAAAGCTACAGCCAACAAAGTCAAAACCTGGGAGACTAATTGGACATTTCATCTGCGTCTCTCATTACTTGCAGAGAGAGAACTTGGATCTCTTCCCTGGGACCACAGTGATCAGTCCTTTGGCCATGAAAGTAGATCTGATGGGTACACAGGTCAAGTCCTGCCTAGCAGGAATCCTCCCCAGCCTCCCAACAGTGCAGCTTCTCGTATGTGACTTGTCATTCCCCTCTGTCTCATTGGTTTTTCCCCAGCTTACTTTCCTCCCTTGTGCTCTTCTCTTTAGGATCTTTGCTGATCTGATTCCAGTCCAGAACTTTTCCAGTGCGTTTATTGGTGCCCGCTTCCAACCCTGGCCAAGCAGAACTAGCACTGCTTGTTTCTCCCCTTCAGATTTCCTCCACCTTACTGAAAGTCTCCGTAAAAATACATCTTCCCCAAAAATACCAGATACGATATTTCTCCCCTGAATCCCAGTGAGCAAGCCAGAGAAGGTGCAGGTATTTATTTGGAGCCTCGCAGAGCAGAATAAGATGTTGTTTGCCTCAGCCTGACACCTCATTCACCCCTCTGGTCTGGAGCACTAAGGACCAAGAAGAGTGTTAATAAAACTGGGACTGTCTTCAGAACATTCCAGTGGCCTGGAAACTAGGAGGAGACTAGGGGAAGGGAAAGCAGATGTCAGAATCTAGATATGAGATGAAATGGCTAACTCATGGCCACAGAGGGGATAAGGGCCAAGAGGAACTTCTGGAGGTTCCTGGGAAGCTAGCCCAAGACACATTTCCTTTGTTCTTTTCTGATAAGTCTTACCTCAAGGTCGAGCCTGACTGACAGTCACACTCCAAGGCCAGCCCCAGCCCTTGGGAATGTAGAAGCCTGAGCACTGTCTGGGCCTCCCTCCCATTCTTCTCACTGAAGGAAGCAGATGGCTTCCTAGGGCAGGACCACACAAGCCACACCCAGGTGCATTCTGTAACTTCCGTTTAATTCTTACCAAGGCTCTTTACATCAGTTATCTTACTGAATCCCCACAACTTTATGAGGAAACCAAAGCCCAAAGACATGGAATAATGTGATCAAAGTCCAATGAGAATTCAAAGCTCTGTGGCTCAGAGCTCTCCTATTCTGAATTGTCACCTTTTCTTCTCACATGAGATTGCCTCTGTCAAATACCATGCTATAACAGAAACTTTGTGAAAGGCCTAGATCTAGGTTTCTTTTCCTACTGGAGACCATTAGAGAGAGAGGCCCAAAGATGCTCTCGACCCCTAGCACCTTTGCTGTGATGCACCAGTGTGTCAGTTGTGTCCTCTTCGGCAAGGGGATTGGAGGCCTTCTCCTCTCTACATGCTCCTCTTCCTTCTGCTGTACCCTCACATAACCACCAAGAACATACGTGCTTTCTTCAATAATACCACCTCCTGTATTCTAGGCTCTGGGAGACTAGGGGTGTCAAGATGAGTAAGACTTGCCTTTTACTGTCCAGCTGCTCAGTCTATTATAGAGACACAGATAAGTTAAGAGCTAAGTACAGTAAAGTTTTACGGGTATGATGTCAGGGTTCATTAAGGACAGAAAAGAGAAATCATTCAGTTCTTGGCACAAGGATCAGGCATACCATCTCAAAGGAAGGAATTTAGGCTAAATTTTAAAATTGCTGGCTATACACCAAATATACAAAAGGGAAGAACCTCTCAAACTAAGGGGAACCAGGCAAGCAAAAAACAGTCTCTTGTGTTGGGAACTGCATATCATTTGGAAAATCTAGAATACAGTATGTAAAGGAGATGTAGTAAGAAACAAAGCTAGAAAGGTGGGTAGAACAGAAGACATGTCTGAAATCTCAAAGTTTCCAGAGCTTTAGTCAGAAACCCCCTTTCTACTGGCAGAGCAGAAGTAGGCTCCAGGCTGTGGACCGAAACATCTCATATTATCAAACTTGGTACCATTATCAGTGGTTTTCATTTTGCTTCCCCAAACCCTTCTGAGGCTGAAGTAGAGCTGCAGGAAAGTCAAGAGTTTCTGCCTTACCTATCAGGGTCACACTTAAAGTCCCAAGTATGGCAATAAAGATGTTGGACCTTTAGAGGTTAGGCTCACCCAGAAAGAATCCATTGTCAGCCAGGTGGTCAGCCTTTTCTGTCTGAGTCAGTAGAAGGCTGAACACTCCCCTCTCCCCTACATCTGCCCCAGGCCCTCAGGGAAGAAGACATGCCTGGTTTCCCCTGCCCCTTCCAGACCATTGGTTCACTGCCTCCTTTCTATAGCTTCTACTTGTTGAAAGTTAACCCTTTTCTTACCTTTTACCACATAATTGGTCAGCTCCCAGGGAAGTCTCCTAAATGTATCAAGGGTTCACAGTCTTCCCACTTCCTCCCTCTCTTTTTCCAAACATCTTGGACAACTTCAACGGATTCATCAATGAACCATCCAGCCCCTCAGCTTCACCATTCCCTGATCATCTCAACTTTACCAACCTTCACTTCCTTGCAACTTTAGACACAGTCACACCCTATCCTTGTCATTTAACTACAAACCTCTGAAATCTTTCATGTGCCAGCAGCTGTGCTAGATATGATCATAAATCCACTGCCCCTGCACTCAAGATCCTTACAGAGAAATAGAGATACATCCGAGGTAGATTGTTTTCACAAACCAGGAAATGAACGGTTCAGAAGGGAAGGCACCACATAGTGGAGATGCTTCATTAAGGTATTTCGGGTGAGTAGGGAGGAGAAGAAAGGCATTTGAGACAGAGGAAATACCATATACTAAGGTCTAGAGCTACAAAACAATATGGCTTCTAAGTACAAATGGAGAAAGATGGAAGATAAAACTGGAGAGAGAGACAAGGGTCAGGTCATAGAGAGCCTTATGGGTTTGAACTTTACAAAAATAATAACCACTGTTTATCAAACACTCAGTATGCTTTAGCTCATTGAATTCTCACAATAACCCTATCGAGTGTGCAATATTATTTACATATGACATGGGAGACATCTCCCTTTCTCCTTTGAGTATCTCCATTTAACTATTTAGTCTCTTTTCCTCTCACTCTTTTCCCCCATGCCCTATCCTACACCAGAGTTTTTCACATTCCTCTTTCTTACATCTTTATGTCTTTGCTCATGCTGTTCTAAGAGCCTGGAATGCCTTCCCCTTGATACACTGCCTGAAAAAACTCTATTCATCCTTTAAGACTCAGTTCCAGTTCCCCTCTGATGGAACGCCTCCTGAAAGCCAGGTGTATAGAGTCAGTCCCGACCCCCTGGGTGGGAAGATGCTGTCTCTCCCAAAGGCCTTTTGGCAAGTTGTTTTTCCCAAGAGCTTCTAAAGAGCAGAGCCACATCGGAGAGGAATAAATGTTTATGAACACAGAATTAGAAGTAATCGGATTTGAAATGAAATCATTTGCTTCCAGTTCTCAAACAACCTTTTCTTTTTTTTTATAGCCAAACGAGTGAACGAGGTGATCGTGGAGCTCATGGAGATCTGAGTTCTGAGCAAGTCAGATTCCTTCCTTTTGGCCCCCAGAACTACAGATGTTGGCTGGCCCACCTGTTTGACTCTGTATTTATTTCCCAATAAAAGAAGGGCTCCCAAAGGCATTCTGGAGACTTATGGAGTAGTCGGGCTCCAAGAATACAGTGTATGTTCCTGTTGGAAAAACTGTCAAGAGCCAGCGTGTGAGACAAGATAGGACACGTGGCCTGGCTCTTATACACCAAGGTTATCAGGCAGGGGCAGCAGCTGTCTGGTGGTGAACCTCCCAGGAGGCCTGCTTTCCAACTGGCTGGCCCAGTCTAGCCCTTAAAAGCATCTCCCACCTGAAAGGACCTGAGGGTCCATCAGCCCCCAACCCTAATCAGGCTTTCTAGATCTGCAGGCCTAGTTGCTGCCATTGCCACCTCTGCATGTGATGCGCCTCCTGCAGCTGCCAGTGTGGGCAGCCTTGCCCCTGAATCTCAGCCCAAGACTTAACTACTCTGCTCCCATACCTGCCCACACAGGTTCCTGGCCCCTGCCACCGTGCCACCCCAGCCTCACCCTCCCACCCCTGCCATTTACTTCCCATCCTCCCAGTGCCTGGGAGGCATCCAGCCCAACTGTTATACCCTGGAGACCCTTAAAGCAAGCAGGAGGAAGCCCCTGCCTAGCCAACAGTGCTATCCCCACAGGTTTTAGTGGAAGCAAGGACAATAAAAGAAAGCTGTGGGCTGAGAGAAGCCAGGCCCCTTCTCACCTCTTCTTAGTGAGGTCTGCCCAACTGGGAAAGGAAGAGCCAGGAACCCAGATCATCATTTGAAATTCTTACTGATTCTTCTCCAGCTGCACTCCTTTATATCCTAATTATATAGACTCTGCTGCTTCAGGTGATTGAGAAATGAGACTTCGATTCTCAGAGTTCCTCTGGAACCCCATCCGCCTTGTCTTCACCGCCCCCGCTCCCAGATGCTCTACTCCGCTCCTGCCTCTCCTTGCACCACTTTTACCTCCTGCAGGTGTTCGCTGGGAGATGAAAGTGGTTCCTGGGGTGAGATTTCACCTCCCAGAGTTATCAAAGTAAAGGTTTCTCTTGATGTGTTCACTGTGGGTGGCAGTAATTAAAAAGAATGATTTGAAATACTGGTTTCTACATTGCTTCAAAAATCTGAAGTCTCTCAAGTTCATTTGAGTGATCCTGCCTGAATCTTAGTTGCTCTCATTGGACTTGTGAGAGACTAACTGAACATTTCCTCCTCTGGGGGAGCTCCACCTCCACCAGCCTTCCGGGCTGCTCTAGAGCTCCACATTCTCCCCACTGGTCAGGACAAGGTTCCTGAAAGTCTGCCCTCATCAGAGAGAAGCGGAAATGGCCCAGCAGAGTGGTTGAAACCGAGAGGACTGTGGGGAGGTAGAAATAAAGAGCTGTGGTGGTGCCCAAGATGATCCCTTTTGGAGCTGAAATTAAATGTGTGGGGCAGCGATGGTGCTGCAGACAGTTCTGGCCTGGATAGAAGACCTGCGCTCTGGAATGTAGTCTGGCTTTGGACAGGTCACTTTCTGCCCCTAAATTTACACACCTGCAAAATGGAAAAGTTGAACTGGGTGACTTTAAGGGCCCTTTTAATCTCAGGTTTTATCCCCTCTCAGAGCTTTCTGACACTTGGGGTCCAGGTGCAGAGATGGCTAGAGATGGGTGGGTTTGGAGGAAGGGTGGGGTCAGGGAATGGGAAGGATTGGTTATATTGTCCCAGAACCTTCCCACTCTCCTTTCTGATCTTCCCCATCGAGCCTTTGGCTAGAGGAAAAGGCCTCTCTTCTGCCTTCCCTTGCTCCTGCTCCAAGGAAAGAAGGGAGCCTTCCCCAGGGGAAGGCCTTTGCTGAGTTTGAGTCCCAGCTGGGACCAGCCCCCAGCTTGGGACACTGCTGCTATTGTCTCCACCAACTCCCAAACTGGCTGGGTGCCCAAGATGCTTTGATTTCTCTTCTGTTCACTCTGCCAGAAGGCAGGACAGTTTTTGTTTTCTTTTGGCAACATCTCCAGAGGTTTGAAATAGAATGAGCAACTGAATGTCCACTGGCCAGCTACCTCTTCATGGGACAGAAGCCAGAAGGCTAGGCAGGCAAAAGAATTGACAGGCTCTGCCCTGCCTCTCCGAATGGTGCTGTATGAGGGGAGCGAAGGAGAGGGGCAGGGAGCCTTTAATGGCAAATCAAGGAGGTCTCTGAGGAGGTGTTGAGAAACGGGGTTCTGGGAGCTTGCTAGATCAGACACAATTTGATGGCTACTGCTCCAAGAACCCCCACCCCCACCCCCAGTAACACCTTTCCCCTACTTGCTAGCAAGAGCTCCCTGAGCCTATAAAGGGAGTGACTGCCAAGGCCAGAAGCTGAACTTCTTCCCACTTCTTCACCACATTACTCTTACTAGCCCACTTCCATCTGCATGGGAAAGTGTGGGGAAAACTCTCTAGCTGGACCCCCAAGAGTGATCTAGGGGTCTGCACAGGCTAGTTTAGAAGCTATTTCTGTTTCCAGAGAATTGCAAAGAGTATACTTTTATTTTTAAATCCACAAGCATCCATCCCCCTAAGGAAGTATTAATACATAAGCCAGGTCTTTGTATACTGCTTTCTAAATAGTTAAATGTGTCTGAGGAAAGGGGAGAGGGCTGTGGGAAGGACCACCCAGACAGAAGGTCTAGAAAGCTCAGCTCTGATGGAGCTGACAGGGAAAGAGGCTAAGCAGGATAACACATTCTACTAGAGGTCAGGATCCCCTGTCCTCAACCTGAGCTATCTGCCACCACTCAGAAGGCTTCCATCAGGGGTTTTTCTGCTGTGGATAAACTGGGAAATTCTACTCTGTTATTTTTTTGGCTGCACCAGATCTTAGTTGTGGCATATGGGATCTAGTTCCCCGACCAGGGATCGAACCCAAGCCCCCTGCACTGGGGACACAAAGTCTTAGCCACTGAACCACCAGGAAAGTACCTCTACTTTGATTCTTAATCCTCTCTCCTTATATCACCATCAAGGTAAAAGGCCATTCTCTGATCTCTGGTTGCATCCTCTAGCACTAGAGACTTGGCAGGTCTTATTGGCATAAATCTGCCTAGAGGGAAGGGGCATACAGTCCTAGACGTGGTCCCTAAACATAGTGGGTGGCAGTGGGGGGCTGCTAGGGCCTTTACTTCTCTGCTCCACATCTCAGGGTTATTGACTTCGGCCCAGATAACAGAAGCCAACCCAAAGCCAAAGCGTGGCGAGTGAGTAGCTTGGGGAATGGCAGGGAAAGAAAGCCTGACCTACTCCGCCCTCATGGACCCTACTCTGAAGCCAGGCTGACCACTTTCCCCAACAGTATGACTGTGTGTTTCACCTCACCTTTCCTGGCACTGCTCCTAGCCTGCATATATTATCTCCTTTAAACCTTAGGGAAATGTCGTACTATGTAATCTCCCCAAGATCTCATAGCCAGTAAATGAAAGGTCCAGACCTTGAACCATGTCCTTTCCTTTTAGATTCTGTCACCCTCCCACTTCTCCCATCCAGTTCCTCTCGCTTCTGGAAATTTCCCTGAGTATTCTAGCTCATAGTGGTTTCCCCTGTGCTCCCTCTTAGGCTATGAACTTTTAAAAAGCAGGTACCCTACAACCTCAGAGCTTAGAAAAGGGTGGATCCATAAGAGACCTTAAGGAATGTTTGTCCCATAAATCAGTAGTTAGATTTACTCCTTGGCGGTGATGAAGGATTGCTTTTCTCTTATTTGTCTTTGGAGAATTTCTGGTTTGGGCCAAAGACACATACCCAGGTCCAGTGGAAGTGACTGTGAACCAGGCTATTCCATAGTTGAAGCAAGCTGCTTATAGAGAGAAAAGAGAAGCTTCTTCCCTCCTGGTTCCCTGGGGTCTGTGGCTTTAGATCACCACTGGCTGAGCTCAGCTATGCTTAGGAACTCACTTTGTTGGGGAGAAGAAATGTCACTTTGGAGCTCAAAGCAGCCAGAGGGCACTAGGCCCTGGTTGGAACTGTTAGAACTGCAGACCAATTCCTCTCACCCTGGTCTTTGGAGTTTACAAAGCAAGAAATTTTCTCAGGAGGCAGGCCCTGCCATTAAAGCATCCACGGATGTGCTGGACTTTACCACTGTTAGCAGTGTTGGGCCTGCTGTGGAAACAGAGTCCCAAGGCCCAGATGACTATAAATCTATTTCTCCATGGACTTTATGTCTGCAAATCTAGCAAGAAGGAAGTCTCAAGAACTACTTACAGCAAATCCTCTCTACTTCTAGTCCTGATGACACCCAGCCATACCCATCTTTTGCTGGAACAGCAAAAACAATCTAAGGGCCCATACAACCTAGTTTAGAGGCTATTTCTATTTCTAGAGAATTGCCGAGGGTATGTATGCTTAAAAAATATGTTGGTTTGTTGGGGGGGCATTTTTTGGACGGCACTGGTATTTAGTTGCAGCATGTGAACTCTCAGTTGCAGCACGTGAACTCTCAGTTGCAGCACATGAACTCTCAGTTGCAGCATGTGAACTCAGTTGCAGCACGTGAACTCAGTTGCAGTATGTGAACTCTCAGTTGCAGCACGTGAACTCTCAGTTGCAGTATGTGAACTCTCAGTTGCAGCATGTGAACTCTTAGTTGCAGTATGTGGAATCTAGTTCCTGACCAGGAGTGGAACCTGGACTCCTGCATTGGGAGCACTGAGCCGCTGGACCACCAGGGAAGTTCCCTCGGGTACACTTTCTTTATCTATAACAGGACCGTCTTCTCTATGACAGGGAGGAACAAAGTGCTATGCACATATGCTGTTTTTACCATGTAGTCACTAACTACCTGGCCAACAGCATCACACATGTATTAGTTCCTCCAAGGCATTTTGCTGGATGAACACCCACTAGGTGTTCACTCCCTTGGCCTAAAATTCCCCTTTCCCCAGAACTGAGGAGAGATCTCCAGGGAGATTATGTTAGTTGACACAAGTTTTCAAGAAGCAGTTTGGCAATATGTAGCAAGAGCCATAAAAATGTTCATACTTTTTGACCCAGCACACTTCTGGGAATCTGTCCTAAGGACATTCTCCAAATGATTGATACAGAGACAATGCAGTAATATGAAATGTTTATGATGTAATCATAAATAAATCTGGAAGAATTGACCAAGATATTGGCCAGAGATAATAGTAGTTGTGTTACAGTAATGCATTTATTGCAGATTCTTTTTATCTTTCTCAAACTTTACATGGTGGTATATTGATTTTACCCTCCTCTGCCATTCAGGGTTAATCAGTCAGGAACCTGCAGAAACAGCATGCTCAGAGGCCAGATAGTTGATGAAAGTTTAATAAAGGGACTATTTTCTCTTTGCAAGTCATTTCCAAGACTAGTTTCTGCAACTCTCAAATGACTCAGTCAACAATTATTGAACACCTACTTATTATCTAGTGAGGCAGGCAGACTTTCAAGTACATAAATTGTATCAAATGCAATAATATATAAATTAAGTGTTATAAGGAGCACAAAGAAAGATGCAACTATCTGTTAGGAGGGTGGTGTGAATCAAGAAAGGCTTCAAAGGGACATAGTTAACTCATCTCAGTTTCAGGGTTTTTTTGGTTTGATTTGGTTTTTGGTTTTGGGAGGTTGGCCACACCACTCGAGCCTGTTCCCCACTAGGGACTGAACCCCGTTACTTTGGCAGTGAAAGTGCAAAGGCCTAATTACTGGACTGCCACAGAGTTCCCTCAAGTTCAGTTTTGAAGGCAGTCTGCCAAAGCAAAAGGGCCCCAACATGTACAAAGGCAGAAATACATGGCATAACATGGTGGATTTAGGAAATTCCGTGTAACTCTGCAAGGCTGGAAGGAACACAGGGTAGGTGTGAAGGAACTATGGGAGAGAAGATTTTAGATCCTGCAGGGCCCTGTACTCCACGTGGGCTTTGTGTTTTGGGGCTATAATCAGATTTGCATTTTAGAGAGATGACTATGGCCTCAGTGGAGAGAAGGAACTGAATGGGAAAAGAATGCACGCAGAGAACTGTAGAAAGAAGTCTTTGGGTCTTGGCTGGGTCGACACCTCTTAGCACTGATCTCTCCTGACTTACATTTGGCCAACGCCTCGCCTCTCCAGGATCTCCCTCCCTTCTGCTCCCCGAGGGCCCGGCGGACCCGCGGGCAGGGAAGCAAGGCAAAGGGTGGCCCTGCCTGGGTGGTCTCCTGCCCCGCCCCCCCGCGGCCCCGTTGCCTAGCTGCAGATCCGGCCGCTAGGCTCCGGGTAATTTGCGAGAGACTCAGCCAATGGGAGGGCGTATCCCCAGCCCGCTCCCTTTTTCTAGGACTGCAGACGCTTCCTCGGCACTGCGGTCGCCGACCCCAGCCGTGCCGGGCCAGTTCCTGCACGCGGGACCCACTTCGGCTCCGGCTGTGCGCCCCGAGCCGCACTGCCCCACTCCTCACTCTCGCGGACACGACTGCACACCCGTACCCGCGTCTTAGCGGCCCGGCTGAATTCCGACTCGTAGCTCAGCGGTATACCGGACCAGGCCAGTCTATGGGGGCTCCCAGATAACGCAGGTTGGGGGCGCCCATGCCCCCCCATACCCGCCAGCATGGCTCGGCCGCCACCTCTCGGGGAGCTGCCCCCGGGCTACACACCCCCAGCTCGACCTGCAACACCCCAGGTGAGTGGAGGGGAAGGCGGAAGAAGGAACCGGGTCTGCAAAGTGTAAATCCTAAATCTTGGGAAAACTGTGTGTGTGTGTGTGTGTCCTCAGCATCTGCCCAGTGAGAGAGAGGGTGTCTGTGTCGACCCCAGTCCACCTGAGAACCGGTGTGTGAGTGTGTGTGTGTATCCTATCTCAGAAAATGAATCTATGCCTTCTTCAAGTCTGTATTGGGTGGGAGGCAGGGAATGGAGTTAAATTTTTTCCAAGTTTGTGCCTGTGTCTGTGTAGGTCCTCCCTGTCTTGCATCCAGAAACCAAGAAGCCAGAGCTTGGCAGAGGGTGGAATAAGGAGAAAAGGGAAAGGTTTCATGGGTGGTTGCAGTAATGCCTGGCTGACCCTTCTTTTTCTATCCCAGATCCTAGCTGGGAGCCTGAAGGCTCCGCTCTGGCTCCGTGCTTACTTCCAGGGCCTGCTCTTCTCTTTGGGCTGCGGGATCCAGAGACACTGTGGCAAAGTGCTCTTCCTGGGACTGCTGGCCTTTGGGGCCCTAGCACTGGGTCTCCGCGTGGCCATCATTGAGACAGACCTAGAACAGCTCTGGGTGGAAGGTGAGTTGTGGGCACTGGCTGTAGTTGCTTGGATGTGGTAAGCCCAAGACAGGAATAGGGTGAGAAGCTGGCTATTGAGTTCTAGTGGGCTTTGATCTGGGTGGAGGGGGCACCTGCCTGCCAGAGCCTGGGCATCTGGGAGCACTGCTCCTCTCACACCCATAAACGGACATATGCAGATGGTGGAGCCTGGTGAGCAGGCATATGGAGCCGGTGAGTGTATGTGTGTTTATTTAGCATTTATTGGCAATCTTTTATAGGTATTTGACTGCACTGCAGTGTCTGCAAGGCAACTAAAACAAAACCCATCTTTCAGTAGCAAGGAAAGTAAAATATATGGTGTGATATAATATACAATATAACACAAAGCAGAAAACAATTGTGTCATATAAGAGAAGGCAGAGAGAGATCACATCTGACTAGGAGAAATAGAAGTATTAGAACTAGAAGGCTGGGGGAACTGATAAATCATCTGGCAGGCCTCTAGGGAGAGGTCCCATACACCAAGGCCCCCTGCAAGCGTTTAGCGGAAAAGTGTCACAGAATCTGCACTTTGAGGCAACAGCGGAGTCAAATGGAACCAGATCTTCACTTCCTAAGGGAAGCATTAGATTAAAATGATTTCTTATTAATAGTTTTGACATAACTCTCCTTTCCTGGGGCCTGGTATGATAACCCTTTAACAGAGTCAAACTCCTCTCTGTTCTTTCCTGGGAAATTTGCATTTGTGGGCTCCCCTGAACCTCCCCCAGCCCTGGCCCACACCCAAAGGCAGAGCCAGGTTAGACTCTCACACCCCTAAGTTATTTTAAATGCTGGCACTCCTGAGGATCCAGAGCAGATGTTTCTTGGAGCCTGTCTGCCTGTTAGGATCCCACACCTCATCCTACCCTACCCCCACCCTCTGCAGACTCTCACATCTATACACACTCCAGGCCAGCCCTGGGGTCCAGAGCAGATGTTTCTCTGTGCCTGCCTGCCTGCCTGCCCCCAGCCCCAGGACAAACATGTGCATACAGGAACAGACACTTACCCCCACCCACACCACTGCTGCCTGGGTGGTCCCAAATGACTCTTGGATTTCCTGCCACAATAGAGGCTGTCTCCCACCCCTTCTTGCTTCTCCATTCCCCAGACCTTCCCAGTCTAAACACTGCTTGAACCTCCATGTTTCCTCATCCTCTCTCCTGCATTCCAGCACAGGCCAGGCTTGATCTCACTGGATTTTTGGTGATCTTTGTGGGAGGGTCATATAAGAGGGCAGGAATCAATTCCTAGGTCTTTTTCCATTGTTTTGGAACATCACTCTGCTCTCTATTGGGGCTGGAGGTGAGTTGAAAGCAGTGATCCTGACCTGGACTTTTCTCTGAGGCTTCTTCCAGCAATACCTTTGGCAATGAGGACTGAAAGGTATTCTCCATTCCTTTCCTATTTTGCTGATACAGAAAGCAAGGAGAGAAGCGTGGCATTAGCTCTGAGATTTCTGGACTCTCCAGCTTTGCCATGGTGAGATTTGGAATGTGACTTCTCCTTCCTGGTCAGTGTTAAAGGTGAAGGACTCAGAGATAAATTCTCTAAAATAAAAATCCCAGGAAATTCCCTGGTGGTCCAGTGGTTAGGACTCTGTGCTTTCACTGCCGGGGGCCCTGTTCAGTCCTTGGTCAGGGAACTAAGATCTTGCAAACCAGGTGGTGTAGCCAAAAAAATAATAACAAGAAAGCAAAGAAAAATCACAACGTAGAGTCCAACTAGTACTTTCAGAAACAGTGATAGAAATGGTTTGAAATTGGAGCTGTCCCTGAAGATAAGGAACATACAGCCCTTCTGTCTAGAAGGCAGGTGACAGCCATGTATCAGTTGGTGGAACCAGTATTCACTCAGATTCCCAAGGCTGAAACCTTGAGAGTCAGTCTCAGTTCTTCTTACTCAGTTAATTGGTTACTAAACAATTAAAATTCTTTCTTCTCAGCCTCTCTCATAAGGGATCCCTTCTTCCCAACCTGGTAGCAGTCACTCTAGCTAAGGCCTGGCAGTACACTCCTTACTGTATCATTCAGAATGCATTTAGCCACATTAAGGAGAGAGAAAGGGAAAGAGGGAGAAAGGAAGAGGATTGATTTATTATTTCCCTCCTCGAAGTCTAGCAGTAGAGAGAAGAGAAGTTCCACCATGGATAATTCAGCAACCTAAGGACATCGGCAAAAAGTTCTTTTTGTCTTTCTCCTCTGCCTTCTTCTGTATGTTGGGCTTTTGCCCTCAGGTTTATCACACTTTCTCCCAAGGTGGCTGCTGCCATGGTGGAAAAGGGAAGTCATGCCTATCTTGCACACCTTTTTTGAAAGTGAGGAAAATATTACTACCCACCCCTTCCCACCACTCACCCTCACAGACTTCCCATTTGGTTATTTTGGCAAGAACTGTATAGCATCCTATGTCTAAATCCTTCACTTGGCAAAGACAGTGGAATTATAAGTGACTGACTTCTTAGACTCATCAGATTTCAGCTCCTAAGGCTGGGGAGGGGCCCAATTGCTCTGAATCACTAGGCCTTTCTGAGGATGGCCCAGGAAATCTAGGTCTGTTAAGGGACTGCCCTTTCCCCTCACCTTTAAATCTGCCTCCACACCTCCCTCCTGTGGTGCAATCTAAATCTGACCAAGTCAGCCAGTCTCTGCTTAGTGCTTCCCTTGGTACTTAATGCTACGGTGACCCCTTAATAGAATCTGCCTGCAATGCCAGAAACCCGGATTCAATCTCTGGGTCGGAAAGATCCCCTTGAGGAGAGAATGGCAACCCACTCCACTATCTTGCCTGGAGAATCCCATGGACAAAGTAGCCTGGTGGGCTACAGTCCATGGGGTCACAAAGAGTCAGACACAACTGAAGTGGCTTAGCACGCACATGCCCACAGAGTCCTTCCACCACTCTCCACTGGCTTCCAGGGAGTCTCCAGAATCAAGTTCAAGCCCCCTAGCAGAAGGCAATGGCACCCCACTCCAGTATTCTCGCCTGGAAAATCCCATGGACAGAAGAGCCTGGTAGGCTGCAATCCATGGGGTCGCTAAGAGTCAGACATGACTGAGCAACTTCACTTTCACTTTTCCTTTCATGCATTGGAGAAGGAAATGGCAACCCACTCCAGTGTTCTTGCCTGAAGAATCCCAGGGACGGGGGAGCCTGGTGGGCTGCCGTCTATGGGGTCGCACAGAGTTGGACACAACTGAAGCGACTTAGCAGCACCAGTAGCACACTCTAGGTTGCTTACCCAGCTTTGTCTCTCCCTCCCTCTTAGCAGCCCAGCAGTGCTGAGCCCCTGACAGTTACCTGCACACACTTGGTCCAGAACCCCTTTCCCTGGCTTCTTACCCTGGCCAACTCCTGTTCATCATTCACAGTTCAGCTCTGGAGTATATTAGGTGATGAAAAAGCCAGGTCATCTCAACTTCTCTGCTCAAAACCTCCCATGGCTCCCATTTCATACAGAGACAGCCTGAGTCCCTACAAAAGCTTACAGGTCCTTACATGTGAAATTTATAGACCGAAGATTGTGAACATTTCCGTGGGTCCTGAAACATATTGCAATATCGTGTGTGCTCAGTCATATCCGACTCTTTGTGACCCCCGTGGACTGCAGCATTCCTGAAGTTCCTTCACTATCTCCTGAAGTTTGCTCAAACTCATGTCCACTGAGTCGTGATGCTATCTCAAGATGGTTGAAAGATGGTAAGTTGCATTTATTGGATTACCTATAAAGTGGACTCTATCCATGCTCTAACCAATTATATTATCCCTTTTGTAAAGTCTTTAACAGATGTGATGGTTTTGAGTCTCCTTCCCCTGTTCTGCCTTTCTCCCCACTTACTTACAGTCTCTTTTTTTCTTCAGTTCTTTCTCATGTGTCTGTCACATCATTTCTCTCCCAGCAACTATTGAATAATAATTCCGTATCTGTGCCTCTGGGGTCCTGGACAACTTCCTAAGTACTTTGCTCATGTTTAGTTCTGTGTCTTTATTTATTTTTGGCTGCACGCTGTCTTTGTTGCTGCACACAGGCTTTCTGTAGTTGCGGGGAGCAAGGGCTACTCTCTAGTTTCGGCGTGCAGCCTTCTCGTTGCAGCAGCTCCTCGTGTGCAGAGCGTGGGCTCTCGGGTGTGGGCTCGGTAGTTGTGACACATGGGCTTAGTCGCTCCGAGGCACGTGGAATTTTCCTTGACCAGGGATCAAACCAATGTGCCCTGCATTGGCAGGCAGATTCTTAACCACTGGACCCACAGGGAAATCCCATCACATTGATTCTCAGTCCACCAAGGTGGGCATTGTCCCCATTTCTCAGATGAGGAAATTGCAGGTCAGAGAGACTAAGTACCCCCAGCATCAGAGCCAAGACCCAAAGCCGGGTCTGTTCGGAAGCCTTTGTGCTCCCCGACACCTGCTGTCTCCTCTGGCCTGCACAGGACACCCCGTTCATCTGTCCTCATAACTGTCACCATCACTGTCAGCCAAAACATAGCTTTCTCTTCCTCATTTTCTCTGAGGACTCCTTATTCTCTTTGATACTCGATTTTATTATTTCTAGCATTCATATATTTACCTGGCTGTGTCGGGTCTTAGTTGCAGGACTTGGAATCTTCATTGCAGTATGCAGGATCTTTCATTGAGCCAGGTGGGCTTGCTTAGTTGCCCCAAGGCATGTGGGGTTTTATTAATTCCCCGATCAGGGACTGAACCCATGCCCCTTGCACTGGAAGGCAGATTCTTAACCACTCGACCAGGGAAGTCCTTTGATACTGTTTTAAATTATGCCTGTCCCTTTCTCTTGCTTCCTCATTAGCTCTGTCTGGTTGCTTCTTTCTCCCAAACCTCAGTCCCCTCAGCAAACTCCCTTACTCTGGGGAGCTTATTTCTGCCCTCTACTCCTGTCCCTCCTTGTGGCAGCTCTGGCCTAAGCCTGGTGAAATAAACACTGCGGTACAGGTGTGCAGAAGAGGGGAGTCAGGAAAGGAAGAAAAGAAGTATGTGGAATTGACAGCAGAGAAGGCAGAATGGCTGTGTGAGACTGTTCATGATGGGAGGGTCAGGAATGTGACTGGGAGCGGGGATGAGCAAAGGAGTGAATCTGTGATGAACATGACCAAGGGTTTGGGGCTCTCATGAGTGAGAGGATTATGTGGGTTTGAAAGAGATGGGGGCAGGTATGATGATCCCAAGTGGGACTGGAGTCTTGGAGAAGCAGTCCAGTGGGCCCAGGGGCGGCAGTGACCTACAGGAAGAGGCCCCAGATCGGGGAAAGCAGAACTGAGCCTAAGACCAGGCCAAGTCCACCAAGCCTCCGGTGTGGTTTGGCCTTAGCCCTTGCCTCCCCCAAACCACAGTCAAGTCATAGCATCCCGCAAACCTCCCCGCCTCCCCAGGCCTCTGGTACAGAGCTGGCCTCCGCAGCCAGGCTAATGCAGGACTCGATCAAGAAGATGAGGCAGACCTGGTCCTGGGATTCCTCAGGGTCTAGCCTGAGAAACTGGTGAACGGTATCTTCTTCCCCCAGCCCACTTTGATGCCACCTCTGCCAGGGGCCTGGAGCTGTTTCCTGGGAGGAAGCAGTCTGCTGGCAGCGCCACACTGAAAGGCCATGTGATCCCCCCTCACCTGTGCCACTACAGAGCCATTATTGCCAGACACTGACCCAGCCACCCACCCTCTTTACAGAGCAGTTTGCAGAAAGGTGCATGGATATAAACCACTGTCTGGGACAACCTGAACTAGGAGCCAGCCCCAGCACTAGACCTGTTCCTCAGGAGACCCTCCAACAGCAGCCTCCCTGTTGGCCCCTTTGCCCCTCGTTGTCCTCCCCGCCAGAACAGAGAGACTGAGTGGGGGCCCTTTTACCAGGACCCCCAAAGCCCCACCCTGGCCCCGCTCCTGTGGATCTCACGTTTAACTTATTTGCTCTAAACACAGCCAGCCGGGTTCATGCTGAAACCTTAGGTCTCACAAGAGTCCCAAAGAGCCACACAGCTGGGCCTCTCCACTCCAGATTCTGAAACGAGGGCCAGGAGCCTGGGGCCTCAGCAGGGCCATCAAGGAGAAGTTTTTCCCACTTGTCCTGGGAGGCCTCCAGAGTTGGGGTCTCACACTCCCTGGAGCTTGGATCCACCGAGGCTCTTGCCCCCCAGCTTTCTCTCTCTGCTCTGGCAGTGGGCAGCCGGGTGAGCCAGGAACTGGAATACACCAAGGAGAAGCTGGGGGAGGAGGCTGCGTATACCTCCCAGATGTTGATACAGACCCCGCGCCAGGAGGGAGAGAACGTCCTCACGCCTGAGGCACTTGACCTCCACCTCCAGGCAGCCCTCACCGCCAGTAAAGTGCAAGTATCCCTCTATGGAAAGTGAGTCTGGCTGAGCCCCCGAGCAGCTGGGAGTGAGAGGTGCCACAGCAGGGCTGGAGCCGGAGTCAGCCTCTTCTACTGACGTCCTATGCCCCTGGCTATTGCAGGTCCTGGGATCTGAACAAAATCTGCTACAAGTCAGGAGTTCCCCTAATTGAAAATGGAATGATTGAGCGGGTGAGTCTCCTGCACTGTTCTCTGAGACAGGGTAGAGTGGAGCCTTCTCTGCAGTAGGGGAGGTGGGGGTGGGTGGAGTAGGGGGCATTGCGGGGGCAGGACTGATGTTTGGCCTGGGATGTCCCTGGCAGATGATTGAAAAGCTGTTTCCCTGCGTGATCCTCACCCCCCTCGACTGCTTCTGGGAGGGAGCCAAACTCCAAGGGGGCTCTGCCTACTTGCCGTGAGTGCCGCTGCTGCTGCTCCCGGGCCCTGCTTCATCCCCTGCCAGGACTTCCCCAACAGAAAGGAGGGATGGTGAGCAAAAGCTCACCAGGGCCTGATTACCAGCCAGGCCAGGGTCAGAGCACAGGCAGCCTCAGGACTCTCTCCTCATCCCCCTTCTCCTCACCTCCGAAGGAAAGGCAGGCCTGTCTTATTTAGATAAAACACGAAGATCTGTAAGATCTGAACAAAGGAGAAAAAAGATCCCCAGGAGAATGGATATGTATATGTATGGCTGAGTCCCTTTGCTGTCCACCTGAAACTATCACAACATTATTATTGGCTGTATTCCAATATAAAATCTAAAGTTTTTTTTTTTTTTAAAGAAAAGATCCCCAGAAAGAGAATTTGCCAGGGAGAGTTAGCTAGGTGTCAACTCAGCTGTTGCCCAGCCCAGAAAGAAAACCTGTTACAGGCAAGCGGCTGTATGGTTATGTATGAGAACCAAGAATAGACAGTTTGGGAAGGAGTGAAATGGGGCTTTTGTGGGTCTTTTCCTTGTGTTAAGTACCATCTGTCTTGAGTTCCATCTCAGCTCCTGTATCCATTCAGAGTTCACTGCAGCAACCTGCTGGACTGAGCCTCCACAGAGAGGGACAGATGAGCAGCTAGGAGTGGGGTGGGTACCCCATGGGCCCCATGGCAGCAGTCTGGAGGATGGGCATTGATCCCTGATCCTCACCAACCACAAGCTCTCCCTGCAGGGGCCGCCCAGACATCCAGTGGACCAACCTGGACCCAGAGCAGCTGCTGGAGGAGCTGGGCCCCTTTGCCTCCCTTGAAGGCTTCTGGGAGCTGCTAGACAAGGCACAGGTGGGCCAGGCCTACGTGGGGCGGCCCTGTCTGCACCCTGACGACCTCCACTGCCCACCTAGTGCCCCTAACCATCACAGCAGGCAGGTGGGTTCCAGCCAGGTCTGCTGGGGAAAGGTTATTTCCTTCCCTTTCCCCTCATGTTCCCCTTTTCCTGGAGACAACAGACTGCCCTATCCTCTGCCCCATACTTCCTGGACACTGTTTCCCTCTCCACACTGCACTCGACACCTAGAGTTTTCCATTCCCATTCAGCTCTCCTAAGGACTCCTCAAGTAGCATATCAATCCTTTTGGCTTTTGCTAAGCCCAGAAAGGCTGGACTTCATCAAAACACATGTGTACAGAGAGACAAGACAAATTAGATAAGCATGGGGGTCATACCCAGTTTCCTGATTGTCTGTGTGGCCCTGTGAATGTGGACCTTTTCCCAAAACCACCAAAGTTCAGCCAGCTCCTCCCTGCAGCCTGTTTCTAGGCTTCTGCTCCCTCTTGTGGCCTCCTCCCTGCCAGACTCTAGCTGTTAGCTTACAGGGCATGCAAGAGGCTCAGCACAACAGTATATACACCCCAGGCCCACAGAGCTCCGTGGCAAGCATGGTTCCTGGAGGTGCCCGCCCAGAGACACCTAGTTACCCACAAGTAGGACCTGGAGTAACGAGCTTCTCTCCACCCACTCCAGGCTCCCAACGTGGCTCAGGAGTTGAGTGGGGGCTGCCATGGCTTCTCCCACAAGTTTATGCACTGGCAGGAGGAGCTGCTGCTGGGAGGCATGGCCAGAGACCCCCAAGGACACCTGCTGAGGTACACCACCGCCCCCCCCGGGAGTTGCCATGGGGAGCCACACCCTGATGCCAGGCAGCTCCGGCAAACGCCCCTTGCACATGCCCTCCTGGTCGTTGAGACCAGCCCTGACTCCTGCTTCTCCTACACCACTGCCAGGGCAGAGGCCCTGCAGAGCACCTTCCTGCTAATGAGCCCCCGCCAGCTCTACGAGCACTTCCGGGGTGACTACCAGACGCACGACATCGGCTGGAGCGAGGAGCAGGCCGGCACGGTCCTTCAGGCCTGGCAGCGACGCTTTGTGCAGGTCAGCATGGAGCCAACGAGCGCAGCGCCCGAGGACGCTGCTTCCTCCTGCGCCTCACACCACCCTGTCCCTCCAGCTGGCCCAGGAGGCCCTGCCTGAGAATGCGTCCCAGCAGATCCACGCCTTCTCCTCTACCACCCTGGACGACATCCTGCACGCCTTCTCTGAAGTCAGCACTGCCCGCGTGGTGGGGGGCTACCTGCTCATGGTGGGTCCTCTTGGCGCCTTGTCCCCTACCACCAGCCCCACCTGGGAGCCCCTATCCCAGACTGCCCTCTCTCCCTACAGCTAGCCTATGCCTGTGTGACGATGCTGCGGTGGGACTGTGCCCAGTCCCAGGGTGCAGTGGGCCTCGCTGGGGTGCTGCTGGTGGCCCTGGCAGTGGCCTCGGGCCTGGGGCTGTGTGCCCTGTTGGGCATTGCCTTCAACGCTGCCACTACTCAGGTAGGCCAGGTCTACAGGCAGACTTGGGGCCCACAGCCCAGGCTGCTCAGATCCTCCAACTGCCTGCCCCCACGCCCCTCCAGGTGCTGCCTTTCTTGGCGCTGGGCATCGGCGTGGACGACATATTCCTGCTGGCACACGCCTTCACAGAGACTCCACCTGGCACCCCTCTCCAGGTGAGGCCTCGTCCTCCTGCCTGGGTTCATCCCAGGCCATGCTGCTGAGGGGCTCAGAGCCTCTTGGTTTAAGTGACTTTGGGCTGGTAATAAGCCTCTCTGTGCCTCGCTTCCTCATCTGTAAACAGGGGTAATCATAGTGTTTGTGTGGTAAGGGTTGTGGTGAGGATCGGTAATATGAGTGCTTAGAACAGGGCAATAAATGTCAGCTGCTGTGTGCTTCCTGCCCCTCCCCTGCCGTTCTTCACTCGGCCTTGTCCTGGCAGGAGCGCACGGGGGAGTGTCTGCAGCGCATGGGCACCAGCGTCACACTCACGTCCATCAACAACATGGTTGCCTTCTTCATGGCTGCCCTAGTTCCCATCCCTGCACTGCGGGCCTTCTCCTTGCAGGTGAGGCCTCACCCATGGAGCCCAGGCTCGGGTGGGCATGGAGCCTGGTGGGCTTCACCCAGGTTTTGTGCCCCTCCTGTCCACCCCGCAGGCAGCCATAGTGGTGGGCTGCAACTTTGCAGCCGTGATGCTTGTCTTCCCAGCGGTCCTCAGCCTGGACCTGCACCGGCGCCACTGCCAGCGCCTGGATGTGCTCTGCTGCTTCTCTAGGTACCCCTGTCCCACCGGGCCGTCCCTCCTGAGCCCCATCCTGTCCTGTCCCCTTGGCACCATTTCCAGACCCTCGCCCCCTCTCTGCCTCTTCCAGCCCCTGCTCTGCTCGGGTGATTCAGATTCTGCCCCAGGAGCTGGGGAACGGGACGGTACCAGTGGGCATTGCCCACCTGACTGCCACAGTTCAAGCCTTTGCCCACTGTGAAGCCAGCACCCAACATGTGGTCACCATCTTGCCTCCCCAAGCCCACCTGGTGCCACCACCTTCTGACCCTTTGGGCTCTGAGCTCTTCAGCCCAGGAGGGTCCACACGGGACCTTCTAGGACAGGAGGAGGGGACAGGGCAGAAGGCAGCCTGCAAGTCCCTGCCCTGTGCCTGCTGGAGTCTTGCCCATTTCGCCCGCTCTCAGTTTGCACCCTTGTTGCTCCAGTCCCACACCAAGGTAAGCCTCCAGGCCCGGGCAGGTCGAGGTGGGACACGGCACAGACTTCTTAGATGTCTCTGGGCCTCCAGCTTAGTCGCCTTTTCCCACAGGCTGTAGTCCTGGTACTTTTTGGGGCTCTCCTGGGCCTGAGCCTCTATGGAGCAACCTTGGTGCAGGACGGTCTGGCCCTGACTGATGTGGTGCCGCGTGGCACCAAGGAGCATGCCTTCCTGAGCGCCCAGCTCAGGTACTTCTCTCTGTACGAGGTGGCTCTGGTGACACAGGGTGGCTTTGACTACGCCCACTCCCAACGCGCCCTCTTTGATCTGCACCAGCGCTTCAGTTCCCTCAAGGCCGTGCTGCCCCCACCAGCCACCCAGGCACCCCGCACCTGGCTGCATTACTATCGCGACTGGCTACAGGGTGAGAGGCGAGGAGATGGGCAGGGAGGCTGCGGCCGGCAGGAGCCCGCAGAGCCCACAGTCCAACTGGACTCCTTCCCCATCCTCTGCCAGGAATCCAGGCTGCGTTTGACCAGGACTGGGCTTCTGGGCGCATCACCCGCCACTCATACCGCAATGGCTCTGAGGATGGGGCCCTGGCATACAAGCTGCTCGTCCAGACCGGGGATGCCCAGGAGCCTCTAGATTTCAGCCAGGTTGGAAGAGGACCAGAGGGCAGGGGAGCACAGAGGGGCTCCAGGCCCCGTGGGCCCAGCCTTGACCCCCTCTGCCTCTGCAGCTGACCACCAAGAAGCTGGTGGACAAGGAAGGGCTGATCCCACCCGAGCTCTTCTACATGGGGCTGACCATGTGGGTGAGCAGTGACCCCCTGGGTCTGGCAGCCTCGCAGGCCAACTTCTATCCCCCACCTCCCGAGTGGCTGCATGACAAGTACGACACCACGGGGGAGAATCTTCGCAGTGAGTCCCGGGGGAGCCCTAACTGCCCTCCCCTGAAGCCCTGCCCACTGCTGCCCATGCTCACCGGCCGCCCCTCCCTCTCCCTCCGCCCCCTCCCTCCACAGTCCCGGCGGCCCAGCCCTTGGAGTTTGCCCAGTTCCCCTTCCTCCTGCGCGGCCTCCAGAAGACTGCAGACTTCGTGGAGGCCATCGAGGGGGCCCGGGCGGCATGTGCCGAGGCCGGCCGGGCCGGGGTGCGTGCCTACCCCAGTGGCTCCCCCTTCCTCTTCTGGGAGCAGTACCTGGGCCTGCGGCGCTGCTTCCTGCTGGCGGTCTGCACCCTGCTGCTGTGCACTTTCCTTGTCTGTGCCCTGCTGCTGCTCAACCCCTGGACGGCTGCGCTCATAGTGAGTCCTGCAGGAGTGGGGCTAGAGGGACCCATAGCTCCCCCAGCTGCCCTGCCCAGGAGCCCTAGGTGAGCCCTGCCCTCCCCAGGTACTGGTCCTGGCGATGATGACTGTGGAGCTCTTTGGCATCATGGGTTTCCTGGGCATCAAGCTGAGTGCCATCCCAGTGGTGATTCTTGTGGCCTCCGTAGGCATCGGTGTCGAGTTCACCGTCCACGTGGCTCTGGTGAGCACAGGCACTAGGAGGGGGCGGGCCAGCTGATTCAGTTTTTGACAAATACTGTGTGCTCAGTACTGGGGAGATGAGAACAATACAGACACACTTTACCTTCAAGAGTGTAGAGATAAATAATAAACAAGTAAATAAATGAATAGACAGCCATTTCAGTAGAGAGGAGAGACAAAGGCCTGACCAGAATGGGATGAGGACAGAATGGAAGGTGAGAAAATGGGAACTGAGAGTTACTTGGGATGGATTTACTGTGAATCAGGGAGATGGGGTGGTAGCTAGATGAGTGAGCGTAAGGGGAGATCCTTCCAGGACAGAGATGCAGAACAGAGGTGGGTTGGCCTCTCCCACAGCTTCCGGTTCTCTGGCAGAGGAGGGGTGGGGGTGGAGTGGGGGCAGTGGACCCGTTGGGAGCTCCAACACAAACCTGGCCAGACCCCACAAACAGCTTCCTTCATTCTTCCCCCATAAAATCCTTATTATTTCTCTGATTATAAGAACAACATATACTTCTTGGGGGACAAAAAAGTCAGGATGCAGAAAAATACCAAGAAAGAATCAGAAAGCCTCTGAAATGCCACCCTGAGAAGTGTCCCTCCTAGACCAGGCATCAGCACACTTTTTCTGAAAAGGATCAGATAGTAATATTTAGGCTTGTCAGGCCATAGGTTCTTTCTACCAGTGTAGCACAAGAGCAGCCGTAGATGACAGGTGCATGAATGGGTGCGGCTGTGTTTCAACAAAACTTTATTTACAAAAACATGGGACAGGCTATAGATGGCCAACCTAGTCTGAAAGAAAGTGAAAGTGAAAGTCGCTCAGTCATGTCCAACTCTTTTGCCACCCCTTAGACTATACAGTCCATAAAATTCTCCAGGCCAGAATACTGGAGTGGTTCAGTTCTCCAGGGGAACTTCCCAACCCAGGAATCGAACTGGGTCTCTTGCATTGCAGGAGGATTCTTTACCAGCTGAGCTAGATGAATGAGACAGAGATGTCTAGAATAGGTTGGGCTTCCCTTGTGGCTCAGCTGGTAAAGAATCCACCTGCAGTGTGGGAGAGCTGGGTTCAACCCCTGGGTTGGGAAGATCCCCTGGAGGAGGGCATGGCAATCCACTCCAATATTCTTGCCTGGAGAATCCCCATGTACAGAGGAGCCTGGTGGACTACAGTCCATGGGGTCCCAAAGAGTCAGACACAACTGAGCGGCTAAGCACACACAGAACATCTCACTCATCTGTACAGGGTTTCCTACATGGACTTGTGCTTGGGTCCTGCACAGTTCCCAGGAACTCGGTTCACCTGGCCTTCTGTGGGCCAGGAATGAGTGAGCCCTGGGGACATAGATGAACTGGCCATGGTTGGTCAAGGAGCAGCTCCAGGATGACTTTGTTCCCCCAGGGCTTCCTGACCGCTCAGGGTAGCCGGAACCTGCGGGCTGCCCGGGCCCTGGAGTGCACATTTGCCCCAGTGACTGATGGGGCCATCTCCACGTTGCTAGGTCTGATCATGCTTGCTGGCTCCAACTTTGACTTCATCGTAAGGTAGGGGAGGGCTCAGGGCAAGGAGGCAGGGCTGGCCTGCACTGGATACAGGACCTGACCGGGCTGACCCCTCTTAACACCCCCAGGTACTTCTTCATGGTGCTGACAATACTTACACTCCTGGGCCTCCTCCACGGGCTCGTGCTGCTGCCGGTACTGCTGTCCATCCTGGGCCCCCCACCAGAGGTGACCACACCATCTTGCTCCCAGCCCACGGGGCGGGGTGGGATAGAACCAAGACAAAACACCGTCAGTGGCCAATAGACAGGGTTCAACTCACAGGGGCCCTTCCCCATGAAATACCACCAGCTGAAGTTAGCAGCATCCTCTTTTGCCCAGACATCATGTCCATGCCCTTCAGCCCTCTTGACTTCTTCCTGAGATCCACCTTAGGCTTTAGGTGCAGGATTGGCCCCTGATCTCAACATCCTGTCCCTTGTTAGCTCTTGTCTCCTGCTGGGAGCCACCAAAGACCCCAGCTTCCCAACCAGGAAGTTGCTGAAGGGGGCTGAGTCCCCAGTAGCCCCCAGGCTCACTGGGGCTGCTGTTTCCCCCCAGGTGGTACAGATGTACAAGGAGAGCGCAGAGGTCCTGAGCCCCCCAGCTCCGCAGGGAGGAGGGCTTAGGTGGGGGGTACCCTCCACCCTGCCCCAGAGCTTTGCCAGAGTGACTACCTCCATGACTGTGGCCCTCCACCCACCCCCACTGCCTGGTGCCTACATCCACCCAGCCTCTGAGGAGCCTACATGGTCGCCTACTGCCACACCAGCTGCCAATGGCCCCAGCAACCTCGGCTCTAGGGGACTGTGTCCAGCCACTGGGTGAAAGAGCAGCCGAAGCATGGAGACTCCATTGAGGCCACGTGAAGTCATTGGGAAGCAGTGGGGCATTGCTGAAGACAGGGCGGACTCCTGGGGAGCCCTGCTGCTCTGGCCACCTCATCCCCTCCCCTGACCGGGCCATCGGAGACCTGCCCGAAATCCACACAAAGCCACCACTGTCTAGGCTATGAGCAGCCTTGCATGCCCGGCTCCTCTGGGCCTGGGTCTGTGTCTGGGTGGGGTAAAAGCCAGCACTTCAGGCTGCAGTGCAGCCCAGACCCCCCTCCCCTCTGACACTGCTGTCCCCAGCAGACCAAGCTGAGGGATCGTTAGCACCCTTTGCTGGGCCTGGTCCCCGCTGCTTGGTGACCCCTGAGGAGGCGCTCTGTATCCCCGCCCATCTCTCACCACATAAATTATTTATATGGAGATGTTTATTTTTGTAGTTTGGATGTTAGCTACGCTGAAAGTTTTATTTTTAAAAGAGTGAAATATATTCTATGTGAACTCATCTCAACTGACGTTGGTCCTTTGTGTCTGTATAGCTGTGAGTTTGCACATAGAAGTGTCAGGGCCTGAGGTCCTAGCCCTCTAGTCCTGTGTGTTTATTCACGTGGCAAATGAAGATGATGTGCAGCAAATGCATTGGTCACATACTTGGTAACATGGTCTGGCTGAAGTGCTTAGTACAAAAATGATACACGTTTTTGGTGTCGAAACCCTACTGTGCGGCTTTCAGAGCCATCACAGTCCAGCCTCGCGTTCCTCTCCAGGTTCATTGGCCAGCTCCTGTTCCAGCAGCCTGGGGGGATGGGCAGAGGGACACAGTCAGGCAACAGGTGAGAGGTGAAGTGGAAGCAGATCAACCAAGCGCCAAGGGAATTTCCTGGTGGTCCTGTGGTTAAGACCCAGTGCTCTCATTGCCAGGGGCCTGGGTTTGATCCCTGGTTGGGGAATTAAGATCCCACAAGCCTCTTGACATGACCGAAAATAAAAAATATATATATATGGCCAATTGAAGCAGAGATGGGGAGGGTGTTTTAGGAGTTTTGTGCCCAGACCAATCTCTAAGGCAGAGGCCTCTGCAAGTCAGTAGTCAGCATGGTGCCCCAGAGGCATCTTTGTCCAGACAGCAGAGGATCCGTAGGGCTATAGAAACTGAGGTTGCACTAGCAACCAGTGCTGCTGTGGTTAGTTGCTCAGTCATGTCTGACTCTGCGACCCCATGGACTGCAGCATGTCAGACTTCCCTGGCCACTGTCTCCCTGAGTTTGCTCAAACTCATGTCCATTGAGTTGGTGATACATCCAACCATCTCATTCTGGGTCACTCACTTCTGCCCTCAATCTTTCCCAGCATCAGTATCTTTTCCAGTGAGTCAGCTCTTCACATCAGATGGCTAAAGACTGGAACTTCAGCTTCAACATCAGTCCTTCCAATGAATATTCAGGATTGATTTTCTTTAGGACTGACTGGTTTGATCTCCTTGCAGACCAAGGGACTCTTGAGAGTCTTCTCCAACACCACAGACACAAGCATCAGTTCTTTGGCACTCAGCCTTCTTTATGGTCCAGCTCTCACATCTGTACATAACTACTGGAAAAACCATAGTTTGACTAGCAACCAGTGAGGCACTATCTTTAAGCTGTTTGCTCTGTAAAGGTTGAACAATCCCACTGTACAGAGGTCTGGACGATTCTGGCCACAACCCTGGGTGTAGTCTCATCTGATGGATGGGAGGGAGAGGTCTTTTAGTGCCCTTCAATTATCCCAGGGCTCAGTCTCAGCTGACACACATATACACCCTGGGCTACAGCCACACACTCACCAGGAACAGTCCCACCCCCAAGGCACTGCCTTCTCACACCCCACCCCACCAAGCCAAAGGCTGGAAAATCATGTTCTGACCTAACATTGGGAGTGGAGAGGGGAGACATCTACTGCAGCTGAATCAACACTGAATCAAAGAAGAGAAGGTGGTTGGCTTGGAACCAAGGGTAGGGGGTGCATCCGGTATGCCCAAGAGATAGACCCTGGATTTGGGTCCAGTGGTGTTTGGGTCACTATGGAGCAGCTTTGAGGTAGGGCAGGAGAGCTCACCAGGCTGTAACAGTGCAAAAGATGTCGTCACCCCCTACCCCCAGTTCCACTTACCAGCTGAGTGAGCTGTAAAAATCAGACATCCTCTCTGAGCCTCAGCGTCTTCATCTGTGAAATGGAAGATTACAGTTCATTTTGTAGGCTGCTGGTTTTTCCATGTAGGATTGTAAGTGAAATATTCATGTAAGAAATGGCCTGGCTTCTCATAGGTGCTCTCTGTTTGTGTAGTTTGTGATATTTTAGCTATGTTGAAAGTTTGTGTTCTGATCAAATGCTTAGTGAATAAACCTAAAACACTGAGCAGTGTCGTGATATGGGACTAGCTGAAGGATTCCAGCCAACTGGAGCGGGACCGCCCCAGGAATAGTCAGTCCCACGGCACTGACCACAGCCAGTCTTGGGGACAAGTTCCAGTGTTTGCAGGGCAAACCACCCTGTGTGGCACTGCACACTACTCAGCCCTCTGACTTCAACACCATTTCATGGCTCCCCACTGCTGATCATAACAAGATCAAACCAAGGCCTTTCAGGCCTAACTGGATCTAGCCTCTGCCATCTTCCCAGCTCTCTCAAGACAGCTAATGGCCAGATTCACACCCTCATTCAGACACACCACACCCTACTCCAGACAGGCTGAATTACTTTCGATGTTCACCTCCCACGACTTCACAGAGGCTATTCGAGAACTCGTTTCCACCTGCCATTCAATGGAACTATCCTTCCAGATAAGTTGGATGCCGTTTCGAGGTCTGCAGGTATGAAATGATAGGGCTTTAACGTCACCCTCAGTAAGGAAGCGTCGGTTTCCTGGGGGTCCCGCAAAGAGAGAGAGCTGCAGCCCTGAAGTGCCCACAGCGCCGCCCGGCCCGGCGGGTGAGTGGCGTTACCCAGCGGCGGAGCCGCCTTCAATTTGCATACCCATAGTGCACCACGAAAAGACGATTTCACGCGCTTAAATTCCAGCCCCACGGGGGTTTGTCCACTGTTGGAGGGACAGTACCTGTTTGAAACGTACGGTCTGTGCAAATTCCACTCAGGGTGCCCAAACCGCGCGGGAGCGGAGCAACCATAAGTGTACAGAGTGTTACGTTGCTCTGGGAGGTTCCAAGCGAACCATTAAAAACATACTCTGGTTTCTCTTCAGATCGTATAAATCTTTCGCCTTTTACTAAAGATTTCCGTGGAGAGGAACAATTCTGAGTCTTTACCCAATTTTTTGAGGCCTCGTTTTTAACGAGGCTACATTTTTTAAAGTTAAAAATTAGAACTCAACAACTGTAAATCCTTTACGAAAGGAATTTTTAGTTTTTCGAATGTACTCTCGACTTTGGTTCTTTCCTCTGCGTTGTGAGTGTGGCGTTTTTCTTGCGTGTTTTCCTTGTGTATTTCTGCAGTCATTTTAAAGCTGGCATATAAAGTGGGAAAGTCAAAGTCACGTGATGAAGGCACCAACGGCTTCCCAGATGGCGTAAAGTTCACTCCTTGGATCCGGAAGACGCCTTGGAGAAAGGAATGGCAGCTAAATTCGGTATTTTTGTGTGGAGAATTCCTTAGACAGAGAGACCTGGCAGATACCAGTCTTATAGCGTCTGACACGACTGGAGCGACTAAAACACGCGAGCATACAGGAAGAGGGTAAACGCAGTAATTCTCTTTCTCACCAGGGTATGCTCAGTGGTGTTCGACTCCTTGAGACCCCATGGGCTGTAGCCCGCCAGGCACCTCACTCCCTGGGGATTCTCCAGGCAAGAATACTGGAGTGGGCTCCTAGGGGATTTTCCCCACTCAGGGACTGAACCCAGGCTGTCCATATTACAGGCAGATTCTTTACCGTCTGAACCACCAGGGAAGTCCCATCAGACTACCTGGTTCCTTTCCCAGAGGTTGTTTTCTGAGGAAAATTAGCTGAGGCTCTCTGGTATGACTTACTTCAGACTGTCTGTTCAACACTCACTCAATGCCACTTTTCCATTCTAAACCTTTCCCTTAAGGAGCTTAATTTTTTGGTGGAACCAAGAACTTAAAAAAGGGAGATAATACATAATATCTGTGAAAAGTGCCCTACAGAAACAAGGCTAGCTACCAAATGTGTCCTCTTGTCCTTAGATCTACATTCTCTCTAGGGGAGATCACCTAGGCCTGTGGATTTTAGTGAAAGTCGCTCAGTTGTGTCCGACTCTGTGACCCCGTGGACTGTAGCCTGCCAGGCTCCTCTGTCCATGGAATTCTCCAGGCAAGAATATTGGAGTGCGTTGCCATTTTTTTTCCAGGGAGGATCTTTCCCACCCAGAGATTGAATCCAGGTCTCCTGCATTACAGGTGGCCTCTTTACCATCTGAACCACCAGGGAAGCGACTTTTTATGTGATTATCATCTCATACTTGGTGTCCTCTAGATTCACAGCCATTAGCAGATCCCACCGACTCCATATTCATATTCATATGTGTGCTTCGTGCAAACACATTTTACCTCCTCAAATGTTACCAGCTAACAGCGAGGAAAACTTTTCCTCCCAATATTATCTTTTCTTTCAGCAAAAGGAATCATGCTCTGCTTGGTCTGCACTGTGCTTCGCTCACCAAAGACCATGGATTTAACCAGCCCTCTAAATTAAACCAGTCCTCCAGGACTTATAGCTTTTCTTCTTCAGTTTTCATTATCTAAGGTGGTATATTTTTCAGTCTTGAGAGATACAATAACAAATAACTATTTTTAACCCATGTACAACATATTTTTATGTAAAATCCATGAGAAAGGAGAGTAACTTTATTTTTTTCCCTAATAGTCAACTAGGGACTTTCCTGGGGGTCCAGTGGTTAAAACCCCATTTCCACTGCAGGGGGCACCAGTTATTAAAAGATCCCTGGTCAGGGAACTAAGATGCTGCAAGTCCAGAGGCACAGCCAAAATAAAGTCAGTCCCTAATTTCATATTTATGGTATCTTAATGGAATAAAATAATATTTAAATAAGAAAGCAAAGTTGTCACTGAACATTTACAGAGCACTGATTATGTGTCAGGGACTGGGGAAGTAGAAATGAATTAGCCTCCACTCCTGGCCCCAGAGATCTTTCTTCAGGGAGATCTGGATCCTCAGGAAGACAAAACGCACAACAAATGAAAGGAGAACATGGGGAGTCCTCAATAACCAAGAGAGGAAATCCAGGGATAGAATGCCAGTGTATTTTTTTTAATTAATTTTTATTTTTGGCTGTGCTATGTCTTCATTGCTGTGCACGGGCTCTCTCTAGTTGCAGCAAGTGAGGGTCACTCTGCATTGGGGTATGAGGGCTTCTCATTGCCATAGCTTCTTTTGTTGCAGAGCACAGGCTCTAGGTGCTTAGACTTCAGTAGTTGCAGGCTTGAGGCCTCTAGAGCTGAGGCTCGGTAGTTGGGGCCCACAGCCTTAGTTGCTCCAAAGCATGTGGAATATTCCTGGACCAGGGATAGAACTCATTTCTCCTGCACTGGCAGGCAGATTTTTATCTACTGTGCCACTAGGAAGTCTGAAGACCAGAGAATTTTTGCAAAGGTAGTAGTTGAGAGAAAATTTTCTGTTTGGAACCACCAGTATTTTGAGTTCTCTAAAAGTGAAACATTGTATTTTGTCCAGAGGGCAGTGGGTAAATAGAGAAAATAAAGGGCATAGGGCTGACAATTTTAGACAGGTCGAGAGGCACTGTGGGAAATGGTTGGGGAGGAGGTCTCCACTGGAATGAAGGCAAGAAGATTAATAAGAGCCTGTGGCAGTAATTCCTGCCACAGATAGGACTGGTTGAACTGCGGGTAAGAGAACTGAACCAACTGGAAAGATCTTGTAGGAAAGGGAAAATAATTTTCCCTCTCCTCTCTGAGTTCTTGGCTGAGACCTTTGTAATGAGACCGCTTAACCAGAGAAACAAAAATGGAAGTTTATTAACATGTATATCTCACATATACATGGGAGATACCCAGGGAAAAATCAGTAATTCCCAGAGGTGGCCGAAAATACCTGGTTAAATACTTCCTTCAGCTAATGACAAAAGAAAGAAAAGTGGGGAGGCCAGATATGGGAAGGCCGTCAGGAAAAAGCACCGAAAGCAAGGTTTATTAAGCAAATCTTAGTGATTTCACAGGAAGTCTCCTGTAAATTAGTCATCCTTCTGTAGAAAGAGGGAGACACCCTTACCAATGCAGATTTAGTTTATAAAAATTTCCCTTACAAAAGGGTAACGTTTCTGTTTTCAAAACGTCTCCTTTTTCTCAAAATAATCAGCTTAAAACAACCCTATGCCAAAACAGCATATTTTGGGGTGGCATATTCTGCTTTCAGTCTCTTAAGAAATAGAAGCCATGGGAGGCAAGTGTGAAGAATAAAACAAGGATGACATCTAGGTTTCTGGCTTTGGCACCCATGGAGATGAGAAACACGATGGGGGCAGAACTGGGGAAAGATGAGGGGAAGCACAATTTTGGATTGTCTTAAGTGTCTGTAGGACATGTGGAGAGAGATCGCCAGGAGCCAGGTCTGGAGTTAAAGAGGGGGCTGAGTTGAAAAGGTATGTGGGAATTACAAGAGTAAAGGAGGCGAGCGGTAGTGCTCAGAGACAGGCTGTAGAGCCAGAGCACGCGGGCAAAGAAACTGCTTTCGCGCTTTGCGCAGGGTTGGAGGTCAAGGCTCCGCGGAAGACCGCGGTGTTCAGGCCCGCCCACCGCCGGAACCTCACCCATTGCGCCTGCGTTTGGCAAACTGGTCCTTCCCGCCCCGACTTGCGAAGCATTCTGGGAGCGGAAGCCCGCTTTGAGCGCAGAGCGTGTTGGGAGCTGCAGTTTAAGAGAGGCGCAGAATGCTTCACAAGTCATGGCACTGGTCACTTAAAGGGCAGATCCAAAAAACGATGATGCTCCCGGGGCAGGGTCCCCCTCCGGCGGCGGCACGGGGTGCCCCGGGCCGCATCCCCTCTCCGCAGAGCGTGACACTTCCACGCTTCCACGATCTGTTCCACCTGCAAGGAACGCGAATCACCGCGGAGTCCCGCAGTGCCCACCTTACCCTGGACCACGCCCCCCTCGCCTCCCCCAACATGATCCGAGACGTGTTCCCCGCGTCCGCACCGGGATGAGCGGCTCCCGCCGGTTCTGTTCTTCCAGGGCGCTCAGCTCTGCCGGAGCCAGCAAGGCCAGTCTCAGCTCCCGCACCACCGGGGCTGCCACCTCGGCCACAGGCCGCTCTAGTACCGCCTACGGACGTCAGCACTGAACCTGGGCGGGCGGGGGCACCTGCCCAACCGCCTGCTCTCCTGGTTCCTGCAGCTAGAGCCTCTTTCAGCACCCCAACCTCCCACTCCCTTCAGCCCCTGCTCACAGCGCCCACGCGCGCCCAACTCCGGGCTGCCAGGACCAGCTCGGCCTCGTCCACACAGAGCTTGTCGCTACGCAGCAGGGGCAGCAACGCGGGCGCGGACAGCTCCAGGAAACCACGGGTCCGGAGGGTCTCCTATGGGTCCTCGATTGGGTCAGGGAGGAGCAGAACGAGGGGTGTGGGGTAGGGAGTATGCAGTGGGGAGTACCTGGCTGTGGGCCTCAATGAAAGCCACACAACGCTCCTGCAGCTGTCCCAGGCCAAAGGTTACAGCAACCTGAGAGCAGAATGAAGGAAGTCAGGTTGGAAATGGAGAGGCCGGGCAGCCCGGCCCTCCAGACTGGAACCTCCTGCAAGCCTGTCCAGCGACACCCACCTGCAGGGCCTCGCAAACCAGCTCCACGTCCAGTGCCTTCACCACAAACTCCAGGCACAGCTGGGAACAGAAGTGAAGGTGGGCTGTGCCCCGATGTCCCTGTTCCAAGGCCCCAGCCCCAGCCCAGAAACAGTGAACAGCCTTGGAGCAGTGAGCCACCCAGGCTACTAGCAGCCCCAGGCCCACGCAGACCTCCAGGCCAAGGGAGGCAGGGAATCACCAAGGACTGAGACTAGGAACTAGCAAAGCCGAGCCCAGCAGCCCACTTTTTAGTACATTCCTCACTAATCATACTAGATAAGAGCCATGTGAAAATTCCACTCTCCTTTCAAGACACTTATCTTTTTCCACACTTTTCTCTGAACTCAAAGACACTATTTTAACCAGAAACTTGAATTCATCTGTGACATCTCCCTCTCATCCAGAAAAGCCCTGGGTAATGCCAGTTCACAGGGTCAAACCAGCCAATCCTAAAGGGAATCAACCCTGAATATTCACTGGAAGGACTGATGCCGAAGCAAAAACTCCAATACTTTGGCTGCCTGAAGTAAAGAACAGACTCACTGGAAAAGACCCTGATGCTGGGAAAGATTGAGGGCAGGAGGAGAAGGGGGAGACTGAGGATGAGAAGATGGTTGGATGGCATCAGTGACTCAGTGGACATGAGTTTGAGCAAACTCGGAGATAATGGACAGGGATGTCTGCAGTCCATGGAGTGTCAAAGAGTCAGACACAACTGAGCCACTGAACAATAGCACTGGTTGCTAGTGCAACCTCAGTTTCTACAGCAGCTGAACTATGAACAGTGCCAGTTCCACTCCTCTCAAAGGCAGGCACTTCTTTCCTGGGCAACCACTGCCACTCCGTCCCTACAGGACTGGTGAGCCCTTCCCATGGCTCCCAGTCCCTTCTCCTCTTAGCTTCCAAATCCTCACTACCTGAAACCTCCACTGAAACTCCACTGCCCTCTGGGTAAAGGAAGTCCACATTTTTGAAGGCCCTACAGGAACCAGCTCCTGGCACCCTCTCCAATCTCATTTCTTCCTCTCTTCCTTTCACACTCTTAGTCCTCTTAGTCCTGCTGCACTAAATGTCTCACTAGTTCCTTCTGTGCCTCTGTGACTAGAATACCATCTTTCCTCTCCCCGCTGAACAAAAATCTTACCTATTCTACCTGATACAAAACAAATGTTTCCTTCTCCAGGAAGTATTCCCCTCTTCTCCCTCATGGTGAGACTAGAGAGACTCTCTGTACAGTCTCAGCACCATGTGCCCTTCTCTGTGACACTTATGCCACTGGGTTAAGCGTTTTTCTTGTGCCTATCTCTCTTTGAAGAACAGGGATCAAGGCTAGCTTATCCCGGTATCTACACCCCCATATGCCCTCACAGGGCACACACATATCCTTTTGCATATAGGCATGCATCAATGCCTGTTTATATAGAGATACCCATACTTCTTTCTGTATTGGTGCACATTCCTCTCTAGGTTAGCGGGTGCGTGAGGCAGGGTGTGAACCGTGCCCATAAGAGGCAGGGGAAAGGAGATGGCTACCCATGAACCCACCTCTCGAAGTTCCTCCAGCCCATACTCCACAGCCGCCGTCAACACCTCAAGCACCTGCAGAATGGGTGGTTGGCATGGTAGAAGAGAGTCTTCCCACCCCTCAGCCACCCAGAACTTGCCCACCCAGACCCTTGCCCAGTGGGCTCACAGAGTGGCGTTGCAGCTTGGCACTGTTGGTATACAGAAACTCCAGCACTACCAGGAAGGCCTCAGCTGGCACGGTACTCAGCACCACAGGGCTAGGCACCCCAGGGCCTGGCTCTGAGCTCAGAAGTCGCTGGAAGAAGTTGCATCTACACGCCAGCAAGCACCGGTGGGCAAACACCTCCTGCCGTTCTTGACCGACCACAAAGCGAACATCACTGTGGGAGAGAGGGGCAGAGAAGCAGGAAGAAGAGGCTAGAGTCTCTGTGTAACTCTAGACTTTGCCTTTGCCCTCTCTGGGCCTCCGTTTCCTTATCTGCCATATAAGAGGCAGTCCCTCTAGCAAAAAGTCTGGGTCACACAGGCCTGGTTCTAATCACAGCTCCAGCTAGGCCAGCGAAGCCTAGGGAAGAGATTTCTGACCTACTGCCTCTCAGGTTTCTCATCCCTGAAATAAGATGCTCATCCCAAACCCTAGGGTGGCTAACATTAGGTGGCTATGTTTGATCACTGAGGGGGCACCAGGGCTGATACAAGATCAATCCCAATGTCCCTCTCCTCCCCAGCCTGTGACTCTGGTGAAGGGAAACTCTTTTTGGCTTCTCCAGACTGCAAACTCAGCTTTTTCAGCCTCCTCCAGACAGGAGGGGGGAGGAGGAGGGTGTGGAGGGCACTGACTGCAAACAGACACGTCAGTGATACACTATCATGGGCCAGACCACATTTTCCATTTTCATGATACTTCCGGCCCCAGCTGCTGGGCCTCTGAACAGCACAGTGGGTAAGGGACAGATGATGAAGCCTGAGCTTCCTGGAGCCTTCTAGGCTCACGTCCAAGGCCTGGGGGGCGGGGGGGGGGGGGGGGGGGGCGTCCACTGCTCAGACCAGACTGTGACACCCAAAACAGTAGGGTTACAGAAATTGCCAACCTGTGGGAGGACAGCTCTGAAGCAGTGGAGACAGAAAGCTGCATTCTGGTTCTTCTGACCGGCCCTGCCCTGTGCGTGGTCCCCGGTTAGAGACACTACAGGCAGTAAGCCCCAGGCAGTACGTGTGAACTACTTCCTGTCTGCGACTCTGGCTCAGTCTCTTGAGCTTTGTTCCCCTTACAAGTCCTCAGTCCCCAGAATAGGATTGTGTTCCTCTGCCTCCCCAGGGAGGCACTCAAGTTACACTCCATTTCTCAGGATCCAGAGGGCACAGGGCTTTTCTCTGCCAGGAGCCCAAGATCCAAAAAAGGAAGGCCTTTCCCTGAAGTCACATAGCTGCTCTGAGCTCTAGTCCCCACTGCCCCCACCTCTGGCTCTCAGGCTATCACAGACACTGCGTGATCAGTAGCCATCCTCTACACTCCACTTCCCCAGGCTGAGTTCACCCGGGAGGAGGGTCAAGTCCTAATTCTCCACTTCCTCTGTACTCAGAGATTCCTCAGAGTCATGGGTCCCAGCAGAGCCAGTTAGGGAAAACCCACAGACAGGCGCCCCTCTCACCTGTATAAGGGGTTGTTGATGAGGCTCCGGAGTGCTGTGGAAAAAGGCTCAGCCTCCCCATGCACAACCAGTCCTGGGGTCTCCATGGGTGGGGCAGGGGGCTAAGCAGGAGGAATAGCCTAGGAGGCTTGTTATGTGTGGGAGAGACAGTACGTGGAAGGAGCAGAGGCCAGGCTGAGCCCTAGAGCTGGTGAAGAGCTAGAAAGGCCTGAGAGGGAGGGGCAAGAGATCCAGAGGCCTGTTTGCTGAGAAGCTAAAGTTTAGGAATGAGGCAGGAGAGGCCCAGAAGGCATCAGAGGCCAGTGGAAGAGGCCAGAGGCTTGGGGACTCGGGGAGGGGACCAAGAGAGGCCGAGGTGGAGCAGACTGGACTGGGGAGGAGAGGCTGGCTGCTGATGAGGCCCCAGCTGGGAGCCTGCCCAGGCAGCGCTGGGGTGGGAAGCCTGTGGGTTTCCACGGAAACTAGAGCCGGGCCAGAGAGGAGGCCCCGCCCAGCTCCCACAGGCCCAGGGAAAACTTCAGCCCTAGAGGGGCCCTAAGCAGAGTTGGGGGGGGTCTTAGCATCCTGGCCCCTGCCTGTCCGGAGTTCAGAGTTCAAACTTCCTTCCCCTCTCTCCCCTCCCCCTACAAGCATACAGGTTAAGCGGACCTGAAGAACTCCCATCAACAGGGCAAGTCCTTGTCCCCATGGACCATTTTCAGGGTCCAGAGCTGGCTTGTTTGGGAGGTGGCAGTCCTGGGCCTCCCAGAGAGGGTTCAGGTGAGGAGGTGTCAACACTGACAGAGGCATCATGGTTTCTGGCGTCCCTGAAGTGCAACCACAGTGCGAGTGGGGGCAGTCTGGGCACTAGGGCACACAAGAGGTGTGGACAGCGGGTGACTAGGCCCAGGACACTTAAGTTAGGTCAGCAGGACTCACTGAGGAGTGAAGTCACCACTGTTGCATCAGATCTGAGTTCCAATGGGTCTCCCTTCCCCCTCCCCCAGCCCAGAACTGAGGAAGTCATCCAAGCCCCACCCTAGCTGTATACAAGGAACGGAAATGTTTGTCCTAATTGAGGCTGATGGGGAGACGATAGGGCCATGACGTGCTCCTTCCTGTAGGCCCGGATCCTGATTCCTGAGCAGCCACCCCAGCAACCTCAGGGTTTCTCCATATCCCAGGCCTCTGCGACTTGCTCACAAGTAGAGAGCCAGCCTTCACAAGGGCAGAGATGGACAGTGGCTCAAGAGCCCTGGGGTAGGGGGACACCTTTCTGACCAGAGCCCCCTCTACGTCTGCCCCTTCACTCGCACTTGTATGCCCTTAGGCTCTGACCCCCTGTTGATCCCCCCTCCCCTGATGACTCAGCCACCAGGCATTCAATCAACATGTGCTTACAGTAACACTCCCAGGTTAAGCCAGAGCCAGGACTGGTAAGAGGGAACCAGGAAGAGGAGTGAGTGCTTGCCCAGCAACCCAGGGCAACTCCACAACACAGGCAAGGGGCCCTTACCCTCCTACCTGCCAGTCAGGCCAGTTGGGCAAGGCCTGTTAGGAGAACGCTTGGAGGACACAGGTGGCTCAGGTGCCTAAGGAGTTTGGGGAAGAGAGGGCAGCCATCCCAGAACTGACTCCGGAGGTAGGGCCAGACGCCAAAAACAGGCTGAAGGATCATCCTGAGTCACCTAGCCCCAGGCTCTGCCAGACGCCCTAAGAGCAGGGAGTGGGTGGAGGATGGCCGGATTCAAGACTCACAGGGGCTATAAGGAGCTGGATCTGTCTGTCCCTCCCTCTGGTTAGGGGGTGGAGGCACCATTGTCTCGGCGCAGCACTTGTCTAACGTCCATAGTGCTCAGGTGAAGTGGAGCTCAGGGGGTAGGGAGAGAGATGGTAGGCTGAGCAGCGTCTCTTCCTTTGTTGTCCCTAACAGCCCTTAACCCTCTAAGCACCCAGGAACCCACGCAGCCGGGAACTATTTGATTCACCGGTCCGAAAAACACAGGTAAGGAGGGATTAGAGGGTAAAAACTCATCACTGAGTAAGAGACTAGATGGTGTACAAAGATAGCTAGTGAGGGCCATCCCATCCAAGTGTGGGTCTTCCAGCCGGCAGGTCCATGGCTGGCAGGCCTGTGCCCCCCGGACACCAGGAGGAGGAGGCCAAAGACCATGGGCTGAAACTATCAGCAGCGCGGCCTCTAGGCCACCTGCCCAGCATCGATGAAACCCGACCAGCTGGCCTGGGCCCGGCCTCCCGCCGTGGCTCCGTGCTAGGGCCGGTCTTGTCCTTTTCACGCCGCAACTCGCTGCAACTCGCTGACAGGGCCAAGTGCAGGCCCTGGGGGTCGACGCCCATCCCTGGGCCCCGTGCCCCCTCTAGGCTCGCGGGTCAGCTTCTCTGGCTTGCCCCTGGCGCCCGCCCGCCGGATGGCGCCTTCGTACCGCACGGAGCCGGCGCTGGGGGAGCGCTGGGAGGCCGCGCGCGCACAGCAGGCCCTGGAGGCGGCGTTGGCCGAGGGACTGCGGGACGCGTGCTACTCGGCAGCGGAGGCCGGGCGGCTGGCGCAGGAGCTGTGTGAGCTGGTGCGCATGCGCCTGCGCGAGCTCAGCCCGCCGCGCTACAAGCTTGTGTGCAGCGTGGTGCTGGGGCAGCGCGTCGGCCAGGGCGTCCGCGTGGTCAGTCGCGCGCTCTGGGACGCCGCGCGCGACGGGTTGGCCTCGGCTGCCGTCACCAACGCCTCGCTCTTCGCCGTGGCCACGGTCCACGGACTCTACTGCGAGTGAGGAGGCCCTCGAGTTATGCAAAAACGGTTTATTATCCCAGAAGGAGGCCCTTCGTGGGGCTCACATCCCAATAAATAAATGTCAATAAATAAAAGTGGTCCATAAATAACGTCCCCTAGCGGGGGACTAAGGCTCAGGCTTTTCTTGGAGAAGGGGTGGGAGGCTGCCTCCAACCCCAGTAAAGCTGGTCCCTGATTCCCTGGGGGATTCGGCCCAGAGCCCCCAGTGAGGCACCAAAGGAACAGGGAGGGCCACAGAGGCGAGGGCCAGAGCCTGACAGGCCCAGACCTCAGGCCTGAGGGCTTGAGTGGTGGCCGGGCCCGCAGACTGTGGCCTAGACGGGGCAGCGGTCCCGGAGCAGGCGCAGAGCATAGTGAAGCCGCTGCCGCAGATCTGGGGAGCAGCCCAGCTGCTGAAGGTGGGAAGCGAGGTAAGTACAAGCACTGCGATTGCGGGCCACGAAAGTCACAAGGAGGGGTTCCCAGCCACTGAGGATCAGCTTGGTGTGGTCTCCGTAGAAGTTCACCTGTGCACAGGAGGGTGGCACTGATCAGGGCCTAGCGCCCAGATCGTTTCCTCCCCAGCACCCTGGACCTCCCAGCCCTCACCCCCAACTCCAGGCAGAGCTCTTACCTGGATAGTGCCATCACTAAAGAGCATGAGTAGGGCCTGATCGGTCTTGACCCACTGCAGCAGGAGCGGGGGCATAGGCACCTCCACCTCTTCCACACTGGGCAGATCTCCACCCTGGGAACAGGGGCCGGTCACTTGTCTGACACCAGTCAGTCCTCTCCCCATTCATGTCTCCCTTAGAAGGTCAGCTTCTAGCTTCAACACCCAGCCCACTGTCCACACCCCCAAAGGGGACGCGGAGGGGATCAGGATGTGTTAGTCCTGAATGTACCAACTCCCCCCGGCCCCAACCCCGGACCGAGTCCACAGACCTTCATGAGGCGCTGCTCCATGTAGGAGGCAAAATACTTCAGGACACCCAGCTGAGGCTGCAGAGCCCGAGGCACAGCGCCCACAGAGAAGGAGAAGTGCTTAGTGCTGGTGGGGTTGTAGTGCACAGTCCTGGAGGAAGCAGACAGAGACAGAGGTCAGAGAGCCCAGCACCCACACCCTCTCCTCAGAGACTGCAGGACGGGAGCCCAGGAGCAGTGTTGCAGCACTGCTGAGTACAGAGGCCTGGATACAAGGCACCCCATCATAGCACTTACTTTCTGTTGGCCGACAGTGCCATGTGTGTGCCATTGTTGAAGAGCACAGCCACACGGCGGCTGGACAGTTGATACCCAAAGCCAAACTTGTTGGAGTAGTCAACCCACTTGCTGACCCACACCAGAGGTTCTGGTTGTGCCAGGGGAGCTGGGTTCTGTTCAGCTGTCACAGAAGAGGTAGGAGTGAGGACTTGTTCCTGGCTTCCCAAAGAACTCCCACCACCATTGACATGTGCCAGGCCCCAGCCTCACCTGGGGGCATGAAGGCCAGGCAGTTTCTCAGAGCACAGAGAGCTGACTCCACCACTGTGGCCACAGTCAGACCTTCTTCAAACCCTGAAGAGAACAGGGCACTGAGAATTAGGCAACAGTCCCACAAGCTCTAGGCAATGACTCTCCACCCACCCCTTCCCTCTGGGCTTGGTCTCAGCCCCCGCAACCTCGAGCAGCCTTCACCCTCCTGGTGGCTCACCATCTCCACTGCTTGCCAGTGTCCCACGGGGTGAACTGTCTTCTGGTGCTGTCTCTACCAGGCTGAGGGGGGCTGCACCTGAAGTTGCTGGAGCCTGGAGGGTTGGGTTAGGGAAAAGGAGTGAGACAGGCCCCAAAATCCAGATCCTTGAGAGTCCATGGCTCACCCTGTCCTGGCACCCAGGGCACCCCAGGTCACCCCGCCTGACCGATGAGACGCAGCCAATTAGGCCACCACGAGGCTAGATGCTTCACCAGCCTCTTTTATCCCAGGCTTCCTGCAGCTGCTAGGGTGGGGGTGAGTCAGGGGAACACCGTCCACGTGAGCACCTCACCTTGGGCCTGGCATCCTGATGGCCAATGGACGTCCGAGTGAGGCCATTCACCAAACAGGAGACCTCATCCCGCTCCTCCGGATGGTTCTTATCTGGGTGGGGGGAGATAGAACCCTCAGAATCTTGCCCAGACCCCCTGCTTCCCGAAGAGATGACACAGGCATAGCCAAGTGCCTGTGTAATGCATGCTATCCCCAGGGGTCCCCAGGGGCCCTACACTCACACCCCCACATGTATGTGACAAGCCCCCTGCTGCTCTGTACCCTCAAATCCGCTGACGTCTCAGACTTACTCTTATTCTTCTTTCTCCCAAAGAGGCTCTTGGTAACTTTGACAAACAGAATCCTAGCTGGGTTAAGGGGTGTCAGGTCTGGGACTGTCACACAGCTGCTGACAGGGAGCCGGTCCGGGGTGTAGCCCTGAAGAGAGAAAGTGTATGAGTAGAGAAGAGCAGCCCAGGGGTCCTGTCACCTGCTCCCAATTCAGTCCCTGGGTAATCTGCAGACTGGATGCGTCTGGGGTGCCACAAACCTTGGTAAAGAAGTCGTGGCGCAGGATCTGGTCAATTGAGGGGCGGTCTTGGGGTGAAGCTCGAAGGATGGCGGCCAGGAGCTGCCGGGCAGGCAGTGAGAGGCTGGCAGGCAGCGTGTAGTGAACCTGCTTGATGCAGCGGTACGTCTCCTTCAGGTCAACGGTCTCAAAGGGGGGACTCCCGCATAGCAGCGTGTACCTGTGGGGCCGAGAAAAGGTGGTCAGGAGTAAAGTGGAACATAGGCTCCCCGAACACCCTCTGTGTACACATGACCCTGGCACTCACATGACACAGCCCAGGGACCACACATCTGCCTCCGGGCCGTGGCCCTGTCTCTGCAGCACTTCTGGGGCCACATAGTTGGGGGTACCACAGATGGTCCTGACAGGGGAGAGGGGGGAGGAGAGGGCAAGGTTCAGAGGCAGCCTGACTGGCCCCTCATCCCTACCCCCACTGAGAGTCCAGACAAAGCAGCTGCCTGTCACCAAAGGCCAGAGAACTCCTGTTTGTTCTGAGACAATGGAGCCTGGGATGGCAGCTGAGTCCCTGCCCACCCGCCTGGCCCAGCTGCTCAGCGACTCTGCAGGACGGGGTAGTTCCTGACCCTTAACCCAGCCCCCTCCTCCAGGTCAACAGAGGGTCCATCACTGATGCCTTCCTCCTTCCCCTACTCCCACCACAGTCTCACAGGCTGTCACCTCCTGTGGTCTGTGCTGTACACACTAACATCAGCTGTCACATCCCCCATGAACACTACACATGCTGTGTTACACTCCCAATCCTCATGACCACAGCAGGGTTTTCTGACACACACAGGGTGTCATGTCCACCATCTCCACACTCAGTCTGTCTCACACACACACTGCTTATGTCACCATCCACATTCACACACAGGACTGGTCATACACCTTCAAGAATCCTTACACCCCATCCGTCTTAAGGACTCAGGCACACACAGGACCAACAGCCTCTCCACCATTCCCAGGAACCCAGGCTGCCACCGCCACCTTCACACACACACACAGCCCAGTCATCCCTCCCATCAATCACACCAATCACACGGTCACATCAGGCAATCATCATGCCTCCTACAGATATATATTCAGTGTCTGTCACATCATCTGTGTCACGCAGACTGTGGCCACCCCACCCCCCAACCCAAACACTCACTTCTTCCTATGCTCTGGGGGCTCCAACCGGGTTGCCAGTCCAAAATCCCCCATCTTCAGTTCCATGTTTTCAGTGATAAAAAAATTTCCTGAACGGGGCGGAGAAATGTGTCAGACGCCTTTTTCTCTGCCTCCCCAGCCCCCCATCCTGGTGGCCCAGGATTCTCACCTAGCTTGAGGTCCCGGTGCAAGATGCCCCGCTGGTGCAAGTACTTGAGTCCGGAAAGGATCTGCCGAAGGTAGTAGCGCACCTCTGGCTCCAACAGGGTGTGCCGGGCCTTCCAGATGTGGGCCAGGGACTGCAGAGAGCGGCGGCCTCAGCTCCTCGTCCGCCCTCCCCGACCCTCCCTCCGTGTGCTCGCCGAGGAAGAACAAGGCTCCAACTTTGGGTCTTAAGGTCCCTACTCCCTCCCCTACCTCCACCACCCCTCACCTTTCGGCTGCAGAGCTCCAGGAAAATGTATATGTTGTCAGCATCCTCAAAGTGGTGCGAGAAACGCACGATGTGGCGGTGCTGCAGGCCGCGGTGCAGCTCAATCTCGTTTAGGATCTGCAGTGGCGGCGCGGGGTTACCATCCGTCAAGGGCTCCCTCGTCACCGTCCCCACCCCACCCGTCGCCCGTTGGGCCAGGGCCCTGGCTCACCTTCTCACGCTGATGCGGCTTGGTAATGCGGCTCTGCGAGATGACTTTGACCGCGTAGGTATTGCCGGTCTCTGTGTCAGTGGCCTCGTAGCAGCGGGCAAAACCCCCCTATGAGGAGAAGGCATCAGGCAGGTCTGGCCCGCAGACGTCCCCATGCCGAGGCCAAACGGCCCCGCCCCGCTCCGCGAGGGCAAAGAAGTCGGCAGGGCTCCCCTACCCTCGCTGGCACTCCCCAGCTCACCTTGCCCAACAGGCGGCCTTTGAAGTAGGTGCGGCCGCTCCGCGGGTCGGTGATGAGGCGCCCAGGGTCCGGTGCCGGAGTCTCGGCCAGCACCACTGGCTCAGATCCAGGCTTGGGACTTCCAGGCGGCCCGGGTCCGGCGGGGGGCGCTGGCGGGGCGGCCGCACGAGGGAAGGGTCGCGGGGACAGGAAGCCGGCCGCAGGCTCCATGCGGGCGGTGCGGCGCAGCGCCGGCCGGGCTAATTTCTGGGTTCCGCCAGGCCCCGACGGCGCGAGGCGCTGCCAGGATTTGCTACGCCGAGCTCGCGCCCCAGAGAGCCCAGCGTTTTTATCAATGAACGCCTGCCCCCTCCCCGGCGTCTTATCATTAAGAGCCCGCCCCCTTCATGCGAGTCATCGAGAAGCCACGCCCCTCATCAGGCCTTACGTCAAGAAGAAGCTCCTCCTCCCACCCGCTCACCCAGAGGCCAAGCCTACTGCTCCCGCCTTCAAGACGCAGCCATACTGCCAGTCACCATGTGGGTGTCCATCAGGATGTAAGAGCCAGCTTTGTTCCTGCCCTCCTACCTCGTCCTGGTGACTGAGAGTCCTTGTAATGGGGGTCCTTTCGCCCCCCATTCTTGGGGGCTTATGCTGAAGTCCGAGGGTGCCTGGGCGTATGGGGAGTCTCCTCAGCAACTAGATGGACCACCATTCCAACCTGGAGGGCAGAAGCAGGGAAGCCGCTCGCTTTTGCCCGAGTTGGTCACCAACCCTTTAAGTGCGCGGGAATTTGCGTTTGTCCCACGCTCTTGCCCAGAGACCGCAGGTCCAAGCCAGTGCTGCCCCCTTTAGGGGCTGAGAGGAATTGCATACTCCCAGCTGGGCTTGCCTGGAGTAGGGAGTGTGGAAGCCTGAGCTCCTATGCTGAGTCTTGAGATCAAACAGCCAGGCATTCAAGGCTTTTGTAACGAGCTAGGTCACATCTTCTGCTACCCCTACACCCACACCCTTAAGGGGCAGATCTCATGTTCTGGAGGGGTGCCTATTCTCTTTCCCTGAAAACATCCACTGCCTTGCGTCCACAGCCAGAGGCCAGAAAGTGAAGAATGGTACTTGTATTTTCTAAAATCTAGCAAAGGACAACTGGGCAGGTGGTCCTGGGGCCACCTGAACCCCTAAACCTCTGGTCCATGCCCACCTTTCACAGGGCCAGAGACAGAGATGGGGCCTTTTTAAATTTATTTACTTTACTGAAGTATATTTGATTTACAATGTTGTATAATTTCTATTGTACAGCAAAGTGACTAAGTTACACATATATCAATACATCCATTCTTTTTCATATTCTTTTCCATTATGGTTTATCACAGGATATTCAATATAGTTTCCTGTGCTATAGCAGTAGAACCGTACTGTTTATCCATTCTATGTGTAATAGTTTCCATCTGCTAATCTCAAACTCCCAGTCCATCTCCCCCTTGGCAACCACAAGTCTGTTTTCTACGTCTGTGAGTCTGTTTCTGTTTCATGGGTAAGTTTGCATCATATTTTAGATTCCACATATAAATGATATCACACGGAATTTGTCTTTCTGGTATGATAATCTTCACTTGGTATGATAATTTCTAGATTCATCTGTGTGGCTGCTGCTGCTAAGTCGCTTCAGTTGTGTCCGACTCTGAGCGACCCCATAGACGGCAGCCTACCAGGCTCTCCCGTCTCTGGGATTCCCCAGGCAAGAACACTGGAGTGGGTTACCATTTCCTTCTCCAATGCATGAAAGTGAAAAGTGAAAGTGAACTTGCTCAGTCGTGTCCGACCTTTAGCAACCCCATGGACTGCAGCCTACCAGGTTCCTCCGTCCATGGGATTTTCCAGGCAAGAGTACTGGAGTGGGGTGCCATTGCATTATTTCATTCTTTTTATGGCAGAGCAGTAGTCCACGTATATTTGTGCCACATTTTTTTCCATTCATCTGTCAGTGGACATATATGTTGTTTCCATGTCTTGGCCACTGTAAATAGTGTTGCAATGAACATTAAGGTGCACATATCGTTTTTAATTAGAATTTTCTCTGTATATATACCTAGGAGTAGGATTGCTGGATTACATGGCGACTCTATTTTTAGTTTTTCGAGGAACATCCATACTGTTTTCCATAGTGGCTGCACCAAGTTACATTCCCAGCAACAGTTTAAGGCAGTTCTCTTTTATCCACACCCTCTCCAGCATTTTTTATAATAGTTTTAAATGATGGCCATTCTGACCCATGTGAGGTGGTAAAGAAGGTGGAGTCTTAAACCCTCTGGATCCCAGAATTATAGGCTTCTTCCTGGGCTTGACCTTTCACCTCTCTGTACTCACTCTGTACCATCCAATCACTTATTAACCTATTCAGTCCTCAAAGATCTGAGAGCCCTTGGTCAGTGCCCAAGCACTGTGTGTATAAGGTTGGTCAAGGTTGCAGACCTCATTTAGTTTACATTCTGCTTAATGGAAACAGACAATAGGCAAGAATATAAACAAAGTAATTGCAGGCTGTGAAAAGTGCTGTGAAGGAAGTAAACAGGAGAGTAACCAAAGAGCTTACTTTAGAAAGAGTGGCCAGGAAAGTCAACAAATATTTATTTAGTACTCGATTGCTGTCAGTTTTATCTCCCAAATATCTCTGAAATCTATGCAGTTCACTCCATCTTCCCCAAGCACCCTAATCTGGGTCACAGTCTCTCAAATCAGGATTACTGCTGCAGCACCTTACTGGTCTCCATTTCATCTTCCCACCATATGACCATCCCATCCCATCCCTCACCAGGCCCACAAAAGCTTACTTCTCTAACCTTGTCTTCCATGTCCCCTGAATGGAGAACCAAACTAGCCTGAAATGTGGAGAAATATTAGTAGCTCAGATGAATGAGAGGGAGAGAGTAGGCGGTTGGGCAGGAAGGCCTTAAGTGCCATCCTCAGGAGTTTGGTCTTTATTCTACAGGTCAACACTTTTCCAGATGGGGAGATGGTAGACGTAAGGCCAGGAAAAGCAAATCCACAGGGGAAATGGGGCTGAGGGTGTATAGTTTGACAAAGCTATTCAATATTGCCATTTTGTATTTGGAAACTAAAGCAAAATGCCTTTGTGTGAGTTTTCTAGGGTTGTCATAACAAGATTACTACAGACTAGGTGACTTACACGACAGAAATTTATTTTCTCCTACTTCCAGAGGCTGGAAGGTCAAGATAAGCTATTGACAAGGTCGATTTCTTCTGAGGCTGCTCTCTTGGTTTGTAATGGCGGTCTCCCTTTGACTTCACATGATCTTTCTTCCCCTCCTTGGGACTGAACCTGTGCCCACTGCAGTAGCAGTGTAGACTCTTGCCTGAGCCACCAGGGAAGTCCACATGATCTTTTACTGTGTGTCCTAATCACTTCTTCTCTTAAAGACATCAGTCAGATAAGATTAGGGTCTACCTGAGGACCTTGTTTTAACTTACTTACCTCTTTAAAGGTCCTGTCTCCAAATATAGTCACATTCTAAGGTACTGGGGGTTAGCAGAAGTCAAAACTCCACCCATCTTAGGTTTTCATATAGGGCTCTTTATTTTCAGTTTTGTATTTTTTATTGGTAGGCTTTATTTTTTTAAGAATGGTTTTAGATTTTTCAGAAAAATTGAGCAGGTTGTGCAGAGTTGCCATATACTCTCCCACATGGCCCCCTCACACACACACACAGAGTTTCCTTTATTATCATCATCTTATTAGTTGGTACATTTCTTACAAGTAACTCTTCAGGGGTGTCCCTTTAGTCTGAGAATGAAATTCAGAATCCTTGAGATGGTTTGAGATGGTCTATAAAGTTCCCCGTAGTCAGGCCCTATCGACCTCTCTAAACAATCCCCTCTTGCCTGCTTTGCTCCAGTCAGAGAGGCCTTCTCTCTGTATTTCTCACACATAATAGAACTGTTCCTGCCTCTGAGCCTTTGCACATTTCCCTCTGCCTGGAATACTTTCCCCCTAGTCTTTACTTATGACTTATTCATTCTTATCTTTTCTGGCTTAACTACACTATCTAAAGTTGGATTCCCAAATCAAGCTAACCCAAATAGGACTCTTCAACAAAGAGATAACAAGTACAAAACAATAAAAAGCAAGTTTATGTATTTTTTAAAAGGATTATTTTATTTTAATTAAAAGCTTTTTTGTGTTTTTTTTTTTTGGCTGAACTGGGTCTTCATTGCAGTGTGGGCTTTTCTCTAGTTGCAGAGCACAGGCTTAGCTGCCCTGTGGCATGTGGGATCTTAGTTCCCCAACTAGGGATCGAACTCATGTCTCCTGCATTGGAAGGTGGATTCTTAACAACTGAACCACCAGGGAAGTCCCCAAAAGCAAGTTTATTAACATGCAGAGCTTATGTATACATGCGGGATGTGTGTGCATGCTAAGTTGCTTCGGTGGTGTCCAACTCTTTATGACCCTATGAACTGTAGCCCACGAGGCTCCTCTGTCCATGGGATTCTCCAGGCAAGAATACCGGAGTGGGTTGCCATGCCCTTCTCCAGGGGATCTTCCTGACCCAGGATTGAACCTGCATTTTACATCTGAACCTGCATTTACATAAAAGAACCGTCTTTTACATCTCCTGCATTGGCAGGCGGGTTCTTTTACCACTAGCGCCGCCTGGGAAGCCCATCAGTTCAGTCGCTCAGTCGTGTCTGACTCTTTGTGACCCCATGGACTGCAGCACGCCAGGCCTCACTGTCCTTCACCAACTCCTGGAGCTTGCTCAAACTCACGTCCATCGAGTCGGTGATGCCATCCAACCATCTCATCCTCTGTTGTCCCCTTCTCCTCCTGCCTTCAATCTTTCCCAGCATCAGGGTCTCTTCCAATGAGTCTCAGGTGGCCAAAGTATTGGAATTTCAGCTTCAGCATCAGCCCTCCCAATTAATATTCAGGACTGATTTCCTTTAGAATTGATTGGTTGGATCTCCTTGCAGTCCAAGGACTCTCAAGAGTCTTCTCCAACACCACAGTTCAAAAGCATCAGTTCTTCAGCACTCAGCTTTCTTTATAGTCCAACTCTCACATCCATACATGACTACTGGGAAAACCATAGCTTTGACTAGACGGACATTTGTCAGCAAAGTAATGTCTCCACTTTTTAATATGCTGTCTAGGTTGGTCATAGCTTTTCTTCCAAGGAGCAAGTGTCTTTCAATTTCAAGGCTGCAGTCACCATCTGCAGTGATTTTGGAGACCAAAAAAATAAAGTCTTTCACTGTTTCCATTGTTTCTCCATCTATTTCCCATCCAGATACCATGATCTTAGTTTTCTGAATGTTGAATTTTAAGCCAACTTTCTCTCTCATTGACAGGAGAATGTTGGATCCCACTAAAAAAAAAAAAAAAACAACGGATACTCCACGTCTGAGGGCAAAGGAGAAGCCCCAGCAAGATGGTAGGAGGGGCAAAATCACATTTAGAATCAAATCCCATACCCACCAGAGACACTCGGAGGGCTCAAGCAAAACCTTGTGCACACCAGGAGACCCCACACAGATGGAGCCAGACCTGCCTTGAGTGTCTGAGTGTCTCCTGTAGAGGTACGGGTCAGCAGCGGCCCTGCAGGGCAGGTCTCCGGGTGCAGCAGACCTGGGTGTGGCATAAGCCCTCTTGGAGGAGGTCATCATTAGCCTCACCATAGAGCCGCCAGAACTTACATAGGACTGGAGAAACAGACTCTTGAAGGGCACAAACAAAACCTTGCCTACACCAGGGCCCAAGAGAAGGGAGCAGTGACCTCACAAGAGACTGACCCAGACTTGCCTGGGAGTGTCCTGGAGTCTCCGGTGGAGGCGTGGGCCAGTGGCCTGCTGCAGGATCGGGGGTACTGAGTGTAGCAGTGCCTGCACGGGACCTTTTGAGGGATGTTGCCATTTTCTTCATTACCTCCACCATAGTTTGGTCTCAGGTCAAACAATAGGGAAGGAAAACAACCTGCCCATAAACAGAAAATTGCCTTAAAGATTACTGAGCATCAGTTCAGTTCAGTCGCTCAGTCATGTCCAACTCTTTGCGACCCCATAAACTGCAAAACACCTGGCCTCCCTGTCCATCACTAACTCCCGGAGTTCACTCAGATTCACGTCCATCGAGTCAGTGATGCCATCCAGCCATCTCATCCTCTGTCGTCCCCTTCTCCTCCTGCACCCAATCCCTCCCAGCATCAGTCTTTTCCAATAAGTCAACTCTTTGCATGAGGTGGCCAAAGTACTGGAGTTTCAGCTTCAGCATCATTCCTTCCAAAGAAATCCCCAGGTTGATCTCCTTCAGAATGGACTGGTTGGATCTCCTTGCAGTCCAAGGGATTCTCAAGAGTCTTCTCCAACACCACAGTTCAAAAGCATCAATTCTTAAAGCAATGGCACCTCACTCCAGTACTCTTGCCTGGAAAATCCTACAGATGGAGAAGCCTGGTAGGCAGCAGTCCATGGGGTCGCTAAGAGTCGGATACGACTGAGCGACTTCCCTTTCACTTTTCACTTTCATGCACTGGAGAAGGAAATGGCAACCCACTCCAGTGTTCTTGCCTGGAGAATCCCAAGGACGAGGGAGCCTGGTGGGCTGCCGTCTATGGGGTCACACAGAGTCGGACACGACTGAAATGACTTAGCAGTAGCAGCAGCTTTCTTCACAGTCCAACTCTCACATCCAAACATGACCACTGGAAAAACCATAGCCTTGACTAGACGGACCTTTGTTGGCAAAGTAATGTCTCTGCTTTTGAAGATGCTGTGTAGGTTGGTCATAACTTTCCTTCGAAAGAGTAAGTGTCTTTTAATTTCATGGCTGCAGTCACCATCTTCAGTGATTTTGGAGCCCCCAAAAATAAAGTCTGACACTGTTTCCACTGTTTACCGATCTATTTCCCATGAAGTGATGGGACCGGATGCCATGATCTTCGTTTTCCAAATGTTGAGCTTTAAGCCAACTTTTTCACTCTCCTCTTTCACTTTCATCAAGAGGCTTTTTAGCTCCTCTTCCCTTTCTGCCATAAGGGTGGTGTCATCTGCATATCTGAGCTTATTGATATTTCTCCCGGCAATCTTGATTCCAGCTTGTGTTTCTTCCAGTCCAGCGTTTCTCACGATGTACTCTGCATAGAAGTTAAATAAGCAGGGTGACAATATACAGCCTTGACATACTCCTTTTCCTATTTGGAACCAGTCTGTTGTTCCATGTCCAGTTCTAACTGTTGCTTCCTGACCTGCATATAGGTTTCTCAAGAGGCAGGTCAGCTGGTCTGGTATTCCCATCTCTTGAAGAATTTTCCACAGTTTATTGTGATCCACACAGTCAAAGGCCTTGGCATAGTCAATAAAGCAGAAATAGATGTTTTTCTGGAACTCTCTTGCTTTTTCCATGATCCAGCAGATGTTGGCAATTTGATCTCTGGTTCCTCTGCCTTTTCTAAAACCAGCTTGAACATCTGGAAGTTCATGGTTCACGTATTGCTGAAGCCTGGCTTGGAGAACGTTGAGGATTACTTTACTAGCGTGTGAGATGAGTGCAATTGTGTGGTAGTTTGAGCATTCTTTGGCATTGCCTTTCTTTGGGATTGGAATGAAAACTGACCTTTTCCAGTCCTGAGGCCACTGCTGAGTTTTCCCAATTTGCTGGCATATTGAGTGCAACAATTTCACAGCATCATCTTTCAGGATTTGAAATAGCTCAACTGGAATTCCATCACCTCCACTAGCTTTGTTCATAGTGATGCTTTCTAAGGCCCACTTGACTTCACATTCCAGGATGTCTGGCTCTAGGTGAGTGATCACACCATCGTGATTATCTTGGTCGTGAAGATCTTTTTTGTACAGTTCTGTGTATTCTTGCCACCTCTTCTTAGTATCTTCTGCTTCTGTTAGGTCCATACCATTTCTGTCCTTTATCGAGCCCATATTTGCATGAAATGTTCCCTTGCTATCTCTAATTTTCTTGAAGAGATCTCTAGTCTTTCCCATTCTGTTGTTTTCCTCTATTTCTTTGCATTGATCGCTGAGGAAGGCTTTCTTATCTTTTCTTGCTATTCTTTGGAACTCTGCATTCAGATGCTTATATCTTTCCTTTTCTCCTTTGCTTTTCGCTCCTCTTCTTTTCACAGCTATTTGTAAGGCCTCCTCAGACAGCCATTTTGCTTTTTTGCATTTCTTTTACATGGGGATGGTCTTGATCCCTGTCTCCTGTATAATGTCATGAACCTCTGTCCATAGTTCATCAGGCACTCTATCTATCAGATCTAGTCCCTTAAATGTATTTCTCACTTCCACTGTATAATCATAAGGGATTTGATTTAGGTCATACCTGAATGGTCTAGTGGTTTTCCCTACTTTCTTCAATTTCAGTCTGAATTAGGCAATAAGGAGTTCATGATCTGAGCCACAGTCAGCTCCTGGTCTTGTTTTTGCTGACTGTATAGAGCTTCTCCATCTTTGGCTGCAAAGAATATAATCAATCTGGTTTTGGTGTTGACCATCTGGTGATGTCCATGTGTAGAGTCTTCTCTTGTGTTGTTGGAAGAGGGTGTTTGCTATGACCAGTGCATTTTCTTGGCAAAACTCTATTAGTCTTTGCCCTGCTTCATTCCACATTCCAAGGCCAAATTTGCCTGTTACTCCAGGTGTTTCTTGACTTCCTACTTTTGCATTCCAGTCCCCTATAATGAAAAGGACATCTTTTTGGGTGTTAGTTCTAAAAGGTCTTGTAGGTCTTCATAGAACCGTTCAACTTCAGCTTCTTCAGCATTACTGGTTGGGGCATAGACTTGGATTACTGGGATATTTAATGGTTTGCCTAGGAAACAAACAGAAATCATTCTGTCGTTTTTGAGATTGCATCCAAGTACTGCATTTTGGACTCTTTTGTTGACCATGATGGCTACTCCATTTCTTCTAAGGGATTCCTGCCCACGGTAGTAGATATAATGGTTATCTGAGTAAAATTCATCCATTCCAGTCCATTTTAGTTTGCTGATTCCTAGAATGTCGACGTTCACCCTTGCCATCACCTGTTTGACCACTTCCAATTTGCCTTGATTCATGGACCTGACATTCCAGGTTCCTATGCAGTATTGCTCTTTACAGCATCGGACCTTGCTTCTATCACCAGTCACATCCACAACTGGGTATTGTTTTTGGCTCCATCCCTTCATTCTCTCTGGAGTTATTTCTCCACTGATCTCCAGTAGCATATTGGGCACCTACTGACCTGGGGAGTTCCTCTTTTGGTATCCTATCATTTTGCCTTTTCATACTGTTCATGGGGTTCTCAAGGCAAGAATACTGAAGTGGTTTGCCATTCCCTTCTCCAGTGGACCACATTCTGTCAGACCTCTCCATCACGACCCGCCTGTCTTGGGTGGCCCCACTGGCATGGCTTGGTTTCATTGAGTTAGACAAGGCTGTGGTCCTAGTGTGATTAGATTGACTAGTTTTCTGTGATTATGGTTTCAGGGTGTCTGCCCTCTGATGCCCTCTTGCAACACCTACATACTGAGCATGGCCCAGCCCATCAGAACAAGACCCAGTTTCTTCCACAGTCAGTCTCCCCCATCGGGAAGCTTTCATAAGCCTTTTATTGTTACCTATCAGAGGACAGACAGAAACCAGATTGTGAAAACCACAAACACAGAAAACTGATCAAACTGACCACAGCCTTGTCTAACTCAGTGAAGTTGTGAGTCATGCCATGTAGGGCCACCCAAGATGGACAGATCATGGTGGTGGAGAGTTCTGACAAAATGTGGTCCACTGGAGAAGGGAATGGCAAACCACTTCAGTATTCTTGCCTTGAGATACCCATGAACAGTATGGGAAGCCTATACATGGGGGATATTCCAGGGGAAAATGAATAACTCCTCCATGTGGCTTAGAATTGAGGTTTAAATACCAACTGAATAGAGAAAGGGATAGGAGAATGTAGGCCTCTTAGGAGAGAGTAAATAATTTACAGGAAATAGGTATGGGCCCTTAGACGAATGGATGGGAGATATGATAGTTTATGACAAAGTTGGTCTGGATGTGATATAGAATTCCAGTGATATGAGATGAAACTCCCAGGAAGGGGATTTGTGATGATTGAGTTTCTTTGGAGGCTCCCTCTTCAGGCAGATAAGGTGAGTTCAGAGAAAGCCTCTCCCTGCACTTGCAATTTTTCAAGTGCCTATTTAGCTCAAAGTAACCAATATGCCAAAGTGGCTCATTTGGGGGTGGCATGTTCTGTTAGCCATCACTGTCTCCTCCCCTTGGAAGGTTAACAAGGTTCTGGAGCCCTCCTCCAGGAGCCCAGGCATCAGGAGGACATCCTCCTGGATGCTGTAACTGAAGGGCCTGCCAGCCTACTCTGCCTCCTCCTTCAGTGTCACATAAGCTGCCATTAATGGATCTTATACACTGCCACAAACCAGGCATGGGCTAAGCATTTATCTTCTGGACTGTTCACAGTAACTTTATGATGTCATGGGATTTTTATCTCCATTTCACAGATGAGGAAACTGAGGCTCATGGGGCTAAGCCTCTTGCCCAAGGTTAAGGGGCAGAGCCAAGACCTGAACCCAAGATGCCTGACCCCACTATTCACCACTGCATGACTTTTTAATTTATTCTTTGGCCACATGGCATGCAGGATCTTAGTTCCCCAACCAGGGATCAAATCCGTGCCCCCTGCAGTGGAAACGTAACCACTGGACGGCCAGCGAATTCCCCTGCCTGACTTTTCTGGGAGTCACTAGTTCTCTCTCCTTGCATCTGTCCTCCTATTCTACTCATCTCTCAGTCCCTCTTACTAGTGCCCTTTCTCCTCCCCACAAGATACTCACAACCTCTGACCAAGCTGAGGTTTTTCTGAGCTCTCTGAGTCTCCATCTCCCAGAGGATGCTCTCAGGCCTGCTGCTCCTAGTTGAACACTTATCCCAAATGCCTACCCCTTGGCAGCTCAGAGTCAGAATCTCTTGAGGGTATCAGGTCACAGAGGTCAAGGGAGTCTTTCAAGAATGAAAGATGCAGGACTTCTCTGGTGATCCAGTGGCTAAAACTCTGCACTTCCAATGAAAGGGACACAGGTTTGATTCCTGGTTGGGGAACTAAGATCCCACATGTCTGTGTGGCCAAATATATAAATTTAAAAAAAAATAGTGAAAGATACCAAGTAAGGTGAGGACTCAGGAGACGCCTACTGGATTCAACAACAAAGAGATCTCAAGTGTCCTTGGTAGGGGCAGAGGTGGAAGTACAAGAGCTGCAACAGAAAGGAGAAGTTAATATCTACAGGAGCATTTCATGCCTACCAAGCGCTGCATAAATATTAATTCATTTGATAGTCACAACAACTCTGTGAGATAGGTATTATCTTTGTTTCCCCACAGGGAAGTTAACGACAGAGGTTAAACAGTTTGCTTAAGAACAAGGTCACAAAGGTAGTTCACTGTGGAGTCTGGATTTAAAAATATGGGGAGGGACTTCCCTGGTGGATCAGTGGCGAAGATTTTATGCTTCTAACACACGGGGCCTGGGTTCGATTCCTGGGCAGGGAACTAGACCCTATGTATTACAACTAAGAATTCACATGCTGCAACTGAAGATCCCGCATGCTGCAACTAGCACCCGGTGCAACCAAATACATAAATAAATATTCACTCAGTGGACAAGAGTTTGGGCAAACTCTGGGAGACAGTGAAGGACAGGGAAGCCTGTTGCACTGCAGTCCAAGGGGTCACAAAGAGTTGGATACGATTTAGTGACTGAACAACAAAATAAATAAATGTATAAAACCTGCTCTTAAAAAAAACTATCTAGGCACTCTGGCTCCAGACTCCATGCAATAAACTGCCAAGTCATATATCAGCTCTCAGCTGTGAGGAGGGGAGCGGCACTGGTGGTTAGGACCAGAAGAGAGGTGGGGGCAAGAGCTAGGGGAGGATAGAGAAGGGTGGGGAAAATGATTTACAGGTGGAGTGGTTCCCTCTCCTTGGCCATAAACCAAAGGGACCTGTCAGCAACTGGGAAGGGAGATAAAGTGACTCAGGAAGGAGGGGCAGGGTGGGGCCTGGGGACTGCTCCCTCCTGGGGCAAGGCTTCAGGTTCTGTACCTTTACCCATGGCTCTGTGGGAAATTCACAGGCCAGGGATCCAGAGAGTTGGGTAACAGTCAGATGTGAGACAGCCTCAGATGGGGATGGGAGCTAAGGACTAAAACACAGCCAACTGGAAGCACTGTCAGAGAAGTGATAGGACCTCAGGGCCCGAGCTCCCCAGGTACCAGAGACTCTTTAAGAGAAGCCATCCAGAATGCTCTAGGAAAGCCACAGATCAGAGCATGGGAAGGGGCTGCAAGGCCAGGGGGTTAAGGCCCCAGAACTGGTATCTTGCCCTTTTGCAGGTCAGCTCGTGGGTTTTCCAGACCTCCAGGACAAACACACACAGAGTCCTGTTCTTTCTACATATGGACACCTCCCCTGAGCCTGGGAAGGAGAACACAACTCGTCAGGCCATGAGTTGGCTCTCAGACCTTGCTCATTCAGGGAGTTTCTTACAAAAAGTGGGGAGAGGGACGAGATGTCTTTCAGGTTAAGAGATACATGCACCCCAATGTTCACAGCAGCACTGTTTACAATAGTCAAGACATGGAAGCAACCTAAATGTTCATCAGAGAATGGATAAAAAAGATGTGGTGTATATATACAATGGAATATTACTTAGCCATGAAAAATTAAATAATGCCATGGATGGACCTAGAGATTCTCATGTTAAGTGAAGTCAGAGGAAGACAAATATATGATATCACTTATATATGGAATCCCAAAAAAAATGGTATAAAAGAACTTATTTACAAAACAGAAATAGAATCACAGATGTAGAAAACAAACTTATAGTTATGGGGGGAGGAGGTGAAGGGATATAAATTGGGAGATTGAAATTGATATATATACACTATTAGGAACTTAATACTCTGTAATGGCCTACATGGGAAAACAATCTAAATAAAAGTGGATATATGATATGCATAAATAATTCACTTGGCTGTACAGCAGAAACAAACACAACACTGTAAATCAACTGTACTCTAATTTTAAATTTTTTTAAATAAAATAGAAAGAGAAAAGAAAAGCCTGCCTGGGTTCAAGTCCTCAGCTTCATTGAGATGAATCAGATGTAATCCTGTCCAAGGTCTTGTGGGCTGGAGGGGAGACTTCTTTGTAGAAGATTTTAGGGTGATATAACTAACTGATTCGAGAGAGGACCTCAAAGGAGCAGTGAAAAGGAGCAAGGTCAGAGGCTGATGACAGCAGATGGAAGTGGGGGCATCTCAATAGGCCACGTTAAAAGCCAGGACCTGGCACTGTTTGGCTTGGGGAGAGGCCGGCCAGGCATCCCAGGTTCTGAGAAGCAACAGTGGACCGCTAGGTGGAAACCAAAGGGAAAAGACTGGCTTTTCATGGTGATAGTTGCCCAGGATGAATGCCTGCATGCTCCAGGCTCCAGGCATTCTTGCTCTGAATATTCCCCACTGCCTTGTGAGGAAGGAGTTATTGATACTGTTTTACAGAGGAGCAAACTGAAGTTCAGAGAGATTAGGTATCTTGGACAAAGCCACAGAGAGGCAGAATTCAACCCCAGGTGTGTCGGCCTCGCAAACTTACGTTCCTAACCACCTCTCCATGCTTCCTCTCTTCAGGAACCACTTGCAGGGAGAACCAGCTCGCAGCGTGGGGAGGGAGCTTCCCAGGACAGGCCAGAGATTTGATGGACTGGTGCTCTGGCACCGTGCCTGCCACTTACTCAGTGCTCTGCCATCAGCAGCTGTTATGACACTTTATCATGCATCTGTCTTCTCACCTGGAGCGTGGGACAGTCAGTTCTGTCACCTTGGCTCCAAGGACATGGTGTGAGGTGTGGGGTCAATGCAGAGGCATTTATAGCACTCAAAGGCCAGCCCAGCCCTGCAGGCACAGGAAGACACAGCCAGTTCCCAGCACCAGGGGAAGCCGGGTGGCAGCCTCAATCCATCAATGATAACCTCAGTCTGGCCAAACTTTATGGGCCCAGGAGGTACTTAAGTGTTGTGGGGTGAAGGCTAGCTCAGTTCCCCTTCCTCGGCACAGGCTGCTGTCTAGAGCAGGCAGGTAGGTGTGGGATGGGGGTCAGGGTGCCCTGCGCCTTGAGAGACCAACTATCAGCTTCGAGAGCAAGACCCCACGGTGTGTGGGGCTGGGCGACAGTTGAGTCTCCTGTCCTCAGCAATTCAGGGGTTCCTCCTAGTCCTGCAAGTGGAAGAGGAGCTTGGGGCAGCCTCAGGCAGGAGAGGATGTGGATCTCAGCTCCCCTCTGCCCCATCTCATCCTGGTTTGACCCATGTGCCACTAAGCCTAGGGGGCTGGAGGTGTGCTCTGTCCACTTGTCTGCTTCCTTCCTACTGAAAGGGTGAAGGCTGGGGTCGGGGGGGACCAGAGTTGTGGGAGGTTACTTGGGGACCTAAGCTGGGTGATGAGAAGGCAGGCTAAGGAGGAGGTTTGTGGGGAGAGAAGGACAGCTCCAAGGGCAGCTCTCATGACCTTCTGCCCCAGGCCGCCAGCACCATGACCGTCTCCTACACCCTCAAAGTGGCGGAGGCCCGCTTCGGAGGCTTCTCTGGCCTGCTTCTCCGTTGGCGGGGAAGCATCTACAAGCTCCTCTACAAGGAGTTCCTCCTCTTCATCGCCCTGTATGCTCTGCTCAGCATCACCTACCGGTGCGAGGGTGAGGGCAGGGTCTCAGGGCTGGCCTGCGGGGGACTAGGTTGCCTACCTCCCTCTAACCCAGGCCCCACCTGACCTTCCCCAGGCTGCTGCTGACCCAGGAGCAGAAGCACGTGTATGCTCAGGTGGCCCGATACTGCAACCGCTCTGCGGACCTCATCCCCTTGTCCTTTGTACTGGGTAAGTTCAAAGGACAAGGGGTTCTTGCTTGCAGCCTCCTAGCCGTCTTTCCTGACCTTTGGGCTGGGCTGCTAGCTCTGAGGGTCAGAATTAGCCCAGCAGAACATCTGGAGGTCAACCAGAGCAGGCTCAGCAGACATGGGAGCTGTGTGTCGGGTCCAGGATTTCCAGAGGACTAGGCCCTGCCTCGGAGAAGGCAATGGCAACCCACTCCAGTACTCTTGCCTGGAAAAATCCCATGGGCAGAGGAGCCTGGTAGGCTGCAGTCCATGGGGTCGCTAAGAGTCGGACACGACTGAAGCGACTTAGGAGCAGCAGCAGCAGGCCCTGCCTATCACCAGCCCACCCCTCACTCCAAACACAGCCCCAGCCTGCTGCTGGCCTCACAGCCCTCTTCGTCCTTCAAGGGAACTGGAGAGAGGTGACACCTCCCTCCACACCCTCATGGGAAGCAGGGCTCAGAGTTAACCACTGCCTGGACTTGAACCATCACGTCTCTTCTGCCTGAGGAGGTCTGCAGTCTTCTTCCTCCCTGCCTGGTTTGGTCCCTCAGGGCGTGATCAGAGGATGAGGCTGTCCCTCTGACAAGAGAGGCAGGGTGCTGGAGTCAATGTGTCCTTCCCCCTGCCTTGGTTCCACCTGGCTTGGACCAGGCGTTCTGGTTGCGGGCAGGACACACTGACTTCCAAGCCCTCCGTCTTCCCTTCCCGTCCCCACCACCCACGGCGGCGACCAGGTTTCTACGTGACCATGGTGGTGAACCGCTGGTGGGCCCAGTACACAAGCATCCCGCTGCCGGACCAGCTGATGTGCGTCATCTCGGCCACCGTGCACGGCGTGGACCAGCGTGGCCGTCTGCTGCGCCGCACCCTCATCCGCTACGCCAACCTGGCGTCGGTGCTGGTGCTGCGCTCTGTCAGCACGCGCGTGCTCAAGCGCTTTCCCACCATGGAGCATGTGGTGGACGCAGGTGCCGCGCTCAGGGAGCCCTGGGAGGGACTGGACCGGACCTGCCCCGAGGGTCTCCTAGGCGGGGAGGTTTGACCACCAGGGGGAGCTCCAGGACCCCAGAGCGGTGAGTCCTGGAGGCCAAGGATGATACTTCATTCTCTTCAATCCCTGCAGGTTTTATGTCGCAGGAAGAGAGGAAAAAGTTTGAGAGCCTGAAATCTGACTTCAATAAGTACTGGATTCCTTGCGTCTGGTTCACCAACCTGGCGGCCCAGGCCCGGAAAGATGGGCGAATCCGTGATGACATTGCTCTCTGCCTGCTCCTGGACGTGAGTCAGCCTAGGACTGGGCCCATCTGCCCTCCTCCCCCTAGTTTTGCTTACTGCAACCATAATTTCAGTGCTTAACACCTACATGGTGTCGATATGTAGCGCAGCAAGTGTGAGGAAGTGAGGAAACTGAGGCAAGAAGCGGAAAAAACAAACTTGCCCAAGTCACACAGCTAGTTAGTGGAGCTGAGATTCATCCTCAGACCTTCTGGCTCCAGGGTCTGTCCTTGCAGTTGCTGTGCTAAACTGCCTTCCATCACAGGCACCCCGGCCTGACAACACCTCTGAAAGCACAATGAGACCTAGCCCAGGCCTAATGTGTACTGGACTCCCCGTCCCCTTCTCCTTTCTTCCTTTCTGTCTCCACTGACTTCCTCTTCCTGCTGTTCCACCAGGAGCTGAATAAGTACCGGGCCAAGTGCAGCATGCTCTTCCACTATGACTGGATCAGCATCCCCCTCGTCTACACCCAAGTAACTGCCTCTCACCTCCCCAGTCCCAGTGCCTACTGTATGTCCTGTGCTGTGTGTGACACTGAGAAGAACTAGAGATGGTACCTGCCCGGGGGCAGTTCAGTCCAGTGAGACACTAAATAGCCAAGGGCTAATCCTCAAAGCCTCCCTGGGCCCTCACTAAGATGATCCCCTCCCATTTGGTGCTGCCACACCTTGCTATATGTTGTATTTATTTTTAAATTTATTTTTAAAAATATTTATTTATTTGGCTGGGTTGGGTCTTATTTGCAGCATGGGGGAGCTTTAGTTGGCACATGCAAACTCAAGGTGCAGCAATGTGAGATCTAGTTCCCTGACCAGGGATCAAACCTGGGCCCCCCACATTGTGAGCTCACCCCCAGGGAAGTCCCCGCTACATGTTTTAATTACTTGTTAGATCTACCACTGACCCTCGGGGCAGAGACAGCATTTTAACCTGTCCCACTCAGTCTGGCATCCCTCCTCCAGGTGGTGACCATCGCAGTATACTCCTTCTTTGCCCTCTCCTTGGTGGGCCGCCAGTTTGTGGAGCCAGTGGCAGGGGCTGCCAAACCTCGGGAGCCTCTGGAGCCAGGGCAAGCCGTAGGAGACCTGGACATGTACGTGCCTCTCACCACTCTGCTGCAGTTCTTCTTCTATGCTGGCTGGCTCAAGGTGGGCACTTCAGGGGGAGGAGATATGGACCCAGGACCCACCCACACTGTGGGGTTAGAAAGTAGAGCTCTGAGCGCAGAAAACACTCTCTTACCACCTGCAGGTGGCAGAACAGATCATCAATCCCTTTGGTGAGGATGACGACGACTTTGAAACCAACCAGCTTATAGACCGCAACTTGCAGGTGATTCAGGGTCTGGTGGCAGCTCCCTGGCAGTCGGGCTCTCCTTCTTTGCCAGCTCTCAGTTCGGGTTCACAGAGGAGAAGGGGATTCTTGTGACCTGCTGCTCCCAGGTATCCCTGCTCTCCGTGGATGACATGTACCAGAACCTGCCTCCCGCGGAGAAGGACGCATACTGGGATGAGGACTCGGCGCAGCCGCCCTACACGGTGGCCACGGTTGCCGAGTCGCTGCGGCCTTCCTTCCTGGGCTCCACCTTCAACCTGCGGTGAGTAGCCCAGGCCGAGGCAGAACCTGAGTCAGTAGCCAGGCTCCAGTTCCCCACCCACCCTCCGGGCGCCCAGGACTCGGTCCCTCCCGGTCCACCTGCTGTCAGAGGCTTGCTCAAGCAGCCCTCCTGCCTGTCCGCAGCATGAGCGACGACCCCGAGCAGAGCCTGCAGGTGGAGGCGTCCCCTGGGCCAGCCCGGCCGGTGACCGCGCAGACCCCGCTGCTCGGCCGCTTCCTCGGCGTAGGTGCTCCCTCGCCAGCCATCAGCCTCCGGAACTTCGGCCGCGTCCGCGCCCCCCGTACCCCGCATCTACTGCGCTTCCGGGCCGAAGAGGGCGGCGACATCGAGGCAGCGGACCGCATCGAGGAGGAGGCGTCAGTGTCAGGGGACGAGACCCAGGAGCCCTGAGCCAAACCTGCCGGGGCGGGCAGTCCAGCTGCCTTCCCCAGGCCCGCCCCCGCCCACTTTGCAGGCCCTGCAGAGCTATTAGAGCAGCATTCCCACGTGCCCTAAGCCCGGGCACCTAGGGACCGCCCCCGATGGCAGAAGGGCCTGAATCAGGGTAGACGATGCTTCCAGGTTGGCTTGGAGGTGAAGCTAGGACACAAGGGCGAGGCACAGAGGACTGGAGCCTAGGTGCAGTTTATTTCCGCTGTGATTTTGGGCTAGGCCAGTTCTTAAACTTGACGGAGCATCAGTATCACTGAAGGGCTGGTTAAAGTCTTGGGTACCACCCCCGGCATTTGATTGATAAGTCTGGGATGGAGGTTAAGAATTTGCATATTTCTAGTAGGTTTCCAGGGAATGCTGCTGCTGCTGCATCCAGGGTCACATAAAAAGATGTTTAGACTATACCTTATTCTGATAACCTCACCCTGAAGAGGGGCCAAAGTGTGTACTGGGTACTTTTATGTTATGTTCAATTTGTTTACAATGAGGATGTATTCATTTATTATTTGTGCAATTAAAATTGCTTAAAACTGAACTGGCATACTCTGAAGTGGGCTAAAGATAAGGGTTTGGGGGGCTGGGGGGAAAGAGGGTTTGAGAGTCTGCCCTGGAAGCTGACACTGAGATGTGAAGGCACCCAGCCTAGACTTGTGGCATCTGAACAAGCCCTTCTCTGCTCCCATCAAACAACGCAAGGACAATTTAAGGGGTGAAAACTGCAGGTCCCATCTCTGTGGTGGGTCTGGGGCACTCAGGAGTTAAGAGTGGGCCTTTGGAAAACAGCCCCACAGAGTACTAGAGTTGCTCCTAAAACTGAGTTTCTCTAAGATTCCTGCCTTCTAAACAACTGGTGAATGCCAAAGCTGAATGTTAAAGCCAAAGGAAAGTGAAGTCGCTCAGTTGTGTCTGACTCTTTGCAACCCCATGGACTATAGTCTACCAGGCTCCTCTGTCCGTGGGATTTTCCAGGCAATAGTCCTGGAGTGGATTGCCATTTCCTTCTCCAGGGGATCTTCCCAACCCAGGGCTCGAACCTGGGTCTCCCGCACTGTAGACAGACGCTTTACCATAAACAAATGCCAAAACTCAAAAACGGAAGGCATGGTGAATGTAGGGAGAGCTTGAGGACATGCAGCCTCTGGCACCGTTGACAGGATTACAATGCTGGGTTCTGCTTTCCTGCTGGGTGACAGGATGCTGCACTTTTCTCAGCCTTGGTTAAAAAACCTATACTGTCCAGAAAAGGCACCTTCTGGTCACCACTCACTCAGAAGGCACCCGAAGTATTTTGGAAGGGTTGAGAGAGGAGGCCTTGCTTCAGGTTGAGTACTCACCAGGCAGAGCAGTAGAGATGTACATGCATTCAAGGCTCTTTTGTTGCTGTGCCATGCCCAACACACAGCAGTCCGAGCAAACATCAGCTAATGACCAGGTGTTATCAGATCACTGGGTGGGAAGGCAGAGGTCAGGTCTCCTCAGAATCAACGGTAAGGTAAGGGCTGGTCTTAGTGGTCCACCCTTTCCGACTGTTTAGCCAGAAGTCGGAATTACAGAATTCTGCAATTAGCCAAGTTGATGAACCAATTTAGATTTGTAGCTCATTTAAGACAAGTGCTTTTCAACCACTTTAAATTGGATAAAACCTTTTCTTTAGAACTCAAAGTACATATTTGATTGGTGTATTGCTGTGCCGTTTTCCAGGTACTAGAGATGCAGCAATAAACGTACCCGTTTCCTCAAGAAATATATTTTAATAGAGGGTTCAAAATAAGAGAAGCAAACAAAATTTATGCCAAATAAGGAAAAAAACAGGGGCAAAAGATACAGCATGGAAGGGGAAGGGAGTGCTATTTAAAATTCTGTGATCGGGGAACTCACTGGACTGACAAAGATCTAAAAGGAGTGAGCACCGTGGGCACATGACAGGAAGTATTCCCAACAAAAGAATAGTAAGTGAACACATGTAAGGACAGCAGTCACCATAGAAGGGATTAGGTCTCACTGAGTTCCACAGCTTCTGGTTGCAACTTTGAGATGGGATGCTGTGTAAAAAAATTTATCTTTTAGGGACTTCACTGGTGGTCTAGTGGTGAAGACTTTACATTCCAATGCAGGGGGCACAGGTTTGATTTCTGGTCGGGGAACTAAGATCCCACAAGCTGTGCAGGCAAATACCAAACACAAAAGCAGTATTGTAACAAATTTAATAAAGACCATTAAAAATGGTTCATATCCAAAAGAAGTTAAAAAAACACTTCTCTCTTTAAAACGATCACAGAGAGCTGGGATTGTGTTGGAGAAAACAGAAGAGCAAAGCAGGATGCAGAAGAGACCAGAGCAGCAGCTGTGCTTTGTGCTCGGTTGCCAGCTGTTTTCAGCCCTTGGACTGCAACCTGCCAGGCTCCTCTGTCCATGGGATTCTCCAGGCAATACTGGGATGGGTTGCCATGCCCCGCTCCAGGGGATCTTCCCAACCCAGGGACCAAACCTGCGTCTCTTATGCCTCCTGCACTGGCAGGCAGGTTCTTTACCACTAGCACCACAAAAAATCTGGTGACATTTGATGTGGGAGTTACGACCCAAGGATAACCTAAGATTTAACCTGTCTTTAACCTAAAAGACCACCATTTGCTACAATCAAATAACTGAGGAACTATGAAAAGGGAAAGCTGAAGAAACCAATTCAACAATTTAACAAACTAACTTTTGAGTAAGGAGAGGGGAAAGGATTGGAGCTCAAGAGAAAATTAAGATAATATGTATAACTTGCTCAACAATGCAGAAATGTAGAATACAATTTCAAGGTTTCTAGACCAGGAACCTGAAAAAAAAAAAAAAACCCAAACCAAAGTCTGCATACAGGGTCTCTAAGAGAACTTTAGGGAGGCAACACGGCTTTGGTTCCAACGATGGTCCAGTCAACAGTCCAATACTGCAGGGGCCCCAAGCTGGGTTACCTCCCTCATAGTCTCTGCTCAGTCTGCACAACACATCCCTGTTGCCACTGAAACTCAGCCTCAGGAGTGAGAACTGTTCCTCCTGCTAGACTCACAGCCCCATAACAGGCCTGGCCTTCAGGCAGGGGGAGTTGGGGCGTTCTATAGTGTGCCAAACAATGAAGTATTCTCAGAACATGAACATGGCATAGAACAGTAAATGCCTTTATTAGATGAGCTAAGACAGGAGGGAAGAGGGTTTATTTGCCTTTCCGGGCCTTGATCTTCCTCAGATAGAACTCGAGCTCTTTTCCCTCTAGCACATAGCCGTCTGCTCGGCCACACTGGCCTGGTCTTGAAGCGATGCATGCTGCAAGAAAGTATGTGGTCCTCAGGAAAATGACACTGTGGCCCTACCCATACCTATGTATCCCCTTAAGCGCCCACTTTGGTCCAGGTATCCTGGGGGCAGACACGAAGCCCAAAGTCTCCTCAGATATACTTTATCATCACTTTGAAAATCAGTAGCAGAACTGGACAAAGTTTTCATCACTGAGACAATCCCCTCAGCCTGGACACAGACGAGTTCTCAAGATACTCCTGAAACTCAGAGGCCTAGACCAAGTTCAGGCCTATGGGCTCCTGCCCACTATCTTCCATTTCTGCTTCAAACTAACCAGATGATCAAATATTCTGATCTGTGCTTGTGCACTGTTATCAAACCCTTCTGGTGAACTCTCTAGCCTCCAGAGAGCACACCATATGTTGAGATGCCTCCTCCCCCAAATGCAGAAGTCATCTTACCAAGAAGCTTGCCCTGCTGGAACTGCTCCTCTAGAAGACTGCTGATTTTCGCATTCTTTTTCCTCTCATCGTATTTCTTCTGAATTTTCTTTGATCGTTTCTTGTTTAAAATCTCTTCCTCCTCAGGAGTCTGAATAAAGGAAATATAGATGGCTTAGAGGGGGCTCCCCAAACCCTAGTTGAGGAATGCCACATCCCACAGCCCTGCCACCTTCCTCAGCACTAAAGGCTTTCATCTCTCTCCCTTCAGTAGCAGAACTGGACAGAGTTTTCATCACAAGAAGGCTGGAATCAGGCTGGCCTCCCCCTGCACCCCCTACAGGAAGTTGCTCCCCAAACACGCACCAGCTTAGCCCCCTTCTTGCGGCCCAGGGGCAGTGCATAGTGGGACTCGTACCACTGTCGGTACGGTGTGCTGTCGATAAGCACAATACAGTTCTTCACCAGGGTCTTGGTACGGACCAGTTCGTTGTTGGATGCATTATAGACAACATCGATTATTCTTGTCTTGCGTGTACAACCTGCTCACAGAAGAAATCCAGAATCAAGCCAAGTAAACCTGATGCCAACAGTCTTCCATCCCCACCCTAGTAAGGCCTAAGAAGCGAAACTCTAAGCCTCCATCGAGCCATAGAGCAACAGTTCATCTTCCACAAACCTATCTTTCCAGACGTGGCTGGCACCCACACTGTCTCCAGATTCAACCCCAATCCCTGAGGCTATTCGAGTTAAGTGGCAGGACAGGACTGGAGATAAGTCTCCACAACCTCAAAGGTGTTCAACAGGAGAACTTTAGTGTCTTGGTCCAGGCCATGGACTTCCTGCTAAAAGCACTTACTGAAGCTTGAAAACAAGGATTAGGTGCTGAGTTCCCACCCACGCCTGCAGGACTTCACTCACACTCCGAGCCCCAGGAGAAGTTCCCCACGTCCAGCCTCAAGGCCCGGTACTTCTTGTTGCCTCCCCGCACACGGACTGTGTGTATGCGGCGGGGGCCAATCTAGAAAACACAAGGAGACAGGATCTAGGTTATCAAGGAGAGGCAAGAGGGAGAAGGGAACCCGGGCGCGACGGAGGTAACAGTCAGTGTAACTATGACAAGCCCTAGCATTGGCAAGTGGCACATAGGTGACCAAGACGGCCACAACCACGCCTAAGGATACTTTTTCATCATTCCAGTCACCTCCAAGAGACAAAGCCCGATTCCAAACATTGAAACGTAAGGCTCGGTGCGCCGAGAAGCCCACTCGCTCCGGGCGCCCTTGCAGGTACTACTAGGACACGGCAGCAGTCTTCATACGCTCTCTCAGTATCTACCCAACACGCGAAGCCGAGGAGACCGCCTAGTCCCCACAGCAACTCGCAGAGCCGCACAAAGATTCAACCGACGCCGCAGGAGCGACCTCCCGGGCCGTGAGGACCCGCACGTACCTTTGTGTTGGCAGCGGGGCGTCCCAGCTCATACTTCCGCTTCTTGTGGTAGGGCTTTCTCTTGCCCCCGGTCTTACGGCGCTTGTGCCAGTTGTCCCGAGAGATGCCTGCGTGTGGAAGCGGGGGGCGGGAGCCTGAGGCAGGGAGCCCGGAGCCGAGGCAGCCAGCCCAACGCCCCACGCCGGCGGTCGCACGCTCAGCTCTCCAAGGTTAGCTCCCCCACAGCGCAGTCGGGAGGTCACAGCATTTCCAAGGTGTCATCATGCACGTGCGACGCAGCCCGGACCCTTCCCGTCCCGACCCCGGCAGCCATGATGGTGCCGCTCGCGGCCCCGAGTCCTGCCGCTCCAGGAATGGCCCCTGGAACGGTCCCGGCGGCCCAAGCCCGAGCACCACCCTCCTCGCGGGGGTTCCGTGTCCGGGGGCCCGGGAGCCCGCGCTGCCGGCTGGGCCCCGAAGCAGGATGGCGCCGGATTGAGCTCGCTCCCCGATCCCGGCCCCGAAGTAGAGCGCCACTCACCCATCGCTCGGCGCTGGCTGGAAAGAGAAAACGCAGCGCGTCACGGTCCGGTTTGTAATACGTAGCCCCGCCTCCTTACGTGTCTTCCGGGCGCCGCAGAGAGCGGCTTGGGGCGGGAGGGCGGTGTTGCTTACGTTTCTGAGGCGGCGACGACGCCTCGGGTTTAGGAGGGTCCTGGGAACGCTGTGCGGCGATCTAGGGCCGCGCGAGGATATCGCGGTGTCTGACATGCGCGAGCGCCTTTGCTTCCAGGGCACAAACGCCGGCGAGGGTTGCCTGGCTTTACGTTTTGAAAAGACCCGTTTTATGTGACAGCTGTGGATTCGGGTGCGTTGAAGACAGTAGAGGGGGACTTAGGTTTCGTTTGATTTAGGGGAAAGGAGGTGTGTCAAGGATTCCGAATTCCTCACGTGACCAGTTGGATGGATATTGGTGCCACTTAGCGAAAAGGGGTACGCTGAGGTAGGCTGAGGTCTGGTCTTGTTCATTCTGGTCTCTTGGTGACTCCTGCACGAGGGAATGACAGGCAGCTGGATGTTCATGTCTGGTCATCCGTAGAGAAGGGATCTGGACCGAAGATGCTGCTTTGGGACTCTTTGGCATATACATGGTAACCAAAGCTACCAGAATGAATGGAGCCTAGGGAGAAAGCATAAAGCAAACTTTTCTTGGAAACGGTAAGTTAATACTTTGGCCTCTGTGGCTAATACTTTGGCTAATACTCTAGGCTCTGCGTCACCACTACTCACTTTTGCTGCTGTAGTGTGATCCCAGCCATAGACAATAGGAAACGAATGGATGTGACTGTGTGTCAATAAAATTGAAGGGATACTAGCATTCACCTGTCATGAAACGTACTTTTGATTTTTTTTATCCCAGCATTTATAACAAAAACCGGGACTTCCCTGGTGGTCCAGTGGCTAAGACTCTGTGCTCCCCACACAGGTCAGGGAACTAGATCCCACAACCCATAAGTAAGAGTTTGCACGCAGTAACTAATGATCCCAAGTGCCACAACTAAGACCTGGTACAGCCAAATAAATAAATGTTAAAAAACAAAACAAAAACAGGAAAACTATTCTTAGTTCACGGGCCCCATCAGCATACAGTAGTGTGCCAACTGGTGGCACACAAGGAGGATCTGGTACCAAGGCTTGAGGAATGGCAGCATTTAAGGCCAGGTAGAGAAAAGGAGCTGGAGGGAGCAATTAGAGCGGCCAGAGGAAAGCCAGCACAGGGTGAGGTCATTGTCTAATGCTACCGTGACATCTAGTTAGAAGGAGGACTCAGTTCAGTTCAGTAAGCTCAGCCGTATCTGACTCTTTGAGACCCCATGGACTGCAGCATGCCAGGCTTCCCTGTCCATCGCCAATTCCCGGAGCTTGCTCAAACTCCTGTCCATCGAGTTGGTGATGCCATCCAACCATCTCATCCTCTGTCATCCCCTTCTCCTCTTGTGCCCTCAATCTTTCCCTGCATCAGGGTCTTTTCCAATGAGTCAGTTCTTCGCATCAGGTGGCCAAAGTATTGGAGTTTCAGCTTCAGCATCAGTCCTTCCAATGAACATTCAAACTAATTTCCTTTATGATTGACTGGTTTGATCTCCTTGCAGTCCAAGGGACTCTCAAGAGTCTTCTCCAGCACTACAGTTCAAAAGCATCAATTCTTCAGTGCTCAGCTTTCTTTATAGTCCAACTCTCACTAGTGATTATTGGGTTGAGCGCTATATTGGAGTGGGGAAAAATTTGAAACTGGATTTTTCAAATTCAAACAGGAAATTTAAAAAGATACAGTATATGTAGATAATTCTTATAAGAAGTATAACTTTAAAGAGAAGGCTGAAGAGAAACTCAAGCAGAGGGAAGCTTTTCAATCGAGTAACTGCCTGATAAGACTCTTTTGCACTTGGCTCCAGACCCTATCCCATCCCATGCTGAAAGGATTCTCCCAGCATTATTCCATTCTCTCTTCTGTATTTTCAAGCTTCCATGGCTTCCCTGCACATTCAGAATAAAATCTAAATTCCTTATGGCCTAGGAGACCCAGGGGTATTGGACCCTTGCTTATCTCTTGCCTTATCAATTTGACCTAATCTCCTACCTGTTCCCCTCCCTCACCTGCAGGCCCTTTCTCCCTGCTGTTCCTATTTCAGGCTTTCCTTCTCTTGACTGAAAAGGCTCTTCACCTAGGTCTTAGCTTGGCTTCCTCCCTCACTTCAAGTCTCTGCTCAGAATCTCACCACCACGCCTATCTCCCATAGACCTTTTCTGAGCCTGCTTTGTGAAGTAGCAACACTATACTAACATTGTTTTTACATGCTTATTATCTGTCTTCCCACTAAAATACAGTAAGCATGAGAGTAGGAACTGTGTTCACTACTGTATTTCCAACACCTAGAATGCCTGGCATTTAATAAGTACTCAATAAATATTTGAGTGGTACTCAAATATTTGAGCAACTTATTTTTCTGCTTACTACATTGTGTTCAGTGGGCTTTACCAGTAGGTTGAAATCTTAAGAGTGTAGTGCGTATATGTCATACATCTCTACTCCCAGTCCCTTGGCACAAGAAAAGGCGATTGTGCTGGACATAAAAAGGAGAAGTTGGAATCAAGGACACTTGTTGGGTGATGGGATTTTGTGATAGACTAGATTATAAGGATGACAAAAGAGCAACACGAGGCTCCTCCCCTGGGAAAACACATTAATGGTGGAGTGACATCACTAGAAAACACAGGAGAGGCAGGTTTCTAGAAAGGCAATCTTAGGATAAGTTTGAATTGCCTGTGGGACATATAAGTGCTATTTGTATTGCAAGTAGTTGAAAAGATGAGTCTGAAGCTTGGAAGAGAATGGGACTGATATTTCCCACCCCCACTCACCATGGCCTCACTCTATCCACCTAACCCAGTGTCCACCATCAACTAGTCTATGTCGCTCGAACATTAAAATCTAGTGCTGGGACTTGCCTGGTGGTCTAGTGGTTAAGAATCCTTCTTGCAGTCCTGGAGACTCAATCCCAGGTCTGGTAACTAAGATCCCACATGTCTTGGAGTAACTAGGAGCAACTAAGCCCGGTGCAGCCCGGTGCATTCTTGGGAGCATGCCCATCTGCTGCAATGGAAGATCCTGCATGACATGGCGAAGACTTGACACAGTCAACTAAATAAATTTTTTTTAAAACCTGGTGCTGTTTCATAATACAAACACTCAAAGTAGGAATAAAAGGAAATTTATTTAGTATGGAAAAGAGTAGTATACAAAGCCACAGCAACATCATGCTTAATGTTAAAGACTGAAAGATTCACTCCTGAAATCAGGATGGCCAGGAAGCTGGTCTTCACCACTGTTATTCAGTAGTATACTGGAAGTTCTACCCAAAGTCTTGAGGAAAGAAATGAAAGACATCCATGTGTGAATGGAAAAATTAAAACTGTCTATTCACAGAACACAGATCACATCATATTATATATAAAATTTACTATAACCCAGGTGGTACAGTGGTAAAGATCTGCCTGCCAATGAAGGAGATGTAAGAGACATAGGTTTGATTCCTGGATTGGGAAGATTCCCTGGAGTAGGAAATGGCCACCCACTCCAGTATCCATGCCTGGAAAATTCCACAGAGGAGCCTGGCATACTACAGTTCATGGGGTCGCAAAGAGTCAGACATGACTGAATGAGCACACATACACATAACAACAAAAAATTATTTGAGCTAGTCAACTAATTCAGCAAAGTTATAAGAGGTAGAATCAGTTCACACACTCTATCTTATATGTATATACTAGCAATAAATCGGAGAAGGCAATGGCACCACTCCAGTACTCTTGCCTGGAAAATCCCATGGACGGAGGAGCCTGGTAGGCTGCAGTCCGTGGGGTCGCAGAGAGTCGGACATGACTGAAGTGACTTAGCAGCAGCAGCAGCAATAAATAATCAGAAAAAGAATTTATGAAAGCAATTTCATTTTAAATAATGACAACATTAATATTTAGGAATATATATTTAATTAAGATACAAGACTTGCTTTTATGTATGTAAAACTGTAAATTTGAAATTACTGGAAAATAAATTACTTTTCAAAATACCAAGTTGGGGTCAAGAAGAGGCTGATAAAGAAAATAATTAAAAACTTTTTTTTAATATAAAGAGAAATAGGGACTTCCCTGTTGGTCCAGTGGTTAAGACTCCACACTTCCACTGCAGGGGGCATGGTCAGGGAGATAAGATCCATGAGGTACAGCCAAAAATTAATTAATTAAAAATTTTAAAAAAGGAGAAATAGAGGAATATGGGAATTTTTTAAGTTCCCACATTTTCCTGAAAATCTAGAAAATTTAGAAAGTCATGTGTGTGCAGGAATGATTACATGCCCAGGAGACTTGAAAACCCCCTAATGTCAGTGAGAGATGACTGACCAAGCTCTGCACAAGCAAAAAGTAAAGTCTGTACACCACATGCAAGTGGAATTTATTTCAGGTTTTCAAGGTTGGTTTAACATCTGAAAAATCAATTAATGTAATATACCTTATTAATAATAAAGCGGAAAAATGTATGATCACCTCAAAATACAGAAAAAGCATTTGACAAAATCCAGTATCCTTTCTTGATAAAAACACCCAACAAATTAGAAACAGAAGTGAACTTCTTCACCTCTTAAAGGCACCTACAAAAAGCCCCCAGCTAACATCATAATGAATGACCAGGGACAAGACAAGGATGTCCACTCTCACTACTTTTGTTCAGAATGACATTGGGTGTTTTATTCAGGCAGGGAAATTAGAAATAAAAGGAAAAGAAAAAGAAATAAAAGGAATGTTAATTAAAAAGGAAGAAGTCAAACTATCTATATTCAGAAGACATCCTAAATAGACTAAATCCCAATGAATTTACTAAAAAAAATATTCAGTTCAGTTCAGTTCAGTCGCCCAGTCGTGTCTGACTCTTTGCGACCCCATGAATCGCAGCACGCCAGGCCTCCCTGTCCATCACCATCTCCCGGAGTTCACTCAGACTCAACGTCCATCAAGTCCGTGATGCAATCCAGCCATCTCATCCTCAGTCGTCCCCATCTCCTCCTGCCCCCAATCCCTCCTAGCATCAGAGTCTTTTCCAATAAGTCAACTCTTCGCATGAGGTGGCCAAAGTACTGGAGCTTCAGTAGCATCATTCCTTCCAAAGAAATCCCAGGGCTGATCTCCTTTAGAATGGACTTGTTGGATCTCCTTGCAGTCCAAGGGACTCTCAAGAGTCTTTTCCAACACCACAGTTCAAAAGCATCAATTCTTCGGCACTCAGCCTTCTTCACAGTCCAGCTCTCACATCCATACATGACCACAAAAGAATTCAGCGAAGTTGCAAAGTACAATATCAACAGTCAGTGGGGGCAGGGAGGAGAGGAGATAAATTAGGAGTTTGGGATTAACATGTACACACTACTAAATATAACATAAACAACAAAGATCTACTGTTTAGCACAAGGAACTATATTCAAAAGTCTTTTTCTGTAATGGGAAAGAATCTGAAAAATATATGTATATATATTGACTATGCCAAAGCCTTTGACTGTGTGGATCACAATAAACTGTGGAAAATTCTGAAAGAGATGGGAATACCAGACCACCTACCTGCCTCTTAAGAAACCTGTATGCAGGTCAGGAAGCAACTATTAGAACTGGACATGGAACAACAGGCTGGTTCCAAATAGGAAAAGGAGTACGTCAAGGCTGTATATTGTCACCCTGCTTATTTAACTTATATGCAGAGTACATCGTGAGAAACGCTGGACTGGAAGAAGCATAAGCTGGAATCAAGATTACCGGGAGAAATATCAATAACCTCAGATATGCAGATGACACCACCCTTATGGCAGAAAGTGAAGAGGAACTAAAAAGCCTTTTGATGAAAGTGAAAGAGAAGAGTGAAAAAGTTGGCTTAAAGCTCAACATTCAGAAAACGAAGATCATGGCATCTGGTCCCATCACTTCATGGGAAATAGATGGGGAAACAGTGGAAACAGTGTCAGACTTTATTTTGGGAGGCTCCAAAATCACTGCAGATGGTGACTGCAGCCATGAAATTAAAAGACGCTTACTCTTTGGAAGCAAAGTTATGACCAACCTAGAAAGTTATGACCAACCAATCTTCAAAAGCAGAGACATTACTTTGCCAACAAAGGTCCATCTAGTCAAGGCTATGGTTTTTCCTGTGTTCATGTATGGATGTGAGAGTTGGACTGTGAAGAAAGCTGAGTGCCGAAGAATTGATGCTTTTGAAGAGTGGTGTTGGAGAAGACTCTTGAGAGTCCCTTGGACTGCAAGGAGATCCAACCAGTCCATTCTAAAGGAGATCAGTCCTGGGTGTTCTTTGGAAGAACTGATGCTAAAGCTGAAACTCCTACTTTGGCTACCTCATGAGAAGAGGTGACTCATTAGAAAAGACTCTGATGCTGGGAGGGATTGGGGGCAGGAGGAGAAGGGGACGACAGAGGATGAGATGGCTGGATGGCATCACTGACTCGATGGACATGAGTTTGAGTAAACTCTGGGAGTTGGTGATGGACAGAGAGGCTGGAATTCATGGGGTCGCCAAGAGTCGGACACGACTAAGCGATTGAACTGAACACTTATATAGAATATATATAAAATATGTATATATAAAGTATATATATCTGAATCACTTTGCTGTACATTTAAGACTAATACAACATTGTAAAGTACCTATACTTTAATTTTTTAAAAAGTTTTAAAAAAAAGATCACACAAAAGATCAGTTGTTTCTATATATCAGCAATGAACAATCTGAAAAGGAACTTAGAAACAATCTGTTTTGCAATAGCATCCAAAAGAATAAAATACCTAGGAAATATATTTAACCAAGGAAGTAAAAGACTTGTACACTGAAAACTATAAAATATTGTTGAAAGAAATTAAAGACCTAGGTAAATGGGAAGACATCTTGCATTCCTGGATTAATAATAAGATGGCAATACAACCCAGATTCAATGCAATTCCTGCCAAAATTCCATCAGCCTTTTTTGCAGAAATGGAAAAGCTGATCCTTAAATTCACATGGAATTGCAAGGGCCCTCAAAAAGCCAAAACAATATTGGAAAAGAACCAAGTTGGAGGACTCACATTTCCAATTTCAAAACTTATGGTTGTTCCTTTGTGGCCTAACGGTTAGGATTCCAAGCTTTCACTGCCATTGCCCAGGTTCAGTCCCTGGTCAGGAAACTAAGATCCTACAAGCCACACCCCAAAAGAGAAAAAATATAAACTACAGTAACCAACAGTGAAGTGTTGGCATAAGAATAGACATATAGATTAATGGAAGAGCTTCCCAGGTGGCTCAGTGGTAAAGAATCTGCCTACCAATGCAGGAGATGTAGGAAACCCAGGTTCAATCCCTGGGTCAGGAAGATCCCATAGAGAAGAGAATAGCAACCCACTCCAGTGTTCTTACCTGGAAAATCCATGGACAGAGGAGCCTGGTGGACTATACTTCATGGAGCCACAAAGAGTCAGTCAAAACAGAGCATGCATGCACAAAGACTAATGGAATGGCATTTAAAGTCTCATAAATAAGTGCATTCTCTTTTTTAAGTTAGTTAATACATTTTTGGCTCTACTGGGTCTTCATTGCTGCTGCGGCTTTCTCTAGATGCAGTGAGTCAGGGGCTATTCTCTGTTTCCACTGTGCAGTCTTCTTACTGTGGTGGCTTCTCGCTGTGGAGCACAAGCTCTAGGAAGTATAGGCTTCAGTAATCATTTCATGAAGATTCAGTACTTGTGACTTAGTTGCCCCGCAGCATATGGAATCTTCCCAGACCAGGAATCAAAGCCATGTTCCCTGCATTGGCAAGCGGATTCTTAACCACTGGACCATGAGGGAATCCTCATTTTCTTTTAAAAACATTTATGATTATTTTTTCTTCCAGTTTTATTGAGCTATAATTGAGGTATACCACTATATAGGTTTAAGTTGTACCACATAATGATTTGATTTATATATATTATGAAGTGATTATCACAGTAAGTTTAGTGAACATCCATAATCTCATATAAACATAAATTAGAAAAAAATGTTTTCTTATGATGAGAACTCTTAGAATTTACTCTTAACTTTCATGTGCAACATACAGCAGTATCAATTATATTCATCATGTTGTACATTACATCTCTAACACACATATATCTCATAACTAGAAGTTTTTACCTTTTGACTGCCTTCATTCAATCCCTTAGTCCCCGCGCCATCAATTGATTTTCAAGAAGGTTGTCAAGACAATTCAATAAGGGAAAGAACAGTCTTAAAATAAGTGATGTTAGAAAAACTAGGTATCCACATGCAAAGAATGAGTTTTGAAACCCTACCCCACAGTGGCTACAAAAATTAACTCAAAATGGATCAGTGGCCTAAATATAAGACCACAAAACTCTTACTAGAACACATTAGAGTAAATCTTCATAGCTTTGGATCTGGCCTAGGATTCTCAGATATAACAGCAAAAGTACAAGAAAAACAACAAAAAGTTAAGACTTCATCGAACTTGAAAACTGTTATCCTTCAAAGGATACCATTAAGAACATGAAAAGACAACCCATGGTGTCAGGAAAACTATCTGTAACTTATAAATTTGATAAAGGTCCAGTATCTAGAAGATGTTTTATAAATAGCTCTTACAAGTCAATGATAAAGACAAGCCAACTTTAAAACGGGCAAAGGGCTTGAATATAGACGAGAGAATCGAAAATTGAAGTTTTGCTTACACAAAAACTTGTACACGAGTACTGATAGCACAAATGGTCTATTCATTATGCCCCAAAGTGGAAGCAACCCAGAAGTTCATCAACTGAAGGATAAACAAAAACTGCTATAGCCATTCGATTTGAATGTTATTTGACCATAAAGGGAGTGAAGTGATACATGCTACAACATGATCCTTTAAAACATATGCTAAACGAAGAAGCCGGACACAAAAGACCACATTTGATGTTATGATACTGTTTATACCAAATGTCGAGAATAGACAAATCCATAGTGAAAGAAAAATAGAGTAGTGGTTGCCTAGGGCTCTAGGGAGAGGTGAGTGGTGGTATATATGTGGCTGCTCATGGGTAATTTTTTTTTTTTTAATTGACGTTGATGTACAACAGGATTTCCTTTGGGGGATGTTCTGGAATTAGGGGTGATGGCTACCCAGTTAGTGATGAGTACACTAAAAAAGCCCGCTAAATTGTACACTTGAAAAGAGTGAATTTTATACTATGTGAATTACATTTCAATAAAGCAGCTATTATTTTTTTAAGCCCTAAAAATAAATAAAAATTAAAAAGCCCTGGCATATTTAAGAAATAAAGACCAGTGTTCGCAGCCGCCGCCGTGCCGCCGTCGCTCTCCAACGCTAGGGCCGCCTCTAGCTCGCCGCCAGCCGAAGGAGAAGCTGAGTAAGGGTCTCTGGACCACCGCTTGTTCAAAGCCGGCTGTCCGCAATCACGGGTGGTAAAGCACTGAGGAAGCGACTGGCTACAAAAGCCGCTCGCAAGAGTGCGCCCTCTACTGGAGCAGTTAAGAACCTCATCTTTACATGCCTGGTATGGTGGCACTCTTGGTTTCTAGGTAATCCAGCGAATATTGGCAATTTGATCTCCAGTTCCTCTTCCTTTTCTAAAACCAGCTTGGACATCTGGAAGTTCTTGGTTCGCATAATGCTGAAACCCAGCATGCAAGATGTTAAGCATGACCTTACTAGCATGGGAGGTGAGTGCCATTGTCTGATGGTTAGCACATTCTTTGGTATACCCTTCTTGGGGATTGGGATAAAGATTGAATTTCAGAAGAACATCTCTGTTTCATCAACTACGCTAAAGCCTTTGACTGTGTGGATCATGACAAACTGTGCAAAGCTCTTAGAGAGATGGGAATATCAGACCATCTTACCTGTCTCCTGAGAAACCTGTATGTGGGTCCAGAACAGTTAGAACCCTGTATGGAACAACTGATTGGTTTAAGATCGAGAAAGGAGAACACGTACTCGTCTATATGCTGAACACATCATGAGAAATGCTGGGCTGGATAAATTACAAGCTGGAATCAAGATAGGAGGGAGAAACATCAATAACTTCAGATATGCGGATGATACCACTCTAATGGCTGAAAGTGAAGACGAACTAAGGAGCCTCTTGATGATGGTGAAAAGGGGAGTGAAAGAGCCAGCTTAAGACTAAATATGAAAAAAGCTAAGATCATGGCATCCGGCTCCAATTACTGCATGGCAAATAGAAGGAGAAAAGGTAGAAGTAGTGACGAATTTCCTCTTCTTGGGCTCCAAAATCACTGCAGACGGTGACTGCAGCCATGAAATCAGAAGACGATAGCTTCTTGGCAGGAAAGCGATAACAAACCTAGACAGTGTGCTGAAAAGCAGAGACGTTACTCTGCCGACAAAGGTCCATATAGTCAAGGCCCCGGTGGCTCAGATGGTAAGGCATCTGCCCGCAATGCGGGAGACCTGGGTTCAATCCCTGGGTTGGGAAGATCTCCTGGAGAAGGAAACGGCAACCTACTCCAGTACTCTTGCCTGGAGAATCCCACGGACGGAGGAGACTGGTAGGCTACACCCCATGGGGTCGCAAAGAGTCGGACACGACTGAGCGACTTCACTTTCACTGTCTCCCCAGTGATCACGTACAGTTCTAAGAACTGGACGATAAAGAAGTCAGAATGCCAAAGAATTGATACCTTTGAACTGTGGTGCTGGAGAAGACTCCTAAAAGTCCCTTGAACAACAAGATCAAATAAGTCAACTTTAAGGGAGATCAGCCCTGAATATTTACTGGAAGGACTGATGCTACAGCTGAAGCTGCAGTATTTTGGTCATCTGATGCAAACAGATGGCTTATTGGAAAAGTCCCTGGTGCTGGGAAAGATTGAGGGCAGAAGAGGGCGTCAGTATAGGATGGCTGGATGGCATCACTGATGTAATGAGCATGAACTTGGGCAAACTCTGGGAGATGAGGGACAAGGAGGCCTGGCACGCTGCAGTCCATGAGGTCATAGAATCAGACACGACTGAGTGACTGTATTGAACTGAAAAGGTGTTTGTAGCATTTTTATCACACAGTAGATTCCGTCCATACACTATATGCTTTTTTGAGTTGTCCTACATGGAAAGACATGATTTTAATGTTGTCTCTCTCCTGTGCTGTTCCTGTAAGTTTGCTATTAAAATACATTAAACTATAAAAAAGGGAAAAAAAGAAAGACCAATGTGGTTGGAGAATCATGAGAAGTTAGAGAAAAGTTCATTTATTCATTTGATATATACACACTGTATGCTTAAGATATTGTAGATACAATATTAAAACAAAAATCTTTGTTCTTCTGTGCTTAAATAGCTAGCACTTATTAAATGTGAGACATTGTACTTACTGCTGGGTGTATGAACTCAACTTTCTTCTTTTTAACAGTGTTGCATCTCAGTTTCCCAACCAGGGATCAAACCCAGGCCCCTGGCAGTGAGAGTGCTGAGTCCTAATGACTGTATAGGCAGAGAATTCCCAAACACTATACCAGCATTATTCTTATTCTACAGAGAGCACGAGGTTAAATAACCCACTTAAGTTTCTACAGTCACAGATCTTGGATCATACCCTACACAATGGCTTCAGAAGCTGGGCTCTTAGTCTCCAAGTCATTCTGCTCAAGTTATGTTCCCACTGGACCAACAGAAAGGAGCTGACCAGGTGCCAGGTGGGGTCTAATGCCATGGGAGGCCATTCAGAATTTATTAAAAGCTTCCTCTGACTGGTTGGGGAGAACGGGTCTCTGTGAGTCAAGATTTCAAGATAGGGGGCTAGTTAGGGAAGGTGGTCAGGTCTGGGATGGTGGCATTCATTGGATCTTTGCAATTCTGAAGTGGGTATAGGGGGCCTCATTTTCCAGATGTGGCAAGCTGGAAGCTTTTAAGGCCTTGAGTTAGTGCCATTTCTGTCAAACTTTTTTTTTCAATCACACATAACTTGAGCACTTAAAATGTGACTAGTATGTCTGAGAAACTAAATTCTCATTTCATTCATTTTAATCATGGTTAGTAGTGGTGGTTCATTACTGAACACCACAGGTAAAAATATGGACTACTCCATGAGCTTGCCTAGCATCCTTGCACCAGGGCCATGCTAATCTTGCTGTAGTGCAATTCTAGTACACGTGTTGCCGAAGTGAGCGCTCTGTCAAACTGATTTAGCGGAATTTCTTTTTAAAATGTCATTGCAGAATGTTTAAAAATTTATTCATTTAATGTTTGGCTGTGCTAGGACTTTGTTGCTACTTGTGGGCTTTCTCTTGCTGTGGCGTGTGGGGATGGGCTACTCTAGTGGTGGTGTGTGGGCTTATTGCAGATTTCTCTTGTTGCAGAACATGAGCCCTAGGGCGTGAGCTCAGCTGCTGTGGTGCATGGGCCCAGCTGCATCGCAGCATGTGGAGTCTCCCCAGACCAGGGGTTGAACCTGTGTCCCCTGCATTTGCAGGCAGACCCCCAAGCACTGGATGACCAGGGAAGTCCAGGGTGAATTTCTGAATCTAGGTCCTCTGTTTGGTTATCTGATGGCACCTCACTCATGTGATTTTCTCACAAGATAGAGAATGCCCCTACAATGAAGTTCTTGAGGCTGAGAAAGAGGGCTAGAACCTGGCCCATCTGATCCCAGTCCTCTCTGAGTCTCTGCAGCAGCCCATGTGTCCTATGTCATGTCTCCCTGACTGAGGCCTTCCTAAAACATGTATTTGGTTGTGCGGCGCTAGGCTAAAAACCTTTTAGTGGTGCATTACCATTTACCTGGAGAAGGAATTGGCAACCCACTCCAGTATTCTTGCCTGGAGAATCCCATGGACAGAGGAGCCTGGTGGGCTACAGTCCTGTGGGGTCGCCAAGAGTCGGACATGACCGACCGATTTAAGCACACACCATTTACCTGATTCATGTTCTGTGACATGGGATCTGGAGTCTTCTGGTTCCCAAACCCTCCATACCCTGTGCTTGGTTCCTCAGTTTATATTGCAAACGCCTCATTTTTCAAGAGCAAACGTGTTAATCTGTCAGATCCTTTCCTATCTAGCAAGGCAAGTGCTTTCGCGTCAGTGTTCCCACAGAATTTTTTAACATGTCTTTAGCAGACTGTAAATGACAGAGCACCATTTCCTTTCTGCTTAGAGCTCCTGTGTCCAGGAGAAGGCCTAGGACCTAGTCGGCATTGAACACGGCAGAGGTTGGCGTCTTCACCATGTCACTGGAACGGCAGGTGTGGATGTGGCCTCCCGGTGAGAGTCAGCATCAGCACTACCCTGTGGTGGTGTCCGAGTCCCAGAAGCTCTTCCCACACACCACTCGACAGGCTGATTTTTTTCTCTTTATTATTAGACATAATGTATAAACACATAAAACAGAAAATAGCATGGATCCTCATGGGCCTCAAAAACCAGCAGGGAACGAAGAGGCCCCAGGAAACTTTTTTTTTTTAAGTACAAGATATATTAGTGGCCGGACCAAGGGTGTGGAAGGCAGGCCAGAGCCAGCAGAGCTGAACTATAGGCTCCTTCTCTCCCAGCAGAGCCAGGACAGCCCCAGGAAGCTCTCCCCCAGCAGCCAGTCCACACGGGCAGATTGCTGCCTACGGGAAAACTCTACGATGGAGAGCCTTCCCCTCCTGGAGAGAAGGGCAGTGCACAGGATAACTAAAAGCTCCTTCCTTCCATCCTTTTTCCCTTCATGGCTGCAAGTGAGGAAAAGGAAAGCTGTGTCCTATGCACACTGACTGACTCCTCCCAGCTGCCCTGGGCCCCGATGCGCCCATACTTGGCATTTACCAAAGCCTGTCCCAGCTCAGACCCACCAGGTGCCCAGAGTTTGCTGAGGAGGGAAGGGGAGGGGAAAGGCTGGGTATGACACCAAACAGATCTTTATTTGCAGTCGTCACTGGGGCCGTTTCTTGCTGCTTATTTGTTTGCTGGCCTGCTCTTCTAGCTGCATGGCCAGGCGCAAGGCCTTGATGACATCTGGAAGGCAGGGGTGGTGCACTTGAAGTCAGCAGGTCTCGCAGAGACCCTGTTCCCTCAGTCAGAGCCACCACCACCCACAGAGGCCCCACCCTCCGGCTGCACCCACCTCGCAGGGCTGAGAAGTGCTTGGCTTGCTGGGCCAGAGCACACTCTGCTTTATTCACAAAGGTCTCCAGGTCGTAGTCTGGCTGCTCAGCCATCTCGGAGAGCTCCAGCCAGCCCGGCCCTTGCTGCAGCGACACAGACGGACATTGTCAAGTCAATAATGACCAAACCAATTTAGCAAATCATTCCCAGGGCTCTACCATCTGCAATGCAGATGCCTGTTCCTCTAGCCATGGCCCTGACCCTGCCTCCTGACCCTTCCCCCTAACCCTCAGCTTGAATCTGTCCTTCCCCTGCCTGCCAAAAACTTGTCCCTGTCCCTGATAACAAATGCATATCTTGATGCCCAAGCCAGAAATCTGGGCAAAAATTCTTTCACCTTGTCTCCCAATCCTAACAACTGCACCCCTGAAATGGTTCTTAAATCTCATGCCTTCCTGTCAATCCCAAGACCGTGGTCACAGCTAGTCTAGGCACCAATGTCTCTCCTGAACTCAACTAATCTCCTAACTGCTTTTAACTCCCAAGTGTTTCTACTCACCCTCTCCCCAGGTCCTGAAGCCACGCTCTGTGCTGTGGCCACAGTAAGGTCCCTAAAAGCGTGACCAAGGCACCACTCTGCTTTACTCCCTTCAAAGGCATTCACTGGCCTCATAACGAAGTCCAGGCCTTTGGTGTGAACCATAATGTCCTTTAGCATCAGGTCCCGGCTGACCCGCCCACAGCCTTGATCTCCCTCCCTCACCTGCTCATACCTTTTGCTATGGCCAGAGTGAACCTATCACTCTTCCTGAAAGTGCCAAGTCCTTTCAAACATTTGGACCCTGAGCACTTGAGGGAGGGAGGACTCGTGTAGACACCGACCTTGCATGTTCCCTCCTCAGCCCTCTCAGAGAGGGCCCCGAGCTGCCCTCTCTGCTCCACACTCGGAGTGCCCCACTGTTAGGATGCCCTTCAGGCCTCTCCCTTACTTGCACTTCTACAGCAGGGATCACGGCAGTGGTAGCATCTATCACCTTCTAAAGGCTGACCACATGCTGGGGAAGGCTGAGTGTTTAACAACATATCACTTAATCCTTAGATGTAACCATCTTGTCTTGACCATTTTGGAGATGAAGAATTTGGGGCTCAGTGAGCCTCAACGACTTTCACGAGGAAACTGGCTCATAAATAGAAGAGTTGGGATTGATCAAGTCTTTCTTTAGGCCTGTTATCCATACTGCATGATTTTGGCCCTTGGTCTCAGCACAGGAGCTGATGGTATATAGAAAGTATTCACCAACATTCATGAGCAAACGAGACCTGGCTACCCTCCAAACTCTCAGTCAGGAGCACAGGAGAGAGAGACTAGCTTCAGCCAGGAGGATGGGGGAAAGCCTATGTGTGCCAGGCTGGAGAAGGAGGTGCGGTAATCAGCTGCCCTATAGGAGCAGCTGAATAACTAACTGGGGAATTAAGAAATGCTGATCCAGAAGGCTGCCTCTTGCCACCCCAGCCAGAAGACCCGAGGAGGGGTGTATGTGTGCACGTTAAGCCCAGGTCACATTCAGGACTGACGCGGAGCCCAGGGCCAGCTCTCCACCTGTGTGATCTCCTTGAGTTCTTCCATGGCCCTTTCTTCCAGCTCCCGGATCTGAGTCATGGCTTCATTGAAGCTGGACATCTGGGAAGACAGTTCATCCTCTTCCTTGGAGAACTAAGGGGGCAAAAGGAGACACATAACAGTGTGGCCTGGTCCCCATCTCAGCTGGCCATGTTCCCTTCTTGCCTGGCCCACCTCCCCTTACATTGCCTGCACTCAGGGCCCCATTGGAGCTGGCTTCCATCTCTTCTGTTTCCATCTGAATTGGCTGCTCCCCACTGGGTCCACTGTGGGGGCTCAGCTCCTTGACCCTGAGAAAACAAGAAGGTCGCAGCTCCCACAGCAGCCTCTTTGGCAGCACCACTCAGATTTCGAGACTTCAAGGAGATGGAGTAGTGGCTTTGCTTTGACCTAGAAGGATTCTTATTCACACTGCTCCCCACCAGAGCCTGAAGGGGATCAGGAAAAAACCTAGTAGCATCATATATGAACTCCCAAGCCTCAGACTTAGCGAGTCACAGCAGAGGAGACAATAGGCACTGAGTCCCCAGAGCCCCCTCCCCACTCTCATCACTGCCATTTCCTCCCCAACCCTGCCCCTTCCCATCCCACCTGGCATAGGTACCAGTACCTGTCGGCATATCTTAGTGTATTTAAAGTATATTCACAGGAGCTTATGCCTGGTGAGATCATGGCGATCTGCAAAAGAAGGAATGGGCAGTTAATGGTCAAGGATCCCAGGGTAAAGGTGCTCTTGGAGAGGCTGCCAGGAACTGGGGGGAGAGCTCATTACATACCAACTGTGTGCCAGGCAACTTGCCCCATGGGCCCTGCAAACTAAAGTTCTTTAAAAATTGGTCCCCTGTCTTTGCTGGTCTATCTAATTACTCCTGCTTCTTTACTTCTTTACTGACCCGTTCCTCTCACCAAGATAACAATGCAAGGCTCTGTGATTCCTGCTGGAAACTTTAGTTCACCTGGGCTCAGAGATACTGCCTTAGGGAGAGGGGTTTAGAGCTTAGTCAGAAATTCCCACCTTCCTCAGCAGGCAGGAGAGAGGATATTCCTTGGTGAGGAAGGAGGGCAGATCTGAGTTAGAAAGCATTATGGATAAAATAAGGGGACAGAAAGTCACTCAAGGCTGAGGCCCTCTCCAATTTCCTAGGCTGGGAGCCAGTGACCCCTGAGGGAAGTCACAGGGACGAGGACTGCCTCCCCTACTTCCCCAAAGGTCCTCCTCCTGAATCCTGCAGCCCCCTTTTCATCAGGTATGGGAGGAACGACCTCCCCGATCCAAGAGGTGCACAGACACACAGTGAAGGGAGAAGATCCTTTCCTCCCTGCTTGTGTAGGCAAAGAGGAGCCTGCTGCCCGAAAGCAGGGGGTGAAGCCCAGTTAAATTAGAGCCTGGAAACCCAGCTAGCCAAGAATACGGAGCCTCTTGCCCAGAGACAGGACTGTACCACTCCAAAGGACCCAACTCACCATGCAGGTCCTTGAGTTCTCGCCAATAAAGGAGTCCCTCAACACCTGTGTCAGCTTGCTCTCGCGGAATGGGGTGTGGGCCTTATTCTGTCCCAGGGCCCTGATGCATTCCTGAGGGACAGCAGGGGAAGCTGAGGTCCCCTCCTTCCTTTTAAGATACCCACTCCCTCCCACCCTTTCCTCCCAGCAGACCACCAAGGCCACCTGCTCCCCTGTAGCTGGGGCCAGCTACCTTCAAAGCCAGGAGACTTTTGTTGATTTCTGCACCCTCCATGCGGGTCTGCCGGTCAGCACTGGAAGTGTCTGCGCCTCGCTCATTCCCTGCCAGATCCACCAAAGAGAATTTGCCATGCACTCTCCCTTTGGTTCGAAGAAGAATCTGGAAGCAGGCATGGGAGCGGGAAGAGTTGGAGTTGGCAAATGTCTGCCCAGAGGTCCTGTGGCAAAGGAGGACAAAGAAGGGCTATGAGCTCCTGGGGGGGGGGGGGGGTGGTCACCAGCCACCATGGCACCTGAGGCTTCAGTGCAGTCAGTTCTCCAGGAGGAAAACTGTTCTGCGTCATCCTGTCCCACTTCTGTCCTTCCTTCCCTGGGCAGCAGCCCTCCCTCCAACCACCTGGGCATGGCTTACCCTGGCAGCCAAAGTACTGAATTCTGTGTCAGGGCCTTGGCCAGACCCTGGGCCATAGGCTGTGGGGAAGCATGAGTTACCTGTGCTGCAGGGCACACAGGGAAGGAGGGGCTGTCATGAACCACATGCTAAACTCAAGGGCCCTGGGGAGATAGCCCCTCCCTGGTCCTCTATGTACTGCTCAGCACCTACTGCACCACGCCGAGGGCCCTGAGAGAAGAGCACTTTCCTCCCTCTACACAGGAGCTCTGGTCCCATCATTTCTAGCTGGAACATACCCAGAGCTTCTGTCCTCTACCACAGAGAGAGGGAACAGCAAGGAGAAACTCAGAGAAATTGGGAAACATGCCTCTGGATAAGAGTCTGGTAATAAAGCCTGCCTTGGTCAGATTCAAGATGATTTGACTCGCCCCTGACGAGTCTTACCCTGGGTCATTGGCCCCATTGCGACCGCTTAAGGCAGAGGCCTTCAGAGCCCTCACCAAGCTGGGGGAAGTGGTGCTCTGTGGAAACAGCAAAGGGCTCAGTGCTCATCTATCACCTGACTTGGCATTAGAAGGTGGCCCCTTCCTCCGGCCAAACTCTGACCTGCAGGCACTGCCTATGTCGATCATCTTGATGACGTCATCAGCACAGCTCACCAGGCGCTCCTGCAGCCCCACCACCTGCACCTGCTGCTTGCCGTCCTCCAGCACGCGCAGCTTGGCCTTCTTATTGAGCAGGTCGAACAGCTGTGCCGGGCAGGGGAACAAGGCCAAGGCTGTCAGGCGCCAGGCACCCACCGATCCCTCCCCGCTTCAGAGCCTGTCGCAGCTTAGACAATGGCTGGGAACAGGAAAGGCGGGAGAGGCTACACTGGGCGATGTCAGATGAGCAGCGAGCAGTTCACCTGGGAGCTGAACTGGGCCACCTGGGTTTGATGTGACCCTGCTTCTTTACTAGCTGTGTGACCTGGGAAGGCACTTAGCCACCCAGCCTCATTTCTCACCTGTGCAATAGCGATAATAACGGTGATACTTCCTAGTAGGGTTGTGGTGATGAGCTGAGAAGAGTTAAGTGCTTAGAATAGTGCTCAGTACCTAGTAACATGTTAATAAGCCACATTAGCTATTATCCAGACCCCACTCGGGGAAGGTGACTCTCCAAAAGCGTAGAGAGATACATAGAAATATAGAGAGAGTACGAGTATGAGAATGAATGTGTGCGATCAGGAGAAGGGAGATTTAAGAGGGAGGTGCATGGCGGGAGTACAGGGCACACACACACAAGTAAACCGCCCTAAGGTGTGTTCCTGCTTACTTGTTGAGCGTGCCTCCCGTCCCACCATCGGGTGAAAACCTCCCACACATTTGGGCAAAGTGGCCCAAAGGTGTGACAACACACAGGGTGTTTATCTTCTACAATTTCTAGCCAGCCTCAAGATTTTAGAAACTTCAGGGGCCCCAGCAGCATAAACAGAGGGCTCCCCGCCAGCTACCTTCCCATTATAGATTTCGAAGAATGTCACATAGACTTCCAGGTCCAGCTTCCGGTATCGGGGCTGATTCTTCAGGAGGAAGACGTCCCGGGCTGTGGGGAGAACCTGGATTAAGTAAGCAACCTGCCCTTCTGTGCCCAACCCTTCTGCGGCAGAACATACTACTTACAGGCCATCGCATAGATCCCTTTGGATGCATTCTGGGCTTTTCCATAGAGGTCTCCACCCATCGTCTGCAAAGGGAAAGGACAGGAGACTGTGCTAAAGGGCCCTTGGCCTAGGCCAGAGCATTACTGGCTATACCATCACCGTGGGCCATACTACAGCCAGGAGGGGATCTGGACCTGCTAAGGCCCTTCCTTGCCCCTGACACAGCAAGAGCATCTGGAGGTGGGACATCTGCACCAAGGGGACCTTCTGCAAGAAACTCATTGTCCTCCTTTTCAGAGACCCAGAGGTGCACTAAGGGCAGGATCACTCTCTGCCAGGCTTGAATACTCACATGAGTCTTGCCACTTCCTGTCTGGCCGTATGCAAAACAGGTTGCCTTTCCGCCTTCAAAGATTGTTTGTACCAGTGGCCTTGCTGTGAACCTAAGAGAAAGGATGGGGAAGCATGCATATCTCTGCTTAAATGTGCTTCCTAGAATGTGGTTCTGCTACCCTTCCAAAGCAGGATTCCTGGGGCCTTCCTTCCAAGCAAAGTGGTCCTACCTGACCCCACGCCCACTTACAAATCTGAAATTCTCCTAACCACCTGGGAAGGGCTGGACCAAAAGGCCAGGAGCAGACTGGTCCGTACTCTAACTGAGCCACCAGCACCTCCTCTACCCTGGAGACACAGAGGGAAGCTTGGGCTTAGCAGCCGCCTTCCAGCATATGATACACTACTAAGAGCAAAGAAACTCTTTAAAGTAAAAGCCTAAAATATTTTAGGCTTTGTGGGCCACATAGGTCTCTTCCATATATATACATACATAAGTATACATATATACATTTTAAAAATTTATTTATTTGGCTGCACTGGGTCTTAGTTGTGGCAAGAGGAATCTTTAGTTGCAGCATAGTGTGGCATGTAGGATCTAGTTCCCTGACCAGGGATCGAACCTGGGCCCCCTGCATTGTGAGCTCAGATCTTAGAAACTGGACCACCAGGGAAGTCCGAAATACACATATATATTTAATGATTCTTTGAAAACACAAAATCCACTCTTAATTTGAGAGCCATATAAAAAGGGGTTGCAAGCCCACTTTCACCCATGAGCTACAGTTTATCAACCTCTAGTGTAGAGCAGCGCTGTCCAATAGAACTTTCTGAGGATGGATACTGGAAATGATCTCTATCTGTACTGTCCAACAGTAGCCACTGTCACACGTCTACTGAGCACTTGAAATGTGGCTCATGTAACTGAAAAACTGAGTTTTTTTGACCGCACTGTACAGCATGTGGGAATCTTAGCTCTCCAGCCAGGGATTAGACCCATGCCCCTGCAGGGGAGGTGCAGCTCTTTAACCACCAGACCACCAGAGAAGACCCTGAAGAACTGAACGTTTAATTTTATTTAACTTTTATTTAAACAGTCACATGAAGTTAGGGGGAGCTGTACTGGACCAAGCAGCTCCAGAGTTTGCTGAGTCTGCTAAGCCCAGTGGGTAATGGGGGCTGTACAGGACACAGACACAGGAGGAACCCCTGAGGCCTCCCCAGCCCAGCCTCAAAGAGGGCAGTGGGAATATTTCTCTTCTGTCTACTCAAGCATGGGCCACTAAAGCTGAAACATAGGATGTGACAGCCCCAACAGGACCTTCCTTGTGCTAGAAGCCAGAGCCAGCTCTGCATCATGGTCCATCCAAAGAAGACACAAGAGGAAGCCAGGAAGGGATTCAGAGTCAGCATGCCTGAGAGTGCAAGTGTTACCTCAATGTCCCACATTGAAAAAAGGAAAGTGTCAGGAGGAAGGGGGGAAACAGAGGCAAGGGACTAACCTGTAGACGACTTCATTTGAAGTTGTTTCATCAAATGCGAAGTCAAAGCAGAATGCTTGGTTCTCCAGATACTTTGTTAAGTCCACTTTTAACTTGGGCTCATGGACCAAGAGGACACACTTGCTAGGAACGGAAATCACATCAATTTCTTTCTTGGCCAACTCTGCAGAAGGACAGCATTTCAGGGGATGCTCCCTGGACACGGGGGACCCTCAGTCTGAAGCCTCATTCTGACTGAACTTACCTTGAGGCTAAGGTAAGGTGGGACTTACCTTGTTTATTCAGTGGGCGTTTCCTAACACAGACACATATCCTGTGCTCTTCAATCTTTAGGAGGAGGAGAGAAGACAACTGTCAGCGAAAGGTCAGTGTAATATTGAAAGAAAGCTTGTCTAGAACCCCTCCCTTACCTAATCATATGTCTGGCCCAGTCAGGGGCTGAGACCTAACACTGGGATCCACTGTGCTCATAGTTACTCTAGAGCACAAGAAAGCTCTGAATTTTCTTCTCAGTTTTCTCACTCTGCTGCCTATAGGAGGTTTCAGCACACTTTCATGATTAGTAGTAAGAATTTAGCCAATCTACTGAAGCAGGGAGGATAGGAACTGGAAGGGAGTTTATAAAGATCAGAGTCTCCTATCTAGCCCTTGCTAGCTCCAGCCCACCAAAGGGTATTTAAAAACCCCTTGAGGGTGAGTGACGATTCCTGTACGCTCTCATTCCTTTAAGAGATGTTTCTGTTTCTCAGTTATACGCTTACTCAGGAAAATAATCTTTTTATATATATTAAAAAATGAATCACTTTGCTGTATACCTGAAACTAACATGATATTGAAATCAACTATATTTTTTTAAAATTGTATGCCTACTCAGGAAGGAGAGATAGAAGCCCTTTGGGATTACTTACTGGATCAGCCGCAGTAAGTGGATGACATTCCAAAGTAGCTCGAAATTCTTTAATCATGCGGGCAAATTCCCAGTTTGGAAAGCTGTTGTCATACTCCTGTTTGGGGTAAGATTGAAGAAGGACTAACTGCCAAGGTGTAGGTGTTCACAGGCCTCAGTGCTAGGCAGTGGCAACAACAGCCCTTCCTATGCACACAGCCCCTTCAGGGCTGACAAAACCCTCACACGATCTCATTGCCCTTGACTCTGGCTCTGGGCAGAGAATCCAGGCACAAGTTTTGGGAACAAGATTGGCTGGGGGGCCTAGGCATGCAGCAACCACTCTAGGAAGCGGGGCAAGAGCCACTGCCCCATGTCTTAGGAGACCAGCAGGCTGGGATTCTCCAGTGCCATTAACCCAACCAAAGGGAAATAATCCAAACTTTAACTCCACTGTGGCACCCCACATATGTACAACCAGGCGGTCAGGGGAAGCAGGCAACTGCCAGTGCACTGTGTGATGGGCATGCCCCCTGGATAAACAGTAGGAGATATTCATCATCTGAAGGTCTTCAGAAAAATATCTGAATGATTTGTTCTCTGAATCCTGATGAGAAATTGGTTAAAATTATTGGTTATCAGAACTGGAGCCTCAGAAATGCTGGGGCTGAACCGTTATCTATCTCTGTTGCTAACAAGGTTGCAGTTAAGAATGTCTGTCCAAAAACCCTTGCCCTTGCTTCCCAAGAAAGGTACCTGAGCTCGCTTTACTCTCATTTCAGAGTTCTGGGCTCTCTTCTCTTCTCGCTTGGTCTTCATTTTTTCCATTTCTTTCACAATACATGATTTCCTCCGAACTAGTGGAAGAGAAAAAAAAGAAGCCCTCTCTTTTACCTGTCTCTTTTACCAGCCTGCTCTTCTCTGGCCGTTGTGTGGAGTCCGGGCCTTTCTCATGGCTAGACCTTCTCTAGACCTTTGCTCTTATATCACCACATGCAAAGAGAGGAAGCACCAGCTATGACTCTTGGGATGGCCTAGCTGACAAGAAACTTGCTAATATGAGCACTCCAGGTCTAACCCAAGCTCTCTCTATGCCTCTGCGGCCTTTTTCTCAACAATGAGTAGAGATGAGATTGTCCCTGTTTGGTGGTCACTCTGGGCTGTTGTTCAGGTGTTGACCAAGACTTTAGCTATAACAACACCTCAGTTACATCAGAGAGCTTCTGCCAGCTGGCAGTGAGTGACAGGGTCACCAGTTGTGAAAGATCAATTCTGTGGCCACAGGGCAACATGTCCCCAGTGTGACAGACATGGTTTGAACTCAGGTAACAAGCAAGCCAGGTTTGGGACAGGCTGTAATTCCTATCCTGCACTAGAAGCAGGGTACCAGATAGCTCAGTGTGTCTACCTGACTTCACAGAGTTTGCAGAAGAGCTGTCTCGGATGGAGTGGACTTGCTCTTCCACCTCCTTGCTGACCATCGTCAATGGTATTTCACCCACTGCAGGGCAGGAGGGCCTAGAGGGGCCAGCTGTGGGGGAACAAGAGTCATTGGAGAAGCAGGTAGGCATACGGCAGCTGTGTTCATCTGAGCCCTAGAGGGTCACAGGCCAGGAGGATGGCTACTGACTGCCAGCTCATCAAGGGCTCAGGTTCTACTATATAAGCAGAGCTCAGGCTTTTCCCTTCATCTCAATCCACACCTTGAACCCAGTAAGCCCCGCCACAGGGGTTGGCTCCTGGTGTCAAGAAATCTTAAAGGTTATGTGAGTTGCTCAGTATGAGCTTCACTATGAAGGGAAAAGCCTTTAAGGTCTGACCTCTTTAGGCTTGATCAAGTAAGGGTTCTTAGGCCAGGCCAGGCCTTTCAGCTCATTTGGGAAAAATTTCTGACTTCAGAACCCCAGTGGTTTACAGGAGGAAGGACTGAAAACTAGGAATAATGGGAACCTGGTTCAACCTAGAGAGGTACAACCCACAGCAACTTCCCATAGCTGGCCATGACCCTTTTGTTTACCTTGACTTTAAATCACTTAATTTACTAATAACTAGTACAAACTGACAATTAAAAATGTTTTTAAACTCCCATTTATATAAAGTCCAAATGAAGAGAAAGTTAATTTATGTGATCCAAAGTCAGGACATAGATACCCTTGGGGCTTAGGAATTGGGAGGGGGCCTGAAGGGGACTTTTGGAGTGCTGGTAATGCTCTTTGATCTAGATGTCAGTTATATGAGTGTGTTTACTTTGTGAACTATATAGTCAATGATAGGTTTACTTTCCTGTATATATATATATATATAATGTTTAAAGTTTAAAAAGGAAAGTGAGATGATTTTCAGATAAGGGAGCAGTGGTGCAGAAGCAGAACGGTATGAAAGCCAGGGAGTATAGGAATCCTAGGATATTCCAAAACAGGCTCAGGGCAATGTGTGAAGAGCTGCTCTAAGGCCTCAAACAGGGAGAACAGATTCATTACTCACTGGAAACTGCAAACTGTTTGCGGGAATTTGCAGATGCAGGCAGCTCCACCTCCATATCATTCTCCTGAGTGATTCGAACCTCTGAGACAGTGGACATGCGAGTGGAGCGGCCTCGGAGACCTGAAGGACCAAGGGCCACGGCCAGTCAGTGCATTGTGATCAGGAGAGCAAAACAGATAGAGAGACGGCCGAGGGTAACCCTTCAAGATTCTATACAGGGTGAGATGGGTCCCGATACCTGGAAAGCAGCCCACCCACTTCCCATTCCTTCCATCCAAGGAAAGAAAGGCCAAGTACCAGTGACCCCAAAACTAATTTGTTACATTCTGCGGTCTGAGAGCTCCTGAAGGCTCCCACAAGAGCATCTGTCTGGAGTAAATGGAAGGACCTACAGACAATCTGAGATCATTTCCGGAGACACAGACCTAATCCCAGAAAAAAAGCATTTTATTCTTAGCAGCAGCACCTACCATTCTACAATCTTCCCAAACATCCAGAGGCAAATACCAGTATTCCCAACTGATAAAAGGGGACATTAAGGCATAGAGAAATTAAGCAATTTTCCCAGTGTCACTCAATTAGTAAGTGTCAGAGTCAGGATGTGAACCCAAGACTGCCAGATTTCACGATCAGGGCTTTTTCCACTGCTCCAAGATGCTTTACAGAGCCAGACCTGGGCCACATCATCAGAAGCCATGGGACCAGCAACTGATTTTTCTGGAATCTTAAAAGAATGCTTAACTGACAGAAACAATTTAACTGAGTTTATACAATTAAGTTGTTTAAACAAGTTTAATTCCTGTCAATTTCTACTCATCTATATTGCTTCCCTCCAATTTGGAAATAAAACACTAGTGTCATATAAACAAGTGTCAATCTATATGGAATTTGAGTTTCCTAAGTTTAGGCTGATACGATGGCTCTATATAATCAATCTATGTTTTTCATAAAGAGCATGAGTTATTATAATATTCCTATTTCTCAAAAGATCTGTGATCTTGTGTTTCACTTCTACTGTTCACTATCATTCATTCAATAATGAATCATTATTTTTTTCCCACTAAAAGGAGCGGTAGGGGTCCAGTGGTTAGACTTCGTGCTCTCACTGCCGAGGGCCCAGGTTCAATCCCTGGTTAGGGAACTAAGATCCCATGAGCCAGGTGGCACAGTCAAAAAAAAGAAAAAAGGAAGAGTGGCAATATCCTTTTGGGACATGCATGTGGAGAGAGACCACTGCCACCCATATTTCTCCTGGAGGCCACTGGAGTGGTACAGCCAGCAAGAGAGGGCCAGCATTACACCACTCCTGCCTAGCTCAAGCTCAAAACCACCCCACCTTGGACCCCTGGGAAACCTGAAGCTCCAGTCAAGTAGTCTCTGAGCCCAGGGTGGCTGGATTATGGACAGTGATAACCCCTCAACCGGGACAGGTTGTGCAGGCTGTAAAGTATAGCTGGCTCTGGGTTATAAACTGGATTATTTGGGCAGCTTGTGCATATAGGCACCTGTCACAGCCTACCATAGTTAAAGCAGGTTTATGCTGATTCCTGCAGAGAAAGCCTTTCTCCTGGAGTTCAAAGCACTGCCATTATTTGTCCAATCCCACCCTATCCCCAGATCACCACAGCACTACCAACTCTACCTCTAAATGGCCCTGACCTAGCTTTTCTGACAGCCCACTCACCACCTCCCTCCAAGGCATGTTATTTCCCAAGGGAGAGAAAACAAGCCCACCATGGTTGATTAGTGCTCTGGATTCCACAGGAAAGGCTTCCAGGCCAGTTAGCAAATTTCCCAAATGCACCAGATCCAAACAGACTGGTCTAAGTTAAGAGCTGTAGGTTGAATTCTCTTTTTCTTTTTTTTAACTGCTTCAGAGGTAGGATTGACATAAAAACAGCTGGAGGTATTTTATGTGTACAACTTGATGGATTTGGAGGTAAGTATACACCCATAAAACCATCATCATAATCAGTGCTATAAATCTACTCATCACCTCCAAGTTTCCCCCTGTACCCTTCATTTTATATTTTGTTTTCTCCTTTTGTAGTAAATCACTCAACATAAGATCTACCCTCATAGTAAATTTCTAAGTATACAATACACTCATTAATGATGGGCCCTATGATATACATTAAATCTCCAGAACTTCTTTATCTTCCCTAACTGAAACTTTGTACCCTTTGACCAACACCTCTCCATTTCTTCCTCCCTGAAGGTTGAATTCTTCTTCACTGAGAAAGAGGCACGGAACACAGGGTAGGACTCAGCCTACACAGTAGCGGTCTTCTAAACTGGAACCATGAGTCCACTCAGCTTCCTGAGCCCCAAGAACATCATTTCTGGCACAAACCCCATGACAGTGAGCCAGTAGAAATCCATTTACCTTCCTTTGGAGCAGGGATTCTGGAGCTGACTGATCTGCGCTTTTGTTTCTGTAAAACAAAACAAACCACCACAACATATGGGGCTTATCAGTTCTCAGGGGCCTATCCTGGGCCCATGTGCTGTAGTGAAGTACTAAGCAGGCCCAGAAAACAAACCAGCAAAGACCCAAACAAGCCAAGTGCATCCTCTGTGCACTGGCTGAAGTTAGATGACTGGCAGCTACCTGAACCGTTACATTCTCCTGCAGGGGAAGATTGTCCTTCGGGTGTAAGGGAAGAAGCTGTAAGAGTTCTGGGTTTATTGCAGCCACATCATCAAAATCTACCTGCAAGGAGAAAGTAAAAGTTTCTGTGAACAACATAGCTTGTTCAATTCAACTGCATTTCTGCAATCAAGGATACCCCTAAATTCATATTTTATAAACTTTAAGTTCCGCCAAGTACTAACAGCTATAAACAAATATTTATTCCCTGATTGTGTTTTACCATCTAGATGGATATTGGTTTCTGATTTCCAAGCCAATGGTAGACGTTAGTGATGAGAATGAGGTGAAGAGGAAGGCCAACAGTGAGATAGTCCACAGTAGATCTTGGCCACTTGGCTCCCTACCGCTCTGTGGGGCAGTGGGGTCCTGCTGGGCACAGCCCCCTGAACAGCTCTTGCTGCCTGCCACCAAGGGGGAAACAATTCTAACTGTCCCACTAATAGTCAAATGGAGGGCCCTTCAGGATCTTATGGGCGGGGACAAGTTCCTGAGAGCTGTTACCTAGTCCTAAATCTACCTACATTTTCTACTGGGCCCAGAAACTTCTTCCCCAGTCACAGCATCCTACTCATTCCTTCTCTACTTCCTGTGCATACCTGCAATGAGGTCACAATTCCAGGTTTACATCACCAGAGTCCTCAAACCCTCTAGGGACAACTCAGGCTTCATCAGCATATTGCACAGCAGATTCAAACACACCAAAATAGTACCAACTTGATTATTTGTGTTTCACATTTGTGATAAAACGTGAAAGAGCTGCCGCATGTACTCCCAGGTGAGAACGTCACTTCCTACATATGCAATTTTTATGTATTAACAGCTTCTTCAAACACTTATTAGGCATGAGTAAGGCAGTAGGGGGAAGGTACTCAAAAGTGAACTAAGACATGTATTGGACTTCCCTAGCGGTCCCATGGTTGGACGGCTGGGAAGATTTCACATCCTGGGGGGCAACTGAGCCCATGTGCTACAGCTACTGAGTTCAAGCTCTATAGAGTCGTAAGTACTGAGCCCATGCTCTGCATCAAGAGAAGCCACTGCAATGAGAAGCCCATGCACTGCAACTAGAGAGCTGCCTCAACTCGTTTCAACTAGTGAAAGCCCACATGCAGCAACAAAGACCCAGTGCAACCAAAAAATTAAAAAGACATGTATTGCCCTTGCCTTCAGTGAGCTCATATTCTAGTGGGGAAGAGAAGCCGTCACATTAAGGGCTGGAAACCCAAGCAGCATGGGATAGACAAGGAGGACATAATGATCAAGTGCAAAAGCTGGTAAGTACTTCAGTAGTCACACTTCTACTCATCTTTCTTGGACAGCTACAAACCCTTACCACTACTCCTCTACCCTGATTCCAATCCCTAAACTACAGAGAGCATAAACAATGCAGGAGACCAGAGTTCTGACATTAACTGATTCTCACATTAACGATTCAGGCAGGCCTAAGAGTGTGGAGACAGCGAGGCACTGGGCAGGACCACAGAGTAGGGAACTGCCCCATTTGTCCCTGGCACAGGATACTTTGGGAGGAGTGTATGGTAAAAAGGACTAAAGTTGATTGGGATCAGATCTTGAAAAGGCTTTGAATGCCTCACTAAGAAGGCTGAACGAATATTCCACAGGCAACATTTGAGCTGGAGTTAAGATGCAATAAGAATTGTATTTCTAAACAAACAACAAAAACAAGTCACAAGGAACTGCTAATAGATAGTTGAAAGGGATTCTAGGAACCTCTTGATTCAAGGACAGATAATATAAAGAATTCAGTTCTTCTATTTCTCAAATATACCACCTAAATAAACATGTACCTACTATAAGGCACTATGCTAAGCAAGCACTTTACCTGTGTTATTTCATTAAGCTTCATGGAAGCAGGTCTAGGTTTGTCTTATTCACCTCTGTATCCCCAGTACCAAACACAGTGGCTGGCATTTTGGAAGCAGTACAAAAGGATTTGTTGAATAAGTCCTCAAACAACCCTATGAGTAGATATTATTATCATCCTCATTTCATTAATGAGGAAGCTGAATTTCTCATAGGAGCAGAAATGTGCTTGAGAACACTTTAAGTAGTGGCAGGGCCAGACTCTAGAATCCAGGTTTTCGTACTTAGCCTGGTGACCTCTTCACTACAACACATGCCTCTAAAACATAAATGTCTTAGGCATAACCCTCCTTCTCAAAATCCTTCCAAGGCTCCCACTGTCTGCAGAATAAGATCTTAAACATCTTAGTGCCGGAGACAAAGGCCTTCTAGTCTCCTTTTCCAGTCTTTTTGCTGCTGCCAAGTATAATAAGCCCTCCTCTGTGCCTGGAGCCAGTTTCTTTACCAGTCCCCATGAGGGCCACCTCACTGTGTCTTTGGCCCAACCCCCACAAGCTCATCTTCAGTGAGTTTCCATCTCTGAGCTGCTCTAGCATTATTCCATCTGTAGTTGCCTTCTATTATTGGGTGTTTCAGAAACATACTTTTGTCTCCCCAAAGAGACGATCAATTTTACTCTCCAAATCAGTATCATAGGTAGTGTGCACTCAGAAGCTAGCTTGGGTGAGTAAGGTTTTAGAATTCTGTGCAGTTTGCTTTCTACAAACACACCAGAAACTGTTGATTGCTTCAATTTAGAACAAGGCTGCCTTAAAAAGAGTCCCAAACCATTCAAAGAGGACCATATTTAAGATTGGGGAGGACAAGTCGGGATCGAAAACAAGGCTGACACAAGTTCCATTTCCAGACATGTCTTTTTAACTGTGGTAGAGGCACACTCATAGAACCCACCTCTTTGCCCTTTGTATCTCCTCCTTCTTTCCATTCCACTGAAACGCAGGATTTCTCCAAGTTCACAGTGCTTATACTGGCACTGTGAATTATGCCTAAAGTATGAAAAGGCCAGAGTTAACCTATCTCTTTCACTTTTAGGATCCCAGAGGCTCAAATGTCAAGTTGACCTGAAGGAAGGGACAGTTGACTTTCTTTCTAACCCCAGCAGACAAACCTCTTGGCACCCCACCCTTGGAATATGCCTCAGTGACCTAGGCAGGAACAGTTCTTAAAACTGAGTTGCAGAGGATAAGGGTTCACCCCGACTCAAAAGACAGCCTACAGCGTGGTGAAGGTATGTTTGGGCAGGAGAGTCTCTCTAGTGCTTAGGTGAGCCATTCTTCAACACAGCACTGAGGCTCTAGCGCCCTCAGGTTTCCCTATCTCCTGACCTTTATGTCTGACCATTCTAATGATACTGGTATCATCAGACCTGCCATAGTTGGGATACCTGCTGAACTGAAAAGGAGAGGGCAGAATTGCAAGCTCCTGAATGAAGAGCAGGGATCTAATCATTTGTCCCATTACCCTGAATCCAGTGTCTGACATATTGTAAGTGCTCAGTGTTAATGGGAGAGTAGAGGGGTCAGAGAGCCGAGGTCCCTGCAAGAGCAGGGCAGTTTCAGGGGAGAACTTCGGAGGGGAAGGGAATCTTGACTCCCCGGAGAGGTCCAGTGACACGGGGGCTCCGCTCACTCCTAGAGGACGGAAAGGGGACGCATGGCCAGTGCAGAGGCCCCTGGCCGTTGGTAGGGAAGACTGACCGCCAGTGAGGAGACCTAGACCAGGGGTGTGGGGGGATCCCTAATAGTGATTTAGGGCCTGCCATTTGGGGAGGGGCGGTAATTTCAGTCGTCTCAGCCCACGGGTCCCTTCGGTCTCAGGACCCCGCCCCTCACCATTACTGCGCTGGATCTTGATGGTGAGACCAGGAAACAGGCGAGCCTGAAGCGACGAGTCCATGGGCAGGAAGGAGCTCCAGTGACGGACAAGAGAAAGTCCAGAAAACCAACTCTGGTAATCCTAACGCCGTGTAAACCGCCGAAGTTTAAATCCCGCGCGCCAGCGTCCCGAAACGTCATCACGCTGTCGCCGGTCTCCCTTCCGCCAATCAGCGGCGTTCTGCGGAGCCTTTTGGGATACGTAGTCTCCGGGACGCCTTCCGGCGTCTGGAACCGCCCACTCGTCTGGCCAGACCGCTGAACGCAGGGCCTGTTGGGAGCTTTGGGGACCCGCCCTCTGGGAGGTCTCTTTTTCCCTGAGTTCAACCAGTGGCCTCGCCGCTGGGGTCCTTTAAACTCAGAAACCTCAGGGTGATGTGAGAGAGGGAGGGTTCTGGGGTCTTATAGTCATGGGTTCGAACCTCAGCTTCATTAGTTGCCTACTCAGTGACCTCATAGAAGTTAAACTTGCCTTCTTTGCGCGATTCTCCCTTGTGATATTATTGCTAAGTTCTAATAATGGGGGACTACGTTTGGAGTGCCTGGAAGACCTGGTTCACTAGGTTTTATCGAGTGTCTTACCACGTGCTAAGCGCTGGAAATAGTAATTGTGAACAGGACCCATAGTTCTTGCCCTCGACCTAACATTTCTAACGCAAACAGGGAACAAAAAGAAGTAAATTACAAGTAAGTAACGAAGTGTGGTAAGTGCTCTGAGGGAAACAGAACTGGAATACAGAAAAATGGAGGAACCTACATTAGGTAAAATGGCCAGGGGAGAAATATTTGAAGTTATAACCTGAGTCTAGAGAATAAGAAGGAATGTCAAAATCAACGGTCTTGAAGAAAGAAGAGAGCGTGGCTGGAAGGCAATAGGTGAGTGGGAAAGGAGTGAGATCAATTTAGCATCTTGGGTCTCAAAGAGTCGGATACGACTGAGCGACTGAACTGAACTGATCCCATACTAATAGTTTTGACTTTTATCCTCATGAGAAATCACTGAAGAATTTAATCAGAGGAGTGACATGATCTGAGTTACATTTGATTTTGTTTATTGGGCTTGCTCTGTTTGGAGAACTAATTTGAAGGTTGCAAGACTGGAAATGAGGTGACCATTTAGTAGGCAAGAGATTATGCTGGCCTAGCTTGTGGTTGTAATACTGGAAATGTAGCCAAGAGAATGGATTAAAGGTGTACCTTATTGGAGAGGTGGAGTGAATGGATTTTGCTGATAAGATTTGTGAAAAGATTTCAGTCTTAAATGAAACAGGAGGATATGAAATGGAGAATCTCACACATCCACCCTCCACAGAATGGAACTTAGAGACTAATTTCCCATAATTGCCTGGCTTACAGAAAAAAACACTTCCTGATGAAGGGAACATCCACCAAAAATTACTCTCCATTGTCAAGCCAATGAACTTAATACTTTGGGACTCTGGCCAGTCTTTCTACTCTTTGTTCTCCTGGCCCATTAATACAACTCACCCAAACCCTCAGTGGACTTGCTTGTATCTTGCTACAGCATGTGTTTCTCAAATTGCAAATCAGTTTCTGATAACATGAGTCTGCCTTGGTTTACCTCTAGGTGGACAGGTTGGATGTGCCGGTGAAGGGGAAAGGATAATCGTGATTGACTGCTGGTTTCTGGCTAGAGTAGCTGGGTAGGCAGTGGACCATTACCTAAAGTAGGGAAGTGGAGTTATAAAGGAAACAGTTTGGGGAGTTAGGTAAAAAGTTTTGCTGTAGTCATGTTGAGTCTGAGATATGAAGACCTCAGAGTGGAGGTGTCAGTGAGCAGTTGGATAGGCAAGTTAGGAACTCAGGGAGAGATCCAGGCCAGAGATAGAGATCTGGCAGTCATTTTAGGTAGATATATTCAGAGTCCTGGGACTAAATATGATCTAGAGAGAGAGTATAGATGGAGATGAGAAGAACCATCCCAGAGCCACAGAGCATGCCAACATCTTGAGGGAGGGCAAAGGAGGAAGAGCAAAGGAATGAGATGAGGGTGGTTTGAAGGGATGAGGAAAACCAGGGAGTAGCAAGCAGAAGAAGGAATGTCGGAGGAGGTAACTCTGGAGAGCTGCAGTGAGGACAGGCAAGATGAGGACTTGGAAATATCCTTTATATTTGCCAGCATCTAAGTCATTGGTGACTGAGCAGTCTTGGTGAAGCGCTGAGAATGAAAGTCAGACTAGAGAGACAAGTTGGATATTGTTTAGGGATACATACATACGCAATAAAAGAATAAAAGTATGCTTAGGAATGATAAACACTAAGGTTCAGGAGAGCAGCTGCCTCTGGAAGAGAGAGTAAAATGATTGGACAGGGGTACTTCAACAAAATAGAAATTTTGTTTTTTTACATGAGTCACGAGTATACATGGTATTCATGATGTTGTTTTCTGTGCCTCCTGAATTAGGAAGGCAATGTAAATTTAGACCCATCCCCACCTTTTTTTATTTTCTACCTGTTGGTCCAGGTAGTTGCAAACTTCCTTGCTGCTTCCCAAGGCTTTGGGGCACATGAGTCTTGCAGGGGCCCTTATTTCCAGTTCCTCAACCTTCCACAGACCTAGTGAATTTCTCCTGATCTTGCATGGGTGATAAAACTCTAGCCCTCATTACTTGTTTCTGATTCCAATATTCTCCTGTTACAGGAACCTGAAATCAAGGAATTAATATCGAGTGATTCAAAATCAATAAAAACTGCAGCAAACGCTGAGTTTTCAAAGTCAAGAATTCCTTTTGTGCCAAAAATGAAGAGAGTAATCAGAGCAACAAAGGGAACTGACCAAGGAGAGTCCCATGGTATGAGAATAATGAAACCTGTAGAACTTTAGGAAGCACCAAACCATTAAATTGGAGATGCTTACATATGCCAGGGTCTCCAGCATATTACCATAGACATACCACCACTACAGAAAAAGAAGCCCTCCCTTAAACTGGTAATAGAACAGTTGGAGTCTATAAAACTGGTATCCATGCCTGCATGCTAAGTCGCTTTAGTCATGTCTGACTCATTGTGACCTTATGGACTGTAGCCTGACAAGCTACTCTGTCCATGGCAAGAATACAGGAGTGGGTCACCATGCTTTCCTCCAGGGGAATCTTCCTGACTCAGGGATTGAACCCATGTCTCTCATGTCACCTGCATTGGCAGGCGGGTTCTTTAACACTAGTGCTGCCTGGGAAGCCCATAAAATTGTTATGCTTAACATAAAAAAAAAAAAAAACAAAATCTTTGTGAAAGGATAGAGCAATGTGTAAAAAAGAACAGACATATGAAAAAAAAGACACCTGGAAAAGCTTTTAAAATACAGCCACTGAAATAAAGAAACCTTTGGAACAGTATGTACTGCCGTTTCCAATTAGTGATTCAGTGATTCCAATTAGTGATTCAGTGGATGCTAGGTAAAAGGTTACTGAGTACAAGATGTTTGTCTGGTGCCAGAGCATTGCTCCATAGATTTTTTGCGTTAATATTTTGCAAAGGGAAATGTGACAGTGACCATTATAAGCAAAGGATCAGTGTCCTCAATAGTGCAGTGCAGTTCAGTGCAGTTCAGTTTAGTCACTCAGTCATGTCTGACTCTTTGCCATCCCAGGGACTGCAGCACACCAGGCCTCCCTGTCCATCACTAACTCCCAGAGCTTGCTCAAACTCATGTCCATTGAGTCAGTGATGCCATCCAGCCATCTCATCCTCTTTCGTCCCTTTCTCCTCCTGCCTTCAATCTTTCCCAGCATCAGGGTCTCTTCCAGTGAGTCAGTTCTTCACATCAGGTGGCCAAAGTATTGGAGTTTCAGCTTCAGCATCAGTCCTTCCAATGAATATTCAGGACTGATTTCTCTTAGGATGGACTGGTTTGATCTCGTTGCAGTCCAAGGGACTCTCAAGAGTCTTCTCCAACACCACAGTTCAAAAGCATCAATTCTTTGGTGCTCAACTTTATGGTCTAACTCTCACAACCATGCATGACTACTGGAAAAAGCATAGCTTTGACTAGATGGATCTTTGTTGGCAAAGTAAGGTCTCTGCTTTTTAATATGCTATCTAGGTTGGTCATAGCTTTTCTTTCAAGGAGCAAGTGTCTTTTAATTTCATGGCTGCAGTCACCATCTGTAGTGATTTTGGAGTCCAAAAAAGGAAAGTCTGTCACTGTTTTCATTGTTTCCCCATCTATTTGCCATGAAGTAATAGGACCAGATGCCATGATCTTAGTTTATTGAATGCTGAGTTTTAAGCTAGCTTTTTCTTTTTTTTTTTTAAATTTTTTTTTAAGCTAGCTTTTTCACTGTTCTCTTTCACCTTCATCAAGAGGCTTTTTAGCTCTTTGCTTTCTGCCATAAGGGTGGTGTCATTTGCATATCTGAGTTATTGATATTTCTCCCTGCAGTCTTGATTCCAGCTTGTGCTTCATCCAGTCCCTTGGACTGCAAGGTCAAACCAGTCAATTCTAAAGAAAATCATCCCTGAACATTCATTGGAAGGACTGATGCTGAAGCTGAAACTCCAATACTTTGGCCACCTAATGTGAAGAACTGACTCACTGGAAAAGACCCTGATGCTGGGAAAGATTGAAGGCAGGAGGAGAAGGGGACGACAGAGGATGAGATGGCTGGATGGCATCACTGACTCAATGGACATGAGTTTGAGCAAGCTCTGGGAGTTAGTGATGAACAGGGAAGCCTGGAGTGCTACAGTCCATGAGGTGGCAAAGAGTCAGACGTGACTGAACTGAACTGACTGATTGTTAAGGTAAGAACAAATAAGATGAAGAATCAGTTGGAACTATTGGGAATGAAAAATTTAATAGTTGAAATCCATACATGGATTGAATAGCAGAATAGTTCTAGCCAAAACGAAATGATGAGCAATAAGATCAGGGTGAGGATTCATCCAAAAGGCATTAGGAAGGGATAAAGAAAACAAAAAAGATAGAAAACAAATGAGCTCATTGTCTGTGACATACATTGTTGGTGGTAATCCCACAGTCATTCCCGCCCCCTTCTCCCTTACTGATATCCACTCTGGAGATTGAAAAAGAAGGGACTGCAATGAGGATCCTTTCCTTGTTATATCTCCTCCCCTTTTTAACTTGCCTTGTATATAGAAAGAAAGCTCCTTGTCTGGAGCTGTGACAGCTTTCTTGTGATCATGAGGTAGGTTGCTAGTCATCAGTTCAAAAAAGTTCATCATACTCAGCACAGCCAAATAGGAAGGTAGGAAGAGCCCAAGAAGGTTCTTGGTGGCTGAACAGTTGAACTAATGCCAGCAGCCACCTACCAATCAGATTCCTTGCTATGCAAGTACAAAACAAAGCAAAATGAAACTCCACTTGTTTATTTATGCCACCATTATTCATGTTTTCTTTAATCAGCAACTGAAAACATACCTAACTAAAATATTCCTAACTGATGCCTTGTTCAATAATTTGAAAAAGGATTACGAAGTTGAGATTCAGAGAAATAAGAGAGGGGGAAACATTAGAAATAAGTGAAAAAGAAATTTTTTAAAAGTATTTTTAAAAGCTAATTGTGGACTTCCCTGGTGGTCCAGTGGTTAAGAATCTGCCTGCCAATGCAGGGGACACAGGTTTGATCCCTCGTCTGGGAAGATTCCACATGCCTCGGACAACTAAATCCACGGGCCACACTAGAGAAAATCTGCGCACAGCAGTCAAGACCCAGCAAAGCCAAATAAAACAACAGAGTGATACTAGACAGGAAAACTGAACTTCAGGATACTGGTTACTTGTGTGACCAGAGAGGCAGGGGATGGGATTGGAGAGGAGTGGTCAGGGAATAGCTAATAGAACAAGTCAAGTTCTGTTTCTTAATTTTTGTTGGGGATATTCAGCTTTTTATTATTAGTATTATGCTCCAAGAATACAAGTTTAATATACTCTTTTTTGTATGAAACCACCTCATAATTTAAAAATAGAAAAAATAGATTTTAAAAATGGAGCACTTTCTGACTCAAGGAAAATAAAAAGTTATATATGGTAAGAAAGGTAATCATAGAAGTCTACTTGGCTTGGCTCAAACAGTATTGAATATTAAAATATAATCACATGAGGATGATGGGCATGGGGATGAGGGGATGTGAGGGAGAAAACAACCTCATTTAGCATGATGCTAAGTGTCAAAAACAAGACAAAATGCCTAAAATGTAATGGCTTGTGCTAAACCCCAGACTGAGACTTAATTACAGTTTGGGCTCTCCCGGAACTGGAATCTTAAACCAGTCAATCAGGAATTGCCTGATCAGCATTAGTAAGGTCATCTGCATGATAGACCCCTGCCCTCCCCTAAAGGAAAGAAACCTTACTACAACCAACCCGATTTTTGGCCTAGTACAGCTTCCTTGTTCCTGCTCCCTTTTGCCTATAAAGGTCTTTTCATCTTTTTTTTTTTAAGTCTTTCATCTTCTACAGCTCCTCCGAACTTCTTACTATTAACTACTTTGGACAGTGTTCAATTCATGAATCATTGAAAAAAACCAATAAGATCATTAAAATTTACTCAGTTGAATTTTGTCTTTTAATATAAATCAAGAAGTTATGTTTAAAATTAGTGACTTAACCAACAAGGACCTACCGTATGGCACAGGGGACTATGCTCAGTATTTTGTAATAACCTATAAGGGAAAAGAATCTGAAACTGAGGCACTGCTGTATCCCTGAAACTAATATAACATTGTAAATCAAGTGTATGTCAATAAAAAATTTTTAATTTTTTAACAATTAAAAAAAATAAATACAATTAGTGATCTAAGAGGCAACAGTAGAGTCATTATTCTGAAACACAGGCCTATATCCAGCAGAAGAAATATCTGAGAGTTGACAGTAGTTGCTTCTGAGAACAGAAATGGGTGTGAGGTGGGATGCAGAGAAAAAGTAACAGGTTTTGTTTGTTTGTTTGTTTTTTTAATGCTATTTAGCACTATCTGCCTTCTGCTTTGAATACTGCTTGTGGTGGTGGTGACGTGAAGTAAAGTAGCTCAGTCATGTCTGACTCTTTGCGACCCCAGTGGACTGTAGCCTACCAGGCTTCTCCGTCCATGGAATTTTCCAGGCAAGAGTACTGGAGTGAGTTGCTATTTCCTTCTCCAGGGATCTTCCCAACCCAGGGATCTAACCTGGGTCTCCCGCATTGCAGGCAGACGGTTTACCATCTGAGCCGCCAGACACTGCTTCTGGAGATGTTGATAGAGCCTATGAAGGGATAAGTTTAGGACTCCTGAGAAGAAATTCAGCTCCCATTCAGCACCACGCCTTCCCTTGTTGGGGCGAGTGTGAGAAAGCAGGAGAAACTCCATCTTGAAGCCTGTCATCCATATTAAAGACAGGATGTGAACTGGGCCTGAACACTGCCCAAGAGTGAGGAAACTGTTGCTAGCGAAAACCAGGTCTCCTGGAGACTTCCCTCCCTGCAGGTGACAAACGGAGATTGTAGCTGAGGTCAGGCTGCGCCGTTAGATTAACCATGGAGACATCCCTGCTTGATGTATATCATTGTTCCCACCCTTTAACCTTAATTGTTTGTTCTCCTAGCACCTACTTGTTGTAAAACTCAATCATATACAACAAAGAGGTTGCTAACATGTAACCAGTCATATAGTGGGGGGTATAAAACTGGGCCTCTCAGAAACATCAGGGTCCTTGTTGGGAACTGATTCCCCTTGGACCCGCTGTGTAACAAACTGTTCTCCACTGTCTTGAGTGTCTTCCGAGGTGTTTTGCGACTCCAGATTCCACAACACCCTTACACCACTTTCTTCCACTGCTTGTATCATGATTACAGCATTTATATCTTTCTGGGCACACAAATAATTTCCTCTAGACTGTGTGATCTTTTTTTAAGTTTTATTGAAGTATAGTTGATTTGCGATGTGTTAATTTCTGCTGTACGGGATAGTGACTCAGCTTTATGTATGTATGTATGTATGTGTGTGTGTTCATATTCTTTCTCCTTGTGGTTTATCACAGGATATTGAGTACAGTTCCCTGTGCTATACAGTAGGGCCTTGTTGTTTATTGGATTGTGTGCTCTTTGAAGGCAACTCAGTTTGATTTGTCAGCCTGCCTCCTCCTTTCACTTTCCTTTTTTCCTATTGCCTACCTCCTCTCTTCCTCTCTTTCTGTCACATGTCATAGCAGTTCTGCTTGTCTGTCTGTCTATCTGTCTATCATTGGCCCGCATGAGATGATTTTACTCCTGGGTTCATGACATTATCATCAGTGATCTATAGAAGTTTCTTCTTGCTATTTATTCATTTATCTGTTTATCTTTCATTATTTATTTTATTCTCATATCCCTCTCCCATTTGCCTTCTTCTCCCAGGCAACCATCCCTCTGTGTTTTTTTTTAATTAATTAATTTTTTATTGAAGGAAAATTGCTTTATAGAATTTTGTTTTCTGTCAAACCTCAACAGGAATCAGCCATAGGTATACATTTATCCCCTCCATCCTGAACCCCTCCCGTCTCTCTCCCCATCCCACCCAGGTTGAAACAGAGCCCCTTGTTTGAGTTTCCATAGACGTGTACAGATGTGAGAGTTGGACCATAAAGAAGGCTGAGTGCTTAAAACTTTGATGCTTTTGAATTGTGGTGCTGGAGAAGACTCTTGAGAGTCTCTTGGCCAACAAGGAGTTCAAATCAGTCAATCCTAAAGGAAATCAACCCTGACTATTCATTGGAAGGACTCTTGTGGAAGCTGAAGCTCCAATACTTTGGCCACCTGATGCGAAGAGCAGACTCATTGGAAAAGACCTTGATGCTGGGAAAGATTGAAGGCAAAAGGAGAAGGGGTGGCAGAGGATGAGATGGTTAGATAGCATCACCAACTCAATGGACATGAATCTGAACAAACTCCAGGAGATAATGGAGGACAGAGGAGCTGGCATGCTCCAGTTCATGGGGTTGCAAGGAGTGGAACATGAGTTAAATGACTGAACAACAACAAATTATTTACGTGCATGGATTTTTAAAGTTATGTTAATGATATTGTATGATGCATCTTATTTTTGTCACTAAACATTCTTTTTTTAAAAAACTTTTGGCCACTCCTCAAGGCATGTGGGATCCTGGTTCTCCAACCAGGGACGGAACCCACACCGCCTGCAGTGGAAGCACTGGAAGTGCTGAGTCTTAACCACTGGACTGCCCTGCCCTGGAAATCCCTAAACATCCTGTTTTTTTATGCAATATGAACATCTAACACATTATTTCCAACTGTTGTATAATCGTACATTTTACCTACTGATCTCCTACTGATGGATGTCAAATTGTCTCCAACCCCCTCCCCTCACCAAGGATGCTGCAGGTAATGCTCCATGAAATACAATTAGGTCCTTATTTCACATCATGCAGACAAAAAAAAAATCTAGGTCATTTGGAATTCAATTGTAAAAACTTTTAGAAGAAAATATGAGTATATTTTTATAACATGAGGGTAGGGAAAGATTTCTTAAAATGTGGAAAACTATAAAGTGAAAATTCATGAATTAAATAAACTTCTGTATGGTAATAAACATTAAAAAACTGACAGTCTACAGGAAATAACTTGCAATACATATAAACTGTCAAAGGTTTAGTTTTCTGAATATGAAGAGTAAGAAATACCAACTGAGCTATCAAGGAAGCCCTATAAGTCAATAAGCAAAAGACAAAAACAACTTAAAAATGGATAAAAGGCCAGAACAGGCAGTTCCTGGGGTGGGAAAAATGAATTACCAATAAATGAGACAATACTCACATGTACTTCTCTCTATGTATGTTTTAAAAGATTACTTGCAACCTTAAGTCTCTGAGTATTAACACACATCTTCTGGGTTGAATTATTTATCATCCCATGTACATGATTGATTGAAAAAAGAATTTTCAACCTAAAAAGTAAAAATTTATTGGAAATACATCTCCTAATGAGATGAGCAAACTTTTACTTTTCAATTGGCTTACAGAGAGTGAGACAGTTTGTCACCAGTTCTAGTCCTGTTTTTGTTTTCACAAGCAAAAGACCTAAGAAATCAGACTTCTCTGGTGGTCCATTGGTTAAGAATCAACCTGCCAATGGTGGGAACACAGGTTCCATCCCTGGTCCAGGAAGATTCTGCATGGCAACTGGCAACTAGAGATAGCCCCACAGCAACAAAAACCCAGTACAGCCAAAATTAAATAAATAAAAGTTTTTAAAAATCTAAGAAACCTTAGAATAAATAGATGGGGATTGGAGAGAGGTGGTGGTTGTTGTTCTTTAATATATACAGTAATGTCAGTATATGTCCCTTTGTTGGATGTCCCAGGCATGGAATATTGTGCAGGAAATAAAGTGGATGAGCTGAAACTAGGTTTACAGATACCAACACAAATAAATCTTAAAAATGTAATGTAATGAAAAAGGAAGTTTCAGGGAAAACCCTGCAGAGGGACTGGGTTCAATCCGGCCTGAGAGCAAGGCCTGCAGCACAGCACCGCCACCACCAGCCCTGCCCCCCGCCAAAAAGAGGAAGGAAGTTAGAGCAGGATGGGAAGGTATGATATTTACACAAATTTTAAAAACACAAGACTGATATTGTTGGTGGATGGAAGACCTACCAAGTTCAGAATAGTAGGTATTAGTGGGTAGAAGGGGAGCAAAGGGGATTGGGGGGGAACAAATGCAGGCTTCAACTATATATAGATAAGGTTTTGGTTCTAGTTTCGGTTTTACAAGAAAACATTCACACTTTGATTTATTTTAATAAGTTTAAATTCTTGAGGAGTACAGCATCACACAGATTGTGTGTTTAATGTCCTTAGCTGGAATGTTGCCTCAGAATTTGGCAGGAACCAAGATTTCGTGCGCACAAACTGCATTTCCTTGATTTCTCTCATTCGTTGGTTTTGCCACCAGGAGTCACTGTGCTGTCTTTGCTTTGTACACACAAGGACTTCTCTTGCTTAGGGAGAATTTGGTTTCATCCTGAGCATAAACATTTTCAGTTTTCTGAAGAGCTGTGTGCTCTCTTTGATTCGAGACCATGCTTAGAGCCCGCAAAAATGGCTTTGCACAAAGCCTTCTGGACGTATTCATCATTTTAAAGTCCTGTTCCCAGCAGGCGTCTACGGCCTCCAAAACAGAAGGGGAGCTATGTAAGGTTCTCTTTACTTTCCAAACATATCTAAAGCACATCTGAAGAAGTGTTCGTATCTATTAAGTCTGAGTATCAGGTATGTTTTTGTCCTCTACACTTTTCTGTGGAGTTAGAAATAGTTAGTGATGAATTTTTAAAATAATAAAGAATGAGGACTTCTCTGATGGCTCAGTGGTAAAGAATCCACCTGCCAATGCAGGAAAGACAGGTTTGATCTCTGATCCCAGAAGATCCCACATGCCTTGGAGCAACTAAGCCTGCACACCACAAAAACTGTGCTCTAGAGCCACAGCTGTGTGCTGACTCCTGAAGCCCTACCGTCTGTTGTCCACAGCAAGAGAAGTCACCAAAATGAGAAGCCTGAGCACAACTAGAGAGCAGCCTCTGCTCAGTACAGCTAGAGAAAATCCTGTGCAGCCATGCAGAAAATCCAGCTCAGCCAAAAATAAATAAAATTATAAAAAAGAATGAGAAGTGAGGAAGCAGAGAAAAGGGAAAAAACTAAGAACTCTTTTAATACAGGAATTATTTCACTTAAGTGTAACCTGGTGTCTCTGTCATTTGAATCAATTTCAAGGTTTGTGAAGCATTGTTTAGATAATTACAAAAGTCATTAAAAAATTTAGTGTGAAAATTAACTAATTGAAAATGGTACCAGTTGATGTAAATGCATCCACAGTAAAGTGTTACTAAGCTTCTTGAGGGTGAGGCTCAGTGGAAACTAATTGTTTAGAATGAAAGTTCCACTTATTCTCTTGCGGAGGTAGAAAAGTTTGTTGTTTTTTTTTAAAAATTTCTGAAAAAAAAAAATTTCTGCCAGAATTTTTCTCTGAAATAAAAAAATACAAAGTTTTTTCTCTGTTGTGGTTGATTTGCTATATTCCAAAAGGAGACTGCCGTTGGCGGTGCTGCAGGTTCGTCCTCCCCTCTCCTCCTCCCCACTTCCTGCCCCCACTTTCTTTTTCAGCTAGGAGTTGATGGAGGCTACTTGGTCTCCAGGGAGGAACCGATGGGGAGGAGACAGCTGGTGCCCTGAGGGGGACCGAGGGGAAGTAGCGCAGCAGGATGGTCTCTGATGGGAGGAGGGCTGAGGAAGGGGCAGATGATGGGCACTGTTAGGTTGAGGGTGGGAAAATAAGGCAATGGCTTCTGCTTTCTCAGCAACTTCTGCTGTGAGGTCATCTGCTGAGCACCAGAGCTGGGGAGGAGGTGTAGGATGGTTTCGGTGAGAAAAGGTACATAGAGAGTGGGAAGCAGAGCCAAGTAGAGACGTGTTGAGTAATAGCAGGAACTTTATCAGAGGCCTGGCTCAGTTGTGTGATTTTTCCAGTAGTTCAGCTGTGGCAGGGTAGATACTGAAAAGGGAGGGGAATCTGAGGGTCGGAGTGGTGGGGGGAGGAGCTGCTGGTGAGCAATTGGGTGGAGGACCCGCTCCGTAAAGATCTCCATTGCGGTGAAGTTAATACTGCATCCTCTTGCTCCCCTCTTCCTGCCACCAGGGAGTCGGGATCCTTCATCTTATCTAACGACCTCTCACTCCTCAGCCTCCCTTATCTGTCCTGTAATTCCTCTCTCTGAGATCTTCACTCTCTCCATCTGTACTGACTCCTTTCCAAGGGGTTTAATCATGTTTAACACTCTCCTAACATTAACAAAAGGGCTTCCCTGGTGGCTCATGCATGCGTGCTCAGGCACTTCAGTCGTGTCCAACTCTGTGTGACCCAGTGGACTGTAGCCTGTCAGGCTCTTCTCTCCATGGGATTCTCCAGGCAAGAATACAGGAGGGGGTTGCCATGCCCTTCTCAGGGGATCTACCTGATCCACGGATTGAACCTGGGTCCTCAGCATTGCAGGCAGTTTCTTTACCATATTAGCCACCAGAGAAGCCCAGCAGTAAAGAATCTGTGTGAAATGCAGGAGACGCAGGATACACTGGTTTGATCCCTGGGTTGAAAAGGATCCCTGGAGGAGGAAATGACAACCCACTCCAGTATTCTTGCCTGGAGAATCCCCATGAACCGAGGAGCCTGGCGGGCTACAGTCCATGGGGATGCAAAGAGTCGGACACAGCTGAGTGACCGAGAACACACACAATATTAACAAAAGAGATGGAGGGAGGCTGCCTTTAATCCCAAACCCTTTCCAGCTACAGTCTCTGTTTGGCTTTTCAGGGCCAATGTCTTGGAAGAGTTGCTTGCTTTCTCTACCTTCATGCCCTCCTTCAACGGCTCCCTGCTGTTGGACTTCCATCAATGCCCTCTGTTTACACACTCGGGTCACCAGCAACGGCCCTGCTGTTGGATCCAATGTGAGACGACTAGGCGGCATTTTGAGGGCTCTGAGGAACTCCGGTCCTTTGTGTCTCAGGGCAGAAAAAATTCAGTGAGGCAAAATGATAGATAAGAAGTGACTTCTTATTAACAGAATAGGACTCCTGTGAAGCTTACAAGTGGGTGGGCAAGAGGCCCTGGGAACTTAGTGGGCTACAGTTTTAAAACCAAAGGAAAGTAGGGAGGGGGGAAAAAACAGCTTCTTCCTCATTCCTGAGTAGGTGTCACACTTCCATCATTAGCTTCTCCTCCAGGATGGGCAAGGGAGTTTTCTTGTCCCTACATGGTCAAGTCAGGACTGTAACGGCACTATGGAAAAATTACTTCAGATCTTAGTTACAGTGAAGGTCTTTACTTACTATGGAAAGGTCACCTTTCCATAAACTATTGTTTTTCATGTGTGCAGAGAGCATGTCCTAGGGGTCAGTAACTTACTGGGCTCACTGGGCAGAATGTGGGTCTCAGGCCACCATTGTTTATTGCTTGGGGGCACGTCCCATGCTTCTGTTCCCCTGGTTTTGTTGCTAAACCAGCCTGCTCAGTTTCAAGCTTAAGCAAGCCTGCTTTCTTAAGTGATCATTAACTTACTATGGTCTCCCAAAGCCCCCTAAAGTTCCCTCCCTATCTAAAACACCCTGTTGGGATTTCTGAGCTAACTAACCTCATCCCTACTAAATGAACTTTGCAGTCCCCACCTCACTTGATCACTCATCTGACGGAACTGATGGATCTCTTCTTTGCTGCTGTTGATTTCTAAGCTCTCCACACTGCTGCTTTTCCTCTGGCCTTCCTAATTTCACTGCTTCTGCTGCATCCCTCCCTTAGGCCACGGTTCTCTAGGGACTTATTCTAGCCTTGTTTTCTCTCCTTACTTTGCACTCTTTCTCCTTGAGCAGTCCTGACCATCCCCTGGTCCAGGCTGCCTGTTATTTCTCTCTGGCTTTAGTGCTCAGTCCTAAATCATTTTTCCAGACTTCTTGTCCACCATACCATCTCCATACTTTAGCCAGAATAAGTGTCCAGTGGTTCTCAACTTAGCTTGCATCAGAATCACCTGGAAGACTGTTAAAATTCAGGTACCTGGGTCTCACCTGGATTTTCTGAATCAGTAGGTCTGAGGTGTAGCCCAATCATTTATATTTCTAACAAACACCCAGGTATATTGGGATTCTCAAGTGGTCCAGTGGTAAAGAATCTGTCTGTGAATGCAGGAGATGCAAGATGTTGGATCCTTGGGTCAGGAAGAACCCCTGGAGTAGAAAATGGCAACTCGCTCCAGTATGCTTGCCTGGAAAATTCCATGGATAGAGGAGCCTGGCTGGCTGCTGTCCATGGGGTCGAAAAGAGTTGGGCACAACTGAGTGACTGGACACACACACCCAGGTAAATTAGGTGTATTTTTTAGGATGCCGTAACAAAACACTACAAACTTGGTGGCTTAGAAATTTATTGTCTGACAGCTCTGGAAGCCTCATTTAAACTAATTACATCTACAATGACTTTATTTCCAAATGAAGTCACATTCTGAGTACTGAGGGTTTGTATTTCAACATATGAATTTAGTGGGGGAAAGGGGATGGGACACAATTCAACTCATAATATTGATAATACCAGATGATGCTGATGCTGCTTCAAAACACTAATTTGATCATATTATTTTCCTTTACTACTTTGGCCACATGATGTGAGGAACTGACCCATTGTAAAAGACCCTGATGCTGGGAAAGATTGAAGGCAGGAGGTGAAGGGGATGACAGAGGATGAGATAGTTGGATGGGATCACCAACACAGTGGACATGAGTTTGAGCAAGCTTTGGGAGTTAGTGATGGACAGGGAAGCCTGGTGTGCTGCAGTCCGTGGGGTCACAAAGAGCTGGACGAGACTGAGTGACTGAACTGAACTGATTCTCCTTGAAAGCTTTTCAGAGATTCCTCATTGCTCTCAAGGTAAATCCAAGGTCATGCACTGGCATTGGACCCGATCTGGTCCCTGTCGCTTAGCCACTTGTCCTTTCACCACTCAGGCTCACACTGTTCAAAGCGCCTTTCTGCTGAGAACACCCTCACCACCCTACTCCTGTGGATCCTTTCTTGCTCGGCCTATGTGTCACTAAAACAGTCATCAGTGCTCATCATACACACTTGTCTCATGGGGCCTAGCACATGGTCTGACACAGTGTTCCATACATTTTTGTTGCATGAATGTATGAAAACAACTATTTTCAGGCATCTAAAAAGTTCAGTTTTAATTTTTTAATTCAAGAGCAATTTTATTTGAGTGTCAAAATCTAAAATAGAGACATAGCAAGGATATACTGTATCACAGGGAATTATAGCCATTATCTATAATCTATACTGGAGTATAATTTGGAAAATACTGAATCAGTATGCTATACACCTGAAACTAACATAATATTATAAATCAAATATACTTCAGTAAACAAAAAAACAGGCATTCTGGTGCAGAGCCAAGTGGTGATGTGGTGTCGCTAGCACACTGGGTCCTACAATCCCCCTCAAGGAGACCCTCAAGGAGAGGAAGAAATTCTCTTTCAAGAAATCTTTCAAACTGAATAGCCTGTCCTTCAAGAGAAATTGGAAGGAGGGTGAGGTGATTCGTCTTGCCTCTTAACCCACACAAGAAGAGCAGGAGCAGGCAGAGATCTGGTACTTACAGCGAAGAAGGCACTGCTCAGGAAGAAAGGTTGCTGCCTCCCCTGTGAGCCAAGAGCCTGAGGTCCAAGGGGCAGAGGCTAATGCTGCCTCCCAAAGGAGGAGACACAGAAGAGAAGGGCTCCAGGCCGCAGAGCCTATACCGTGGAGGAAACAGAATGAATAGCTGTTTCATTCTGGGGCACGTGGGTGATCTCCAAGCTGCAAGAGCTGTGTTGTCCTTGTGAGGTCACTGCCTGGACCCTGGCTGCCTTCCTGTGCCCAGAAAGGAAGGAGCTGTTGCCCCCCAGGCACATTCCCTCTCCTCCTCTCCCTCCTATGGATTCTCCCATCATCCATCTGGCCTTCCTCTTAAGACCAGTTTAAGATGGTTCCTTGCAGTTGCCCAAGTTAGGTTAGTGATGGGAAATGCTCCTAGCCCTAGCCCCAGCTCCTTCCCTGTCCCTCCCCCGCAGGAAGAAGGCAGTTGCTGGTTTTCTTTCTCAATTCTTTCCAAGTAGGTTATGTTTGCTGCTCAAATTCCTGAGCGAGATGTGGGGGTGGGTACACTCCCAAATCCTGAGTGTTCTGCCTTCCCTTGAGTTTTTAGACTAGCGACACCTGGGCTGAGGAGGACACGGCCCCTGTCTAGGTTTTTATGTGTCTTAACTGAAGTTCAAACCTCCAATTTGTGAATCAACTGTGTCTCCTTTTCTACTTGGTAAGCAAGTATTAAACTTTGGGTTAGGGGAAGGTCTGTAACGTGAAATAACGTCTTGTCTTTTTCTTTTCTTCCCTCCCATTGTTGTCAATAACTTTTATTGGCCAAACCCCAGATTGGTACTTTTCTTTATCCTGACTGCTAAAACCATTTTTTCTCCCTCCCTCTTGGTTTTACTGTAACATTTGGGAAAGGAATAGATGTCGTGCCTTAAAAAAAAAAAAAAGATAAAATCTAATTTTCTCGTTGGACCCCGCGTCTATACTCTTGCCGATCTGGCTTCTGCTTCGCCCCCTAGTGGTGGCTCTAGACCGAGCCACCTAATGGCTTAAATTTTAAAGCATTTCCCGGTATGCGAAGTTGGTGAGTCAACTTCATTTACATACCCACAATGCATTGCATTCAGGATCGTGCCTACTTTAAAGGCTAGATCCTTTTTTCCTTTTGATTTCTCTCCTACTTCTGAAAAATTAGGATATTTTAATAGAATTATCTGCGATGGCAGATACTTACTCGCTTTTTGGGTGGGCATATAGTTACCACTGCTGACTTAGGACTTATGGTTAACCGAGGACTGTGTGCCGGAACTTTTCAGTATACTCTGGTTTCTCTTCAGATCGTATAAATCTTTCGCCTTTTACTAAAGATTTCCGTGGAGAGGAACAATTCTGAGTCTTAAGCCAATTTTTTGAGGCCTTGCTTTTGCGAGGCTTACAAGTGTGTTTAAAAAAAGATGATAGTCTTTAAACGGTGTGTTAGTGTAATAAAACTTAATACTACTTAAAATTCGGTCGTTGAAGGACTGTTAGCCTTACTACGTAACCGCGCAGTTATAGAAGTGGTAACTATGTTTTGTCATGGCACTGGATGGTCTTCTGGGTCTGGTACAGGCCTTGGCACTGAAGAGTCAGCTGTTCAATAGATGTTTGTTATCTATGAAAAACCCGGTTAATCTGGTTTTGTTTAGGCCTTGAGTTAAAGTTCAGGTTTGGGCATATCTGTTCACAATTTTCACAGGGGGGATACTTGAGCATGGCAGGCAGGCAAGACTCCACTCACTCTGGAGCTGTGGTTTCTAATTAGTGCACTTAGTATAGGCTTCAAATCAGGAAATCCTGTAAATTCCTTGATGGTCCAGTGGTTAGGGTATCATGGTTCTGTAGGGTGTACAGGTTTGATCCGTGGTTGTGGAACTAAAGTCTTACAAGCTGTGTGGCACAACCGAAAAATATAAATCCTCAAGATTATCTGTAGTTTCTAGTTTTTATGTGGCTCAAGACAGCAAGATAAAAAATTTATTGCTATAAATTTGAACTTTAAAAATAAGCTTATACTACATGTCAGAAAACTAAGATCATGGCGTCTGGTCCCATCACTTCATGGGAAATAGATGGGGAAACAGTGTCAGACTTTATTTTTTTTGTGCTCCAAAATCACTGCAGATGGTGGCTGCAGCCATGAAATTAAAAGACACTTACTTCTTGGAAGGAAAGTTATGACCAACCCAGATAGCATATTCAAAAGCAGAGACATTACTTTGCCAACAAAGATCCGTCTAGTCAAGGCTATGGTTTTTCTAGTGGTCATGTATGGATGTGAGAGTTGGACTGTGAAGAAAACTGAGCGCCGAAGAATTGATGCTTTTGAAGTGTGGTGTTGGAGAAGACTCTTGAGAGTCCCTTGGACTGCAAGGAGATTCAACCAGTCCATTCTAAAGGAGATCAGTCCTGGGTGTTCATTGGAAGGACTGATGCTGAAGCTGAAACTCCAGTACTTTGGCCACCTGATGTGAAGAGTTAACTCATTGGAAAAGACTCTGATGCTGGGAAGGATTGGGGGCAGGAGGAGAAGGGGACGACAGAGGATGAGATGGCTGGATGGCATCACAGACTTGATGTACGTGAGTTTGAGTGGACTCCGGGAGTTGGTGATGGACAGGGAGGCCTGGCGTGCTGCAGGTCATGGGGTCGCAAAGAGTCGGACACAACTGAGCGACTGAACTGAACTGAACGTGACAGTTGGGCTTTTCCCATAGCTCAGTTGGTAAAGAATGTGCCTGAAATGCAGGACACCTAGGTTCAATTCCCAGGTCAGGAAGATCCCTTAGAGAAGGAAATGGCAACCCACTCTAGTAGTCTTGCCTGGAGAATACCATGGACAGAGGAGCCTGGCAGGCTACAGTCCATGGGGGTCACAAGAGTTGGACCCAACTAAGCCACTGTCACCAACCATATGACAATCAAATGCAATACATTAATACAAATCTTAACTGGATCCTGAACAAAAAACAAAATTATAGTTCTGGAGGTCAGAGGTCTAGAATTAAGGTGTTGACAGGGGTGCATTCTTTCTAGAAGCTTGGGAAGTCGGGGGAAGAATCTGTCTTTGCCTTTAGAAAGCTGCCTTCATTTCTTGGCCTGTGCCACCTTCCAGGCATTACTCTAAACCTCTTGCTTCTGTTATGTCATCTCCTAACTAATTATGGACTGTCCTGCTGTATAAGACCTTTGTACTCACCTGGGACCCACCTAGATAATCCAGGAGGATCTTCCCATCTCAAGATCCTTGATCACACCTGCAAAATTCCTTTTACCACATGAAGTAACACATTTACAGGTTCTTGGGAGGAGGATGTAGGTGCCTTTGGAAGCCATTACTTCAGTTCAGTTCAGTTCAGTCGCTCAGTCGTGTCCGACTCTTTGCGACCCCATGAATTGCAGCACGCCAGGCCTCCCTGTCCATCACCAATCCCCGGAGTTCACTCAGCCATTACTTAGACTACCACAATAATGATACAGTAATTATGTAGGAGGATGTCCTTATGCTTAGTAGAAATATAACGTGAAGTTTTTAGTAGTCAAGTTTTTAGTTGTCAAATGTCATATCTGAAACTTCCAAATAGCCCGGTAAATAAAAGAAAATGTGTCAAAGGGTATCGGTATTCACTGTATTATTCTTTCAACTTTTTTTGCTAATTTTGAACTTTTGAAAGTTAAAAGTTGGGGGGGAATAAATGTATATTAATAAATTTCATGTAATTATATTTGTCAGATAGTTGTAGTATACTTAAGATTTCATTTTAAAACATTCCATTGTTATTAAACTATTATACAAGAGTTTTGGATTTTTTCCTGTATTTTTTATTTTCTAATTATTAAAATTTCCAAAAGTTTATGGGGTACTGTTTTTAAAATAATTCTATAGAACGAAAGGCTATTTCAAGACTAAAAACAGTAAGAATGACTTGATGCCAAAGGACAGGACATGTCTTTAAAATAGGAAATTCATTTAGCTTTGAGGAAAACATGCTGGATATTTTGTTAACTTTTCTTTCCTTTCTCTGCCCAAATAGAGGAAAGAGGAGGCTCAAAATCCCCAGTTAGGGGTAAGGCTAGGCAGCCTTTGACCGACAACATCTGGGCCAGTGGTGCCCTCTTGTGGCACCCTAAAGAATTACTGCCATCTGATTTATTTCCTCTGACCTTGAGGGACAATTCCTTCACAATAACTCAGTAATTCATTCATGTGTGCCAGGCACTATTCTCAACTTGTGGGAAATATCAGTAATGAAAACAAATATTCCTGCCCTGCTGGAGCTTACATTCAGGTGGGGAGACAGATAAAAAAAATAAGTGATATGAAATAAATAGGTGAGTAGCAGGGATTAGGGATTAGAGTACAGGGACTGGTAGTATGAGATGCAACTTAAAAAAAATAGTAACCCTCATTGAGAAGCTGACTTTTGTGTAAAAGAAAGTGAAGCCATACAGATACCTGGGGTGAGAGTTCTAGGAACAGAACCTCTCTCAAGTGTTCAGCAGAAAAGCTTGCACAAAAGTCCTAAATCATGAGCTTGTTTGTCATTTTCAAGAACCACACACTGCCAGTGCAGGAGACACAGATTCAATCCCTGGTTCAGAAAGGTCCCACATGCCCCTGAGCAACTAAACCTGTGCGCCACAACTATGCAGCCTATGCTCTAAGGCCTCGGAACAGCAGCTACTGAGCCCATGTGCAAAAACTACTGCAGTCCTGGAGCCTGTGATCTGCAACAAGAGAAGCCACTGCAATGAGAAGCCTCAAGATTGGAGAGTAGCCCCTGCTAAGATAACGTCTTAGGAGATAACTTTCCTTCTTGATCTTGTAAGGGGCCATGATGACCCAGGACCACTACTTGCATTGTAAGCGTGAATGGCATTGTATACATCATTTAATTTGAGCCTTTTGTCTCAAAAACTTATATAACTGAGCTTTTACCTCTAACAAGCAGAACAGTTCTCAGAGCTTTCTGAGAGGCTGTTCCTAGTTTATAATCCTCAATTTGGCTAGAATAAAACTTTCCATTTCTTTCTTAGATCTACTGATTAAATTTTTTGTTGACAACAAAATGAGGTGGAAATGTTTAGCTGGAAAGAGAAATATGGGAGTCATTGTATATAAGTGGTATTTAAAGTGATAGAGGGACTTCTCAGGCAGTCCAATGGTTAAGATTCCATGCTTCTACTGCAGGAGGCACGGGTTCTAACCCTGGTCAGGGAATGCCTCATGACATGGCCAAAAAAAAATTAAAAATACATAAATACAAGTTAAAAAAATAAAGTGATGGAATCACCAGGGTATAAATATAGAGAAGAGGCTTAGGGTCAAAGTCCTGCCTCCCTCCACCTTGAAGGAAGCTGGGTTGAAAAGGAGGAACCCATAAAAATGCTTCCCAGTTGGCTCAGTGGTAAACAATCCACCTGTGATGCAGGAGACACAGTTGGGGAGATCTCCTGGAGGAGGAAATGGCAACCCTCTCCAGATTCTTGCCTGGGTAATCCCATGGAAAGAGGAACCTGGCACAGACTACAGTTCATGGGATCAAAAACAGGTGGACACGACTGAGCCTGCATGCATGATCAATCAGCAAAGAGAATGGACAAAAGCAACCAGAGAAGCAGGAGAGAACCCAGGTGGGTATGGTGTCCTGGAGGTGAGAGCGCAGGGGCCAGGAGGGACTGGAGGTGAGGCCCACTCCTCACACTACCTCCCTGAATCTTCTAGGAGGTTGGTGGTCCTGCCCTTCCGACCAGCTTTTTTCCCTGATGAGCAGAGGCGCCCAGGTCCATCATCACAGCTCTCACTGGATCTCCCTCTGCCCTCCACACATGGACACCAGACAGACAGCAAGACTTGTTTATTGAAGACTTCCCAGCCGGCTCTCTCTCTCCCCTGCTGGAGGGCAGAACCCCCAGCTTCCCACCGAGGCCAAGAGGAGTCGACAGGAGCGTGGCTGTGACTCCTCCCTTCTGCCAGGCTTCCCTGCCACACAGCCTGGGCTTCCCGGCTTGCCTCCGAGGCTCCTTTTTCCTCCTCTTACTCTTTTTCTTCCACGTCCTCCTTCTGGAAGTGTGTGATGTAGGCCACCTGATCCTCATTAGGATGGCCAAAGTAAAAGCTCATGTTGCTGTAGGAGAGGCCGCTGAGGTGCAGCACTGGAGGCAGGGAGATGAGCCTGAGACTGGGTGTCACTGCCCCTCTGGCCCAGGCCCCCTCTCTCGCCACTCACCTCTGGTGACATTGACTTTGTTGGCTGCCAAGATGTCCGCCTGAATGCTATCTATATTCATGTACAGATTCTCGGCATTGCTCTGGAGACAGAAGCAAGGGAAACCTGGCTAGATGCCAGGGCAGCCTGGACTTGGAGTTGGGCGTGGGCAGAGGGAGGCTACAGGCTGCAGTCAGGCTCTTAGCCTGACAGGATGGGCCGGAAAGGGAATGGAAGGGTGCCAGGTGGAGAAGCCCAAGCAGGGCAGTCCCTTCTGTCGCCCGCCCCAGCCAGATCTTGTGTGGGGTGTCCATGGGGGTGGGGGTAGGGCGTGAGCTGCAGCACGCGCAGGGCCACTGTTTTGTCCCACTTACTAGGAAGAGCTTGTAGAGTTCCTCCCCCATGGTCTTGCGCACGTTCTCCTCCACCACCGGGAATAACTGCACGAAGTACTGCGGTGGGCAGGCGGGGGTGGGGCGTGACTGCAGTGCCCTCGCGCCCTGCCCGCCCGCCGCCCAGCCGCCCTGTGCACCTCCAGCGTGAGGCTGGCCTGCCGCTGGCTGTTGCTGTGATCCGTGTTGCCCATGGCGGCCATCAGGCTGTGTATCACTCGCAGGTGCAGCATCTCCTCGGCCAGGGTCGTGTTGTGGCGCGCCAGGATCCTGGGCGGGGGTGGGGTGGTTTGGGGGTGGGGGTGGGATTCGGGCTGCGGTGGTAGGGTGGGACCCTTCGGCGGCCGGAGCCCTTCCCCAGCGCCCCGGCAGCGCTGAGCCCGGCTTGCCGCATCCGCCCACCACCTGCGGCCCGCTTACCCGATGGCCTTGGCGGCCGCGGCCTGCTGCAAAAACAGCGGCAGGGGGGCGGTGAGCTCGAGGACCGACGAGTCTAGAGGAGGGAGTGGCCGTGAGACTGGGAGGAGCCCGGTTCTCCCTCCTGCCCCGCCGGCGCCCACCCCCCAATCCAAGCGGATCCCTACCGCTGACGACCTGGGACTGCAGTTTGCTGGTCTCCTTGAAGGACGGTATCAGTAGCGCTACAAGGCCCTTGAGCAGCGCTGGGCACACGTCGTAGTTGACCAGGTCCTTGATCAGCTCGATGGCTGCGGAAGGCAGAGGCGCTGGAGAGGCCGGCCGCTCCACTCACGCCCCATCCCCGCAAGGAAGCACCCTCCCCCTTCTTTATCGACCTTTCGTAGCACCTCTTTCTGGCCAACAATGTGCCAGGAGTGGGGGTAGCTGGCCCTGCCCTCCTGGAACTGGTGGTTAAAGAGAGGGAGGAGGGGGCCGAGGTCTCCGGGGATTCACAGAAGCAGCTAGAGCGGGAAGAGGAAGGGTTTGAGGCTTAGAGGCTGAAAAAGCTGAAGGCCGCGCCGAGGCAGGCCCGCCTTCCGCCTTTGAGGAATCTAGCAGGTTTTGTGGAGGAGGGAGGGGTCGGGTCTTCAGAGGGAGACAGGACGGGGAAAAACAAGGGGTGAGAAGGACACAGAGCAGGTGGGTGGGGATGTGTGGCAGAAAATGAGAGAAGAGGCAAGGCTGACAGAAGTTTAGAGAAACTGAGTTTCTGACGAACCCTTGTCGAGGCCTTGTTTGCCCAGGCTCTGTGCTGAGCACTCTCGGTATCCCGCTGCCGCTCGCAGGCCGGGACCGACGAGGTCCGCTTTGCACCAGCACGGCGACTGTTATCCCCATTTTACATTTGAGGGGATGAGGCACAGAGGGCTAAAGCACTTACCTAGGGTACCACAGCTAGGAAGTGGTGGAAGCAAAAGGAGGGAAAGACTGGGTTAGGAAGGAGGGAGGGGACTAGAGACAGAGCTGGATGGTAATGCGGCGGTATGCCGGATAAACACGGCGGGTGGGGTGGGGTGCGGCGGGGCTTGCGGCGTGAAAGACAGAAATGCACTCTGCCTCAGCTTGAGAGTCAGTGCCACCAGTCTCTCCATTTACTCAGAGACGCAAAGTTGTTTCCCTGATTAGCTTATTTGCATATCAAAATGCAACGTTATGTTATCTGTTTTAATAACTAAAGTTACCTGTTTTGTTTTCTTGTTAGGACATCTTACCCTGTAAGAATGGTGGTGATGATGGTTTAGTCGCTAAGTCGTATCCGACTCCTGCGACCCCATGGACTGGAGCCCGCCAGGCTCCTCTGTCCGTGGGATTTTCCAGGCAAGAATTGCCATTTCCTTCTCCAGGGACATTCCTTCTTCCGGACCCAGGAATGGAACCCCGGTCTCCTCCATTGCAGGCTGATTCCTGCATTGGAGGCGGATTCTTTACTGACAGTTAACCAGGGAAGTAAGAACACATTTAGGGATAATTCTCTACAATGGAAGAAAGGCTTTTGTTTGTACGTGCAAAGGCGCCACGCGTCATAAGGGAGTATCTGGGAGAATGGGCACTGATGGTAGAGAAATACATGCTTTCATGGTTCACTTGCTCTTCTGGTTACCTTTTGTGTCTTAGCAAAGACTTCTGTGAAGAACGATTGAGACTGGTGGTGTGATCTTTTGAGATTTTACTTATTTGAAGCTAAATATGTAGACTTTGTGGACTTCCTAGGTAGCTGATTTGTAAGGAATCTACCTGCCAAGAAGACAGTTTCAGTCCCTGGGTGGGTAAGATCTCCTGGAAAAGGAAATGGTAACCCATTCCAGTATTCTCTTGCCTGGAAAATCCTGTGGACAGAGGAGCCTGGTGGGCTACATAGTCTATGAAGTCACAAAAGAGTCGGACTTAACAACTGAACAATTCCTGATGTGTAGAAATACAAGTAGGTTCTGAAAAGTAGAAGGTAGGACCAACTTGCATTAGAAGGCAGTTTCAAGTTTAAGCTGTAGGTTGGGAAATAGGCTGTCTGGTTCCCTGCCCTCAGCTGTTAAGTGAGGCTCTACAGACATTATTGGGCTTCCCTGATAGCTCAGTTGGTAAAGAATCCACCTGCAATGCAGGAGACCCCGGTTCAATTCCTGCGTTGGGAAGATTTGCTGGAGAAGGGACAGGCTACCAACTCCAGTATTCTAGCCTTGAGAATTTCATGGACTGTATAATCCATGGGGTTGCAGAGTCGGACACAACTGAGCGACTTTTTTACTTTTCTTTTTTTCTACAGAAATTATATAGCAAGCTTACTTGTGAACATAGGTGCAAAAATTCTTCACATAATATTAGCAAGTTGAATCCAGCAGTATGTAAAAAGAATAATGTGCCATCTGGGAATGCACATATATCATCTTCATAGACAAAAAAAGTTGGACAAAATTAAATCTCAATCTGATAAGACCTATCTATAGAAAGCTATAACAAGCATCATACCTAATAGATGAAACATTGGAAACATTCCCTTTTGGATGAGAAATAAGGCAACCTCCCACACTTTTCTCTCCAGGAAATCTTTAGTAAAGAGTAAAAGATAACTCATCTGAAGAGAAACCAGAGTACACTTAGCTACATTTGCCACTGTTTTCTTAACTGATTATAACTCTCCCAGGACTGGTATCTATTCCTGTACTATTATGGCCTTCTCCTCCAGGAAAATCTGTAAAAGAAAATTTTGGAAAAGATGTACTATCCTTCTCTAATCTTTGGAAGAATTTGTGTAAACCTAGAATTTTTTTTTGTTGAATGTTTGATAGAATTCTCTGAAGCTTCTGATCCTATGGAAAAATTAATTACTGATTAATTTTCTTTAATAGTTAGAGGGCTATTTGGGTTTTCTACTTCTGTTTTAGTAAATTTTATTTTCTAGCTGTTTTCATCTAAATTTTCAACATATTGGAAGAAGTTTTCATTATATCATTAAAAATCATTTTAATGAATGTACCGTCTATAATGACGTCACCTTTTAAATTCTTAATATTGATATTATGGGTTTTCTTTTTTTTTTGTATCAGTTCCCTTTGCCCTCATATAGCATGGAAGTAACACAGATGGATTTCATTACAAAGAGGAATCCTGATTTCAGAGAACCTGAATGCTATATAGTAGTCAGTAGGCACGCTTGCCCTTTGCTATAAATGGGGAAACTATCTTTATTTTCCAAAGCTGTTTGCCAAACAAACATCCTTGAAAATGTAGTCTGGAATGAAGAGCAGTAAGTATGTCATTTACAATATATGCAGAAATGTGAAAGACCTGTCTCTATGGGAATTGTCTCCTAGGATTATTTTTCTTCTGTTAGAAGTAATCCTTTAGCAGACATACTGGCTCTGTTCCTGAATTTCCAGGGAAAGCATTCAGTCTTTCGTTATTAAGTATGTTAGCTATAGATTTTTTTTTTCCTGGTAGATGCCTTTTATCAAGTTGGGAAGTTCTTCTCTCTCTCTTTTCCCTTTTTTTTTTTTTTTGGTCATGCCATGTGGCTTGCCGGATCTTAGTTCCCCAGCCAGGGATTAAACCGAGGCCCTTGGAAACGAAAGTGTGGAGTCCTAACCACTGTCCTGCCAGGTAATACCCAGGGAAGCTCTTCTCTAGTCCTATTTTTCTAAGAATTTTTAATTACAAATGAGTATTGAATTTTGTCACATGCATTTTCTGCACTGATTGATCTAATAATGTGATTTTTCTTTAGCCTGTTAACTTGGTAGATTAAATTGGTTGATTTTGGGATATCAAACCAGCCTTGCATTGTCGGAATAAACCTTACTTGGTCTCAGCCTGTTTTTCCCAATCACAGAATCAAAGAATTATCCTCCCAGGAGTAAAATTCTCAAGAATGTCTGGTGCTACCTCTCCCAGTTCTTGGCAGTCTGGGGGCAGGCCTTCTGGGGCAGCCCTTTTCCCTTGTGGGCCAACCTGATTCAGAAACAGCTGGCCACTGCTTCTGCACTTTCTCTTGCATCCAGTTCTACTGAAGTAGTCCTTGCAATCCCAGCTATGCTTCACTCCAACCTCTGATTACTCAGGTATGGTTCTAATTTGGGATCACAGAGACAGCAACAGTGTGGAGGGAAAGCCACCAGCACACTGAGCCTCCCTGGATTCCCCCAAACACTTTTCTGCTTGGACAAAAATGAAGCCTGGGATGCCTCTGGACATTTGGCAGCTCCAGCCTAGTGCCACAATCCCCAAGTCTTTCTCACTTGTTCTTTTATTGTTTGGATGAAACCTTTTCTTCCTTTCTCTTGAATTAGTGCTGCTTGGTTTTGGGGTCTGAGTAGTTATTTCCTCCTTATATTTGACTACAGGGGCCTGGTCAGCAACAGCACAGCTCTCAGTACTAGCTGGGTACTTGGCAGGCACGAGCTGGTGGCACCTTAGGGCCAGGATGGCCTGGGAAAACTGCCTCCCTGTACCTCAGAGAGTTCTTCCTGCTTCGAGAAGTGATTCGGTGAACATTCAGGGTGAAAATGAATGGATGAAGATATTTCAGTGATGTTTCCCTGACCAACAATGGCATTCTCCACCCACGTGGGACCAAGCACTTCAGGAGACAAATATCTGGTTCTGTCTGTTCACTTTACACAAATGCTTGAGGCTTAACTGATTATGTATCTGCTCCTTGATTATGCATGTAGATCCTTTACAAAATAAAAAAAAATTTATTCACTGAATCGCTTTTGATTGAGTTTTAAATTTCACAGCTGTCACTGTTTACACCCAAAGTGCAGTGCTAGTTCCAGCCCAATGTCTCCTAAAGAACCACAGCCAGTTACAGCTCTATGCCCTGTACTAGTTACTCATTGTATCGGACTCATTCAGAAAGCAGAAGAAACAGGAGACCTTTGGCAGCTTTGCCTGAAGCCTGTGGTGCTGACAACATCCAACTGGCCTAAATTGACGCTGCCGTGGATTTAATACTTCCTGAGCATCTTCTCTGTGCCAGATCCCTGTGCTAGGGTTATCAGGAGGCCTAAGATAAAATCCCCGCCCTCAGGGATGACACAGTTCAATGGGGAATACCAGTAAAGAAACTGGCATTTATGATGTGTTAAAAGAGCCATGGGAACAGCTGGGCTGGTGTGAGGGCATGTTGACAGAGAGGGCATGGTGGCAAAGAACTAGCAAGGCCATGAGGAGAAGAGAAGGAAGGAAGAATGTGGCGGGTGCCATGTTGGATAGTGTGTGCCACCCTGGTGGCCAGGCAAGCTGGGAGGTGTGGCTGGCACACAGGGTATAACTGTGTTGGATTCCAAAACTCATATTCTTCTCCATTAAACTAAGCCCCACTGCATCCTCTTTGGTGGAGGACCAGGAAAAGAGACTGTGTGGGCACCATGAGGGAGAGATGGAGGTCAGTGTAGATGTGAGAAATACAAAGACTTGAATTACAGCAGTGGAGACAGAATGAAGGGGGAGCAGATCTGAATGATACTGAGTTAGAGTTGACTGGTCTTGTTAGAAGTTGGTTGAAGGCGGGAAGCAAGAGGAGATGATGACCCACATGTCTAGCCTGCGTTGATTGGGTGCTTGTTTTGCTGAGACTGGACCTCAGAGAACAAAAGGTTTGGAGTAGGAATATCAGAATTCTAATTCTGAACATGGTCAGTGACATCCAAGGGGAGATGTCTAGAAGGCAAGTGAATATGAGCATCAGGTCCTCAGGCTCAGGAGAGATTTCAGCTACACAGCAGCCACCCAGCCACTCTGACCCTCAACCACAAAACCGAAGTAATAGTGATGCCTGCCTCATCAGCTTGTTGTGAGGACTCAATGAGGAAAGAGCTAGAACAGTACTTAGCATATAGTTAATAACTCTATCTAAAGGCGTCATTGTTGTGCGGTCTCTAAGTCGTGTTGACTCTTTGGGACCCCATGGACTGCAGCATGCCCGGCTTCCCTGTCCTTCATTATCTCCCAGAGTTGGCTCAAACTCTTGTCCATTGAGTCAGTGATGCCATCCAACCATCTCATCCTCTGTCATCCCCTTCTCCTTTTGCCTTCAATCTTTCCCAGCAGCAGGGTCTTTTCCAATGAGTCGGGTCTTCACATCAGTTGGTCAAAGTACTGGAACTTCAGCTTCAGCATCAGTCCTTCCAGTGAATATTCAGGGTTGATTTCCTTTAGGACTGACTGGTTTGATCTCTTTGCTGTCCAAGGGACTCTTGAGAGTTTTCTCCAGCACCACAATTCGAAAGTATCAATTCTTCGGCACTCAGCTTTCTTTATGGTCCAATTCTCACATCCATACATGACTACTTGAAAAGCCATAGCTTTGATTGTATGAACATTTGTCGGCAGAGTGATGTCTCTGCTTTTTAATATGCTATCTAGGTTTGTCATAGCTTTTCTTCCAAAGAGCAGGCATCTTTTAATTTCATGGCTGCACTCACCATCCACAGTGATTTTGGAGCCCAAGAAAGTTAAATCTGTTACTGTTTCCACTCTTCCCCCATCTATTTGTGAGCTATTATTATTTCCTTTTTTTTTTTTTTTAAGGGGGCTACTCTCCCTTCGTACTCAAACCCCTCATGTGCATAAAATGAGACTGAAATGATTACCTTCTGACCAGGAGATGTTCCCTGGAATCTAAGCTTACTGGATTGTCTTACCTTTGTATATTTGAAATGTAAATATGTACCAAAAGAACTTTGCCGTGAAAAGCAACATATTTAGTATCAGTATGCTTGTAACTCACTTTAATTAAACTTTGTTGTTTTTGTTTAGTCCCTATGTTGTGTCCAACTCTTTTGCAACCTTTTAAAGAAGCCTCTTCTAAAAAAATAATAAATTAAATTAAAAAGGCCCTTCTATAGCCTGCCAGGTTCTTCTGTCCATGGGATTTTCCAGGCAAGAATACTGGAGTGGGTTGCCATTTCCTGCTCCAAGAGCTATTATTTCTATCATTATACATGGTAATTAAAACCACGGGAGTGGGTGAGGTGCCACAGAACCAAAAGAAAAGAAGAGAAGACAACCCGGGATTGACTCCTAGGAGGAAAAGAAACCAATACCTAAGGGACTGGTGGAAGAACAGGAATGTTTGAAGGGCTAAGAAGTAGAATCCAGAGAGAAAGGAGGAAGCCCAGGACAGTGTGGGTCTGGGAAGGAAGGGATCAGAGTCCTCAGGGAGGAGGATGTGATCAGGAGGGTTTGGAATTGAGAGCTCATGCCCAGTGAGGCTGAGAAGAAGCTCTGCAGGGCCCATGCCCATTAATTTGACAAGTAACACATTGGGTACCTGTCAACCACAGCGCTGGCACTGACTGAGTTGGCAGTAAACAAAACATGCAAGGAGCATGCCACCAACGCTTGAAGGAAACTGCGGTGCAAGGGGAAGGATTCCTCCAATCCAAAGAGGAACCACAGAGCCCATAGCCTGTCAGCACCGAAAGAAAGATCTGTGATCACCTGTCTGATAGATGCAGAAACCCAGAACAAAGACTTCCCCGGGGATCTCAGTGAATAGGACACAGAGCTGTAGCAGCAGGCTTCACGTTCGTGTGTCTCAGAAATGGCACTGCATCTGGGAACTGTGACTCTGTCAGGCAACCGTTTCCAGCGCTCTCAGCTCTGATGAAGTTGGTTTTTACAGCTTTTTGCTCCTGCTGCTGCTGTGTCGCTTCAGTCGTGTCCGACTCTGTGCGGCCCCATAGACGGCAGCCCACCAGGCTCCCCCGTCCCTGAGATTCTCCAGGCAAGAACACTGGAGTGGGTTGCCATTTCCTTCTCCAATGCATGAAAGTGAAAAGTGAAAGTGAAGTCGCTCAGTAGAGTCCGACTCTTAGCAACCCCATGGACTGTTTGCTCCTAGAGCCGGCGAAAACCAATGTCCTGTCCTTTTCTTCACACCCAGGCAAGACTGCCACCTACTGGTCACACTTAAGAAGTCCACCTCAGTGCCATCCATACAGAGCTTTGCTTCCCTTTCCAGTAGCTCTGGGAAATGGCTAACCACTTCAGTATTCTTGCCTGAGAAATCCCAGGCACAGAGGAGCCTGGTGGGCTACACTCCATGGGGTCGCAAAAAGTTGGACTAAAGTTCACTAAAATCTTGCTTACCGCAAGGTGCGGACCAAAAAGAAATATGTCCACAAAGTTTTCAGTATGTCTCCTTTCAAGAGGTGGAGCCCAATTCTCCCCTCTCCTTGTGTGTGTGGTCAGCTTAGTGACTGCCTTCCAATGAAGACAGTAAAACAGAAGTGACATGCCGCTTCAGAATTAGATTATAAAAGATACTGGAGCTTCCTCTTTGCTGTCTCTTGGATCACTTGCTCCAGGAGAAGCCAGCTGACAGGTTGTCAGAACACTCAGGCAGCCCGATAGCAAGATCCACGTGGTGAAGAACAGAGGCTTCCTGCCGACCGCCAGCACTAGCTTGCCAAGTGAGTGAGTGAGCCACCCTGGAAGTGGGTCCTCCAGGCCTGGTCACACCTTTGGGTGATGATAGCCCCAGCTGACCGCCTGACTGCAACCATATGACACACCTGGAGCCAGAACCACTCAGTTAAGCTGCTCCCAGATTTCTGATCCACAAAAACTGTGGGAGATAATAAACGTTTATCTTTTTTTTAGCTACTGGATTTTAGGGTGATTTACTATATGAGCAATAGGTAATGAATATAGATGGATTGATTTAACAGCTTTTGTGGATTTCTGCAAAGTTTGACTATAACGTCTTCCATGTTGCCTTCATGGCAGCAATTTTAAGGAATTTTCACTTGTCTTTGCCTGAGCTCTCTGAGGCTGCGGTGGCAGTGGGTAGGAGCAAGGAGGGGAGACCTGATGAGAGAACTTGCTGGAAGTCACCATGCTACATGGCCTAGACTGCCCATCCTTGAGAGAAGAGGGGGTGGGAGGGGGTTCAGCAGAGAAAGGGAGCACAAGGACCAGAGAAGGGGGCCAATGAAGGGTAAGAAGTGGGTATGGAGGGACAGAACTTCTGAAAACTCAGAAGTTCCGGCTTCTCCCAGCTCTCTTAGGCCCTACCAATACAACCAAGAGGAGCTGCTATACACTTTAGCTTTTCTTTTTTTTTTTTGACTGCCCTGGGTCTTCATTGTGGTGCTTGGGCCTCTCTAGTTATGATGCTCAGGCTTCGTTGCCCCACGGCATGTGGGATCTTAGTTCCCCAACCAGGGATCAAACGTGTTCCCTGTATTGGAAGGCAGATTCTTAACCACTGGACTACCAGGGAAGTCCTTATACTTTAAATATTTAAAGTAAACATATTTTCAGTAAGTTGGTGATTTGGTGAACTGGGCACTCAGCAAATTGGTCATCTGGCCAGTTGATTTTTGGGTAAGCATACATTTGGCAAATTAATTTACAGTGATGGGTCAGTTTCTTATTAAGTCATCCATAGTAATTTGTATGATCGTAAGATAATAATTTATTTGTAACAGATACTAATATATTTACCCACACAGATATATATTTCAGATTCCCAACAGAATTAATTTCTCCTTCCAAAAAAGTTTGTGACTTTGACATTTCTCTTCTTCAGGGAGGGAGACCAGTGAGTGATGATTAAATCCCCATCTGCCACTAATTCCTGGAATAGCAATCCTCCCTGGGAGGAAACTGCCATTTTTCACTTCAGAGTCATTATAAATGGAGATAAATTCCAGGCAGGACCACTTTGGAGAAGTCCCCCCCTTAATTTTAATTTTGACTCTTTTAGGTTGAATGGGGTAATTATTTAAAAAATTTAAAATCTTAATTCTATGGGGGAAAAAAATCCTCAGAAATTAGCGGATGTGGGTGTCAGAACCTCTTCCCTGGTTGTTTCTATGAGAAAGTGAATGGCAGATGAGAATGGACAATCAGAGTCTGCTGCAGTGGGGACCAGAAACCCATGACTTGGTCCCAGGTTTCCTCTTCCACTCTTTGTAAGAACCTGGAAGGGCAAGGCATTCCCCACAACCTTCAAGACGGGGCTCCTGGGGCTCCCTGAACCACAGCTCCTCCCGGGGCCCCTGCATGGCTGTGGGGTAGACGTAATGTTACAAAATCCAGCTCAGCCAGACAGACATATTTCAGGAAACTGCATGAGAATATTGAGAAAGGGAAGAAAGAGGAAGAAAGAAGCTTATCTCACCTAGACAGACATAGAGCCAGGCCCAGGTACCACAAGTCCCACTGCAGTCATTTTAAAACTTGGTCATAAAATTATTTGATCCTCCTCCCATCAAGAGGTAGAAGCTGCTTGCTTCCCTTGAGTCTGGGCAGGAAGTGACACTATGTGACTTATGAAGCTAGGTCAAGAAATGCTATGCAGCTTTGGTCTGGAATATCTTGGAAGCTTGCTCAGGCTGCCCCCTCTCGGAATCCGGCCACTGAGCTCAGAGAAGCCTAAGCCACAGAGCTACAGGGAGAGGCCACATGAAGGTGTGCTGCAGGGCACAGGCCCAGCTCTGAGTCCCACCTTCAAGACCCAGCACAAGTCCCAGTCTGCTGGTGCAGCTCAAGGCTGGGCTAGGGCAAGGCAAGGGAGGCATCTGCCTGTGCTGCAAAATTGAAGGGAGGGGCCAAAACCCAGTAATCAAGAAAGATACTTTTGAATGCAATTAAAAAATGAGTGCAAGGGGCTTCCCTGGTTGTCCAGTGGTTGAGAATCTGCCTCCCAGTGCAGGGGACGAGGGGTTGATTCCTGATCAGCGAACTAAGATTCCACAAAGCTGAGGAGCACTAACTCCTTAAACTGCAACTGGAGAGGCCCTCAAGCCACAGTGACTGAGCCCCTGTGCTCCAGAACTCGTGCTCTGCAGCAAGAGAAGCCACCACAGTGAGAAGCCTGCGAGCTTCAGTGAAGACCCAGTGCAGCCAAAAAAAAAAAAAAGCGAAACAATTTATGATGAACAACCTATCAGCATGTTATATAAAAACAGAATCGGTAAGGGTTTCCCTGGTGGTACAGTGGATGAGAATCCACCTGCCAATGTAGGGGACACAGGTTCAATCCCTGGTCTGGGAAGATCCCACACGCTGCAGAGCAAGTCCTTGTGCCCCAACTACTGAGCCTGTGCTCTAAAGCCCACCAGCCGCGACTGCTGAAGCCTATGTGCCTGACATTTGAGCTCCAAAACAGAAGTCACCGCAATGAGAAGCCTGCACACTGCAACGAAGACCCCCGCTTGCTGCAACTAGAGAAAACTGTGCAGCAACGAAGACCCAAGGCCAACTCCAAGTGAAGTCGCTCAGTTGTGTCCGACTTTTTGCGACCCCATGGACTGCAGCCTACCACGCTCCTCCGTCCATGGGATTTTCCAACCAAGAGTACTGGAGGGGATTGCCATTTCCTTCTCCAGAGGATCTTCCCGACCCAGGGATCAAACCTGGGTCTCCTGCACTGTAGGCAGACGCTTTACCGTCTGAGCCACAAGGGAAGTCCAACACAACGAAAACCCAGTGCAACCAAAAATAAAAACAAAACCAAAAAAAACACAGCTTCAGTAAGAGTGTCACATGGAGCCATACTGGAGCCTGAGAGATAAGCAAAAATCAGTGATGCTCTCTAGCTTCACTCTCGTCCCTGTTGTGGCCCCCACTGTCTTTCAGCTGAGGCCCTGGATATCATGGAGCAGAGATCTCTGCTCCATCACCTTCAAATTCCTGACCTACATAATATGTGACAAGAAAATAGTGATCATTTTACGACACTAAAATTGGGGTGGCTTGTTATAAGAAGTAGGTAACCAGAATACCCATCCTCTGCCTGAGAATCTTACCATTTCCTATCTTCCTTCTCTTTTTCCTCTTCTGAACCCTGTGCCTTGTTCCTAAGAACTCTCAGAAAGAGTCAGTTAAGACACATAGCCTCCATGTAGCCATTTAGGCTAAAAAAAACTAGGTATTTCAAATTATATTCCCATTATCATGACTGTTAGTACAAATTAGGGTATACACAATTCAGTCATCTCAATTTATTCGGTTCAACAAATATTTAAGAGCTTACTCTTGCCAGTACCCTTTAGGCATTAGGGATACAACAGTAAACAGAGAAGATGAAGTCTCAGCTCTTCTGGAATGGACTTTCTAACAGAGGACAGATAATAAACAAATAAATGAGATCATTTTTGAAGGAGATAAATGCTATGATGTAAGATGATGGAGAAAGACCTAGAGGGATGGTGGGAAGGAATGAGGAAGCTCAGAGAGAGTGGTTGGAAGGCCTCTCTCAGAAGTGACGTCTGAGATGACACTTGAAATTTGAGAAGCTGACCATCAGTTCAAGGCCTAAGACTCGGCAAGCCATGGCAAGTATACAGTTCAGGCCAGGTGCAATGGAAAGCTAAGGAGTGATGTTGCCTAATTTATGTTTTAAAATGATAGTGACTGTAGTAGGGGAATGGACTGCAGGGGCCCAGAATGGAAGCAGAAAGATAAACTAGGAGACAGTGAGAGAGTCAAACAACACCCAATTGTGGACATGACTGGTGATGGAAGTAAAGTCCGATGCTATAAAGAGCAACATTGCATAGGAACCTGGAACGTTAGGTCCATGAATCAAAGTAAACTGGAAGTGGTCAAATAGAAGTTGACAAGAGTGAACATCAACATTTTAGGAATCAGCGAACTAAAATAGACTAGAATGGGTGAATTTAACTCAGATGACCATTCTATCTACTACTGTGGGCAAGAATCCCTTAGAAGAAATGGAGTAGCCATCATAGTCAACAAAAGAGTCTGAAATGCAGAACTTGGATGCAATCTCAAAAACGACAGAATGATCTCTGTTCATTTCCAAGGCAAACCATTCCATATCACAGTAATCCAAGTCGATGCCCTGACCTGAAGAAGCTGAAGATGAATGGTTCTATGAAGACCTACAAGACCTTCTAGAACTAACACCCCAAAAGGATGTCCTTTTCATTATAGGGGACTGGAATGCAAAAGTAGGAAGTCAAGAAATACCTGATGAAAGAAAGTGAAAAGTGAAGTCGCTCAGTCATGTCCAACTCTTTTCGACCCCATGGACTGTAGCCCACCAGGCTCCTCTATCCATGTAATTTTCTAGGCAACAGTACTGGAGTGGGTTGCCATTTCCTTCTCCAGGGGATCTTCCCAACCCAAGGATCGAACCTGGGTCTCCCGCATTGCAGACAGATGCTTTTCTGTCTGAACCACCAGGGAATCCCAACCAACTCTTTGTGACCCCAAGGGCTATACAGTCCATGGGATTCTCCAGGCCAGAATACTGGAGTGGGTAGCCGTTCCCTTCTCCAGGGGATCTTTCCAACCCAGGGATCAAACCCAGGTGCAGGTGGATTCTTTACAAGCTGAGCCACAAGGGAAGCCCTAGAAATACTTGGAGTAACAGGCAAATTTGACCTTGGAGTACAGAATGAAGCAGGGCAAATGCTATCAGAGTTCTGCCAAGAGAACACACTGGTCATAGCAAACACCCTCTTCTAACAACACAAGAGAAGACTCTACACATGAAGATCACCAGATGGTCAACACCGAAATCAGACTGATTATATTCTTTGCAGCCAAAGATGGAGAAACTCTATACAGTCAGCAAAAACAAAACTGGGAGCTGACTGTGGCTCAGATCATGAACTCCTTATTGCCAAATTCAGACTTAAATTTCAGAAAGTAGGGAAAAACACTAGACCATTCAGGTATGACCTAAATCAAATCCCTTACAATTATACAGTGAAAGTGAGAAATAGATTCAAGGGATTAGATTTGATAGACAGAGTGCCTGAAGAACTATGGACAGAGGTTCGTAACATTGTACAGGAGACAGGGGTCAAGACCATCCCCAAGAAAAAGAAATGCAAAAGGCAAAATGGTTGTCTGAGGAGGCCTTACAAATAGCTGAGAAAAGAAGAGAAGCGAAAGGCAAAGGAGAAAAGGAAAGATATATCCATTTGAATGTAGAGTCCCAAAGAATAGCAAGGAGAGATAAGAAAGCCTTCCTCTGTGATCAGTGCAAAGAAATAGAGGAAAACAATAGAATGGGAAAGACTAGAGATCTCTTCAAGAAAATTAGAGATACTAAGGGATACTAACAGATCTTCACAACCTAGATAGTCATGATGGTGTGATCACTCACCTAGAGCCGGACATCCTAGAATTCAAAGTCAAGTGGGCCTTAGGAAAAATCACTATGAACAAAGCTAGTGGAGGTGATGGAATTCCAGTTGAGCTATTTCAAATCCTGAAAGATGATGCTGTAAAGGTGCTGCACTCAATATGCCAGCAAATTTGGAAAACTCAGCAGTGGCCGCAGGACTGGAAAAGGTCAGTTTTCATTCCAATCCCAAAGAAAGGCAATGCCAAAGAATGCTCAAACCACTGCACAATTGCACTCATCTCACATGCTAGTAAAGTAATGCTCAAAATTCTCCAAGCCAGGCTTCAACAGTACATGAACAATGAACTTAGAAAAGGCAGAGGAACCAGAAGTCAAATTGCCAACATCTATTGGATCATCAAAAAAGCAAGAGAAGTTCCAGAAGACATCTATTTCTGCTTTACTGACTATGCCAAAGCCTTTGACTGTCAAAGCTTTTGACTGTGTGGATCAAAACAAACTGTGGAAAATTCTTAAAGAAATGAGAATACCAGACCACCTGACCTGCCTCTTGAGAAATCTGTATGCAGGTCAGGAAGCAACAGTTAGGACTGGACAAGGAACAACAGATTGGTTCCAAATTGGGAAAGGAGTATGTCAAGGCTGTATATTGTCACCCTGCTTATTTAACTTATATGCAGAGTACACCATGAGAAACACTGGGCTGGATGAAGCACAAGCTGGAATCAAGACTGCTGAAAGAAATATCAATAAACTCAGATACACAGATGACACCACCATTATGCAGAAAGTGAAGAACTAAAGAGCCGTCTGATGAAGGTGAAAGAGGAGAGTGAAAAAGTTGGCTTAAAAGTCAACATTCAGAAAACTAAGATCATGGCATCTGGTCCCATTTCTTCATGGCAGATAGTGGGGAAACAATGGAAACAGTGAGAGAATTTATTTTGAGGGGCTCCAAAATCACTGCAGATGGTGACTGCAGCCATGAAGTTAAAAGATGCTTGCTCCTTGGAAGAAAAGTTATGACCAACCTAGACACCATATTAAAAAGCAGAGACATTACTTTGCCAACAAAGGTCCATCTGGTCAAAGCAATGGTTTTTCCAGTATTCATGTCTGGATGTGAGAGTTGGACTACAAAGAAAGCTGAGTGCCAAAGAATTTATGCTTTTGAACTGTGGTGTTGGAGAAGACTCCCTTGGACTGCAAGGTGATCCAAACAGTCCATCCTAAACGAAATCAGTTCTGAATATTCATTGGAAGGACTGATCTGTAGCTGAAACTCCAATACTTTGGCCATCTGATGGGAAGAACTGACTCATTGGAAAAGACCCTGATGCTGGGAATATTGAAGGCAGAAGGGGACAACAGAGGATGAGATGTTTGGATGGCATCACGGGAGTTGGTGATGGACAGGGAGGCCTGGTATGCTGCAGTCCATGGGGTTGCAAAGAGTCGGACATGACTGAGCAACTGAACTGAACTGAATTGACAGAGCAAATTCCTAGGCAGGTTGAGAAGAAGTACAGGGTCCTCGAGGAAGAGAAAAGGGTCTGGGGCTCTCAAAGAGGAGATAGGGGTCTGGAATTCTCAAGGAGGAGGAAAGGACAAAAGCTTTTTTCTACATTCCTTAGTAAGGATTATATAACAATAATGTATCCTGCTTGAGGACATGTTTCTCCTTCCGGAACACCTTCTGACTAATCCTGTTATCTTAAAATGTATATTATGGGAGTGGGTCTAGTAAGGTCTTTACAACCTTGAGACATTCTTTTGCTTTATTGTAATAACCAATTAAAAAGTATATAATTTCCTTGCTAAGACTAGGGGTTGGGGCACTCTCTGTCCCCTTCTGATGTCTGTGTCAGAAGTTTTATCTGTCCCTTTCTCACTTTAATAAAACTCTGCTACACAAAAGCTCTTGAGTGATTAAGCCTGGTCCCTGGTCCCGAAGTGAAATCTTCTTCTTTGGAGATCACAAATCTGACACCATTCACTGTAAATCATCATCTTGGGTACTCATCTGGGATCTTCAGAACAAGGTAAGAACACTGAGAGCTCTAGACTCCCTGCTTTCTCAGTATACACATTTCCTGCTTTGCTTTACTAACTCTACAGTGTGCCTGTGTGAACGAATGACGTGGCCTGCTTAAAGCAAGTGATGAGCCCTGCTCTGCAGTTTTGCGGTGCCTCCTAATGACTGAAGGCAGCCCCAGAAAGGAGAACCCTGTCGGGAGATTAATCCAACCTGCCAATGCCAAGAGATACCCAAGGTCCCTGTGAGGAGAGCTGCCGGAAATGGGTGAAGCGTGTGGACCGAACTTTCCTTTCGCAGTCACCTTTTCCTGGTCTCTTTGACCATTTCGTAATTGCTTGGGGAATTAGAACTGCTAACCTAATCTGTCGGATCAGGACTTTCAAGGGACTTGTGATCCATGCTGTTACTATGTACTTTTACTTAGACCCCATGTATGGAAGCGCCTAGCCTTGCTAGGAGCCAAAAATTACAAGAGCACATTTGGGAGTGAGGCAGAGCTCTAGCTCCAGGAATGTCTCTCAGGCTAGAGGTCTCTCTCTTGGCTGCCTGCCTCAGGGGCCAGCGACCTAAAAGTGAGTCTTTGTTATGGCTGTGCCTCCGATCTAAGTGGATAGAAGCACTGCTGGTGACCATAAGGATTCTGAGGACACAGGTTGGGAACTGCAGGATGTGGTCAGATTGAAAGTGCAATGGGCGTCTTCCTTTGGTAGCACTAGCTCTTAGTGGACCAGAGGAGGCTCTTCAGTGGCTTTTGTCCCAACTCCTTAGATATTCTTTCTGTGGAATCTGTGGGAATGAGCTGGAAGGACTGACTCTAATAACTCAAGGACAAAAATAACTTTTTCCTCACTGGCCAGCCCTTCACCATCTCTTTTGCTATCACTTATACTGGTGCGGTGACGCTTGGAAGGAACATGTTGGTTTTATGTTTGTACCGGTTTTATTGTGGTCAGGAATATACTCAGGGTCATGCACAGGCACTCAGGAGATGAATGTTTCTCCCAGCAGCCTTAGCTCAGGAGGCATTCTGGAAGGTCACTCTGATTGCACCCCAGGTGCCAACAGAGGTGAGCAAGGTTTTAATGGTGAGGAACTGGATGTCAGTCAGGGATGCTATCAGGTCTACCCCTGGCTCATCTCCACCCCATCTCGGTGGTAGAGCCAGGGGGAACGAGTATGGTGCCTGCATTGGTAAGGGACAGACTAAGTCCGACCAGGGAAGGAAAGCTTCGGTGTAAAGTCTGTCTATACCCCCATCTAGAGCAGGGAGGGATACCTCTGGTAGAAAGATGCACTGGTCATTTTTTTTTTCTCCCTTACAGATGGTAGCTAACAATTCCAGCCTCACTCCTTTGAACTGTATCTTGAAAAACTGGGACAAGTTTGATCCCCAGAGTTTAAAAAAGACATGCCTGATCTTCTGTGATACCGAATGGCCACGGTATCCATTGGAGGATGGTGAATGGTGGCTGGTTGGAGGGTCTCTTAATTATAATACTGTTTTACAATTAGACTTGTTCTGTAGAAAACAAGGGAAATGGATAGAAGTGGCATATATGTTGCCCTTCTCTCTGCGAGACACGGCGGACTTATGTCCTAAGGGCATAGATTTGGATATGAAACCTTCAGCTCCCCCTGGTCCTCCTACTTTGCCCCCATACCCGAGGCTCCAAACTGAGCAAACTGAAAGTCAGGGAACACCCCCAGGAAGGGTTGCCTTGGTCTCAGTAAAAGCCCAAACTGAGATTCAGACCACCCATTTAGAGTTCCAAACAACCCCAAGGGCCTCACCAGCAACCTATAGCATATCTGAGCAGAGAATTAGATGTAGTGTCACCTGGGTGGCCACACTAAGTATAATCACAGCAACTGCTTTATTAACACTTGAAGCTCTCAAAATTATCAGCGGGTGAAATCTTACTGTACTGATTTCTCATGATGTGAGTGGAATCTTAAACTCTAAGGTTAATACCTGGATGACAGACAGTAGGCTTCTTAAATATCAGTCATTGCTGTTAGAAGGACCAATAACTAACCTTAAAGTTTGTGGAAACTTAAATCCTGCCCCTTTCCTCCCTGAGAAAGAAAATGAAACACCTGATCATGATTGTTCCCAGTTTCTAACTTTAAACTATGCAGCTCAGGAGGATCTGACGGATACCCCATTAGACAATCCTGACATGGAAATATTTACAGATGGCAGTTCTTTTGTTTGGGATGGGAAGTGTAACGCAGGTTATGCCATGGTGATGGCTGAACAGGTTTTAGAAGCAAAATCTCTCCCCCAGGAAATGAGTGCTCAGCTAGCAGAGCTTGTGGCTCTGACCCGAGCTCTAGAGTTAAGCAAAGGGCAGCAAGTAAATATCTACACTGATTCTAAGTATGCTTATTTGACTTCACAGGCTCATGCTGCAATATGGAAAGAAAGACAGTTTAAAATGGCAACAGGAGAACCTATTAAGCATTTCAGAGAGCTTGAGAGACTTTTAATGGTATACATTGTTCTAAAGAAGTAGCTGTTATCCATTGCAAAGGGCACAGCAGGGATGGGAGTAAAGCAGCCTAAGGTAATCAGCTGGCTGACTGTCAAGCCAGAAAGGCGGTGCTTTGTGAAACCGCCTCACTGCAGACGCCTTTGATCTGAACAGGTCCTGTGGAACAGGAAAAACCACAATATACTAAGGAAGAATTTAAAAGATATGAGAAAAGAGGAGCAAAGATTACCGATAAAGGATGGTTACAGTCTAAGGATGGATGATTAATAATTCCTGAAAATGCTCAATGGAAAATTCTTAAGGGTTTATACCAGAGTTTTCATTTAGGTGCTGAGAGTACTTACCAGATGGCTTCTCGTTTGTTTGAAGGTGGAAGTGTAATGAAAACTTTAAAGAACATTATCAAAAGATGTGAGGTTTGTCAGAAAAATAAACACTGGAAAGCTAGCAAAATCTGGGTGGAAAATATCCTGGAGAGGAGGAAGTGGAAGTGGAAAATATCCTGGAGAGGACTGGGAAATTGGTTTTACTTATATGCCAAAAGCTAATGGGTATTCTTGCTTACAGGTTTGGGTGGATTCTTGCTTACTGGATGGATCGAGGCTTTTCCCTGTCATAGTGAACAGGCTAAGGAGGTTATACGAATTTTAATCCATGAAATTTTTCCCAGGTTTGGGCTGCCACAGAGCCTTCAGAATGACAGTGGCTCAGCCTTTAAAGCTGCTGTAACTCAGGGGGTGTCAAAAGCTCTAGGAATAGAATATTACTTACACTGTTTGTGGAGACCCCAATCCTCAGGAAAGGTTGAGAAAGCTAATGACATTATTAAGAGACATCTGCGCAAATTAACTCAAGAGATGCAGGACAATTGGCTTAAAGTTCTACCCATAGCTTTAATGAGGGCTTGAACTGCTCCCCAAAAGGAGGAACTGTCCCCCTTTGAATATATTTATGGAAGACCTTTCTTACGCACAGACATTGTTATAGACCCTGAAGCCTTGGAATTAGCTAATTATGTAACTCAGCTCTCAGCTTTTCAACAGGCATTAATGGAACTCTGGAAGGTGACTCCTGACCCAGCCTCTGAGTCAAGCAAGCCTCTCTTTGAGCCAGGAACTGAGGCCCTGATTAAAAACACTGGGATCTGGGGGCCAATCCCTCGAGCCCCTCTGGGAAGGCCCTTGCCAGGTTATTCTTTCTTTTCCCACAGCAGTCAAAGTGCCAGGAATTGATTTGTGGGTACATCACACTAGAGTTAAGAGGTGGCACCCTGGCCAGAACTAAATGATGTCATTTTATGTCTTTACTTGCTATGCTCTGACTTTGTACTTTTCAAATGGGCCTGATAATCTATGTCAGCCTGCTTCTGCTGACTCCAAAAATCCTGGGTCTGCCGTTTGATCCTCAAGACAATGCCTTCCTGTCCTGGGCTCACTCCTATGCTGCGTTCCACAATCGGTCTAACTGCTGGGTCTGTGGAGCACTCCCCTCTTCATCAGTGGAAGGCCTCCTGTGTGGGTTTCTCCACTTCAAGGAAAGGACTTCTTCAACTCTGAAGATACCTTCACCAACAACAATCATACGTCATGCCTCTTCTTGACCTGATGACATCTAACAGTCCTAAGAGGGACTGTTGTACCTTAACTATGGACATAATGTGACTTTTGATTTTAATTAAGTTTTAACTTGGCTTAATGACTATTTTGCCTTATATCTGTAACTGTAAAACAGGGTTTGTTTCTAACTGTCTGAAAGCTTTTAAGTTACAAATGGTTGTCCAGGCTCCTGTGAGTGCCACAGCCACCTCCAACTATTACTTGGGGACTCTGGATCAGAGACTCTCAATATGAGGGTTAGGAGAATATGTTGCTTCAACAATTTAGGGATGGAAGGAAGTAGTTATGGAACGAAATGACGCTCCTTTCCCTTGGCAACATAATTCTCCTAAAAGAAAAGGGGGGAATGAGAGAGTCAATTCCTAGGCAGATTGAGAAGTCCAGGGTCCCCAAGGAGGAGAAAGGGGTCTGGGGCTCTCAAGGAGGAGATAGGGGTCTGGAATTCTCAAGGAGGAGGAAAGGACAAAAGTTTTTTTCTACATTCCTTGGTAAAGATTATATAACAATAATGTATCGTGCTTGAGGACATGTTTCTCCTTCCGGAACACCTTCTGACTAATCCTGTTATCTTAAAATGTATATTATGGGAGTGGGTCTAGTAAGGTCTTTACAACCTTGAGACATTCTTTTGCTTTATTGTAATAACCAATTAAAAAGTATATAATTTCCTTGCTAAGACTAGGGTTGGGGCACTCTCCCTCCCCTGCTGGTGTCTGTGTCAGAAGTTTTATCTGTCCCTTTCTCACTTTAATAAAACTCTACTTCACAAAACCTCTTGAGTGATCAATCCTGGTCCCTGGTCCCGAAGTGATTTTTTTTTAGTGATCACAAATCTGACACCATTCACCATAAGCTATCAACAGGATGGTGGGTTAGCCTAGGTGATCACAGTGGGAACAGAGAAGGTAAGTGGAGGCAGAGCCTTGAGGACTTGACAAGGATGGAATGGGTGGGAGGTGAGAGAAAGTTGGTCGTCTGGTATCAGTCCTATACTTTTTCTTGAGCAATTGGGTTGGTGGTGGTAGCTTTTACTGAAAATAGGAGAAAGAACAACTTTGGGGAAGAAAATAAGACAGGAGGGAAGAGGGCAGGGCACAACTTTTAAAGGATGACATGGATGTTGAGAAAAACAGGATACGACAAAAGCTGGTTAGACTCTACTAGGCCCAAGATGGTGAAAGATTCAACTTCCAATAGACTTTGAGCTTCATTATACACTCATTGGAATACATTCAGTTCAGTTCAGTTCAGTCGCTCAGTCGTGTCCGACTCTTTGCGACTCCATGACCTGCAGCACACCAGGCCTCCCTGTCCATCACCAACTCCCGGAGTTCACTCAAACTCACGTACATCAAGTCAGTGATGCCATCCAGCCATCTCATCCTCTGTTGTCCCCTTCTCCTCCTGCCCCCAATCCCTCCCAGCATCAGAGTCTTTTCCAATGAGTCAGCTCTTCGCATGAGTTGGCCAAAGTACTGGAGTTTCAGCTTTAGCATCACTCCTTCCAAAGAACACCTAGGACTGATCTCCTTTAGAATGGACTGGTTGGATCTCCTTGCAGTCCAAGGGACTCTCAAGAGTCTTCTCCAACACCACAGTTCAAAAGCATCAATTCTTTGGCGCTCAGGTTTCTTCACAGTCCAACTCTCACATCCATACATGAACACAGGAAAAACCACAGCCTTGACTAGATGGACCTTTGCTGGCAAAATAACGTCTCTCTGCTTTTCAACATGCTATCTGGGTTGGTCATAACTTTTCTTCCAAGGAGTAAGCGTCTTTTAATTTCATGGCTGCAGCCACCATCTGCAGTGATTTTGGAGCCCCCAAAAATAAAGTCTGACACCATTTCCACTGTTTCCCCATCTATTTCCCATGAAGTGATGGGACCAGATGCCATGATCTTCGTTTTCTGAATGTTGAGCTTTAAGCCAACTTTTTCACTCTCCTCTTTCACTTTCATCAAGAGGCTTTTTAGTTCCTCTTCACTTTCTGCCATAAGGGTGGTGTCATCTGCATATCTGAGGTTATTGATATTTCTACCGGCAATCATGATTCCAGCTTGTGTTTCTTCCAGCCCAGCGTTTCTCATGATGTACTTTGCATAGAAGTTAAATAAGCAGGGTGACAATATACAGCCTTGATGTACTCCTTTTCCTAATCGGAACCAGTCTGTTGTTCCATGTCCAGTTCTAACTGTTGCTTCCTGATCTGCATATAGGTTTCTCAAGAGGCAGGTCTGGTATTCCCATCTCTTTCAGAATGTTCCACAGTTTATTGTGATCCACACAGTCAAAGGCTTTGGCATAGTCAATAAAGCAGAAATAGATGTTTTTCTGGAATTCTCTTGCTTTTTCCATGATCCAGCGGATGTTGGCAATTTGAGCTCTGGTTCCTCTGCCTTTTCTAAAACCAGCTTGAACATCTGGAAGTTCACGGTTTACGTATTGCTGAAGCCTGGCTTGGAGAACGTTGAGCATTACTTTACTAGCGTGTGAGATGAGTGTAATTGTGCGGTAGTTTGAGCATTCTTTGGCATTGCCTTTCTTTGGGATTGGAATGAAAACTGACCTTTTCCAGTCCTGTGGCCACTGCTGAGTTTTCCAAATTTGCTGGCATATTGAGTGTAGCACTTTCACAGCATCATCTTTCAGGATTTGAAATAGCTCAGCTGGAATTCCATCACCTCCACTAGCTTTGTTCATAGTGATGCTTTCTAAGGCCCACTTGACTTCACATTCCAGGATGTCCGGCTCTAGGTGAGTGATCATACCATCGTGATTATCTTGGTCGTGAAGATCTTTTTTGTACAGTTCTTCTGTGTATTCTTGCCACCTCTTCTTAATATCTTCTGCTTCTGTTAGGTCCATACCATTTCTGTCCTTTGTAATACATTAGCACATGCTAAATAATACACCCACAGGCCCCATGACAGCTCCAAGGCTGACCTTAAAAGGTCAAAAAATGGGTGGTGACCCAATTGTTAGAAATCCTCACTCCTTCCCTCAAATAAATAATCCTCCCAGTTAATAGCCTATGAAATGACCCAGCCCATAAAAACTAACCTCTTCTGCACCCAAGGAAGGCTCAAACTTTCTGAGTCTGACTATATTCTGCCTATGGAATTCAAATCTCTGCTTTCACTTTACTTTGACTCACTCTTGAATTCTTTCCTGGGAGAAGCCAAGGACTCTCACTTGGTGCCCTGTCCCAGGGATTCTCCACAGACCTAGGATATGATCATTCTCTCGTTCTCCTAGAACAAAAATCAAGAGTTCTGTTTTGGCTATACATTTCAGATGTTATTAGACATTTATGGAGATTTCAGAGGAGAGATCAGGCCAGACGTACAGACTTGGTAGCTGAATACATAACATATACATGTGGTGTGTAAAGCCATGGGACTAGACAAAATCACTTTGCTGACAAAGGTCCATCTAGTCAAAGCTAGGTTTTTCCAGTAGTCATGTATGGGTGTGAGAGTTGGACCATAAAGAAGGCTGAGCACCAAAGAATTGATGCTTTCAAACTGTTGTGCTGGGGAAGATTCTTGAGAGTCCCTTGGACAGCAAGGAGATCAAACCAGTCAATCCTAAAGCAAATCAACCCTGAATATTCATTGGCAGGACTGATACTGAAGCTGAAGCTCTAATATTTTGGCCCCCTGATGTGAAGACCTGACTCACTGGAAAAGAACTTGATGCTGGGAAAGACAGAGGGCAGGAGGAGAAGGGGGCAACAGAGGATGAGATGGTTGGATGGCATCAGTGACTCAGTGAACATGAGTTTGAGCAAACTCTGGGAGATAGTGAAGAACAGGGAAGCGTGGCATGCTGCAGTCTGTGGGGTCGCAAAGAGTCAGACATGACTGAGACACTAAACAACAACAGGCAAAACCACACAGGGAGAAGGTGTTGCTAAAGAGGTAGGACATAGGCTGACCCAACAGTCTAGTAAGAGAAATAGTAAAAACCAGCAAAGGAGACTTGGTGAAACGAGATGGCAGGAGGAAAACTCAGAGTTGTATCACAGAAGCTGAGAGAAGAGAGTGAGTTGTTTTTTGACCAACTGGGTCAAAAGCAACTGTAAGATCATGTAGGAAGCAAATGGAAAAATGGAGCTGGAGGGGAACTTGAAGTCAAGGAACTTGGAACTGTGCATTCCTAAACAGGATAAATTAATCTTATTTTGGTGGTGGTGGGGGGGTTATGTCTTTTACATATTGTTTAATCCATAGGTTAGCAAGGAGGGACTCATTTTGAAGATGGGTGATATGCAGTCTATTTTTAAAAATATTTAAAAACTTTATCAGCTTTATTGACGAATAATTGCCATCTACAGAGCATGTCTACATGCGAATGGAGATGAACTGTCAGAGAGAAAGGGAGGGGGCAGCTTCAGAAGAGAAGTCTGAGGGAATGTGCTTCAGAGAACAAGCAGAAGAAGGGGGGGCAGGCCTGTGACAGGAGCAGGGAAAGAGAAGAGAGAAGGTAGGTGACCTGGCAGGCAGGTTGGTAGGCTTGGAGGTGGGAAGGTGGGGTTCTCAGTGTAAAAGGAGGTGAAGTCATCCCCTGGCTCCTCCATCGCAGACACCCATGGTAAAGGGCAAGGGTCACCAGGCCCTCTGAGCCTCGTCACCTGTTCTCAGTGGGACTCTCCCTGAGAGCCCTCTTCCCGTGGAGCCTCCTCAGGGAAGGATGTCCTCCCCCTACCTCCACAGTCCGCCATACAGCACGCAGGGTAGAGAGCACAGCCTCCATACCGTCCTCCTTCCAAACTATTCCTTTTTCTCCTCCAATACAAACAAAGGCAAACAAAACCCCAGGGCTTGGGATAGCACTTGGCACCCCACAGGTGTTCAATCAATACTTTTTTTTTTTTTTTTTAAACCAACCCTACCCTTACAAAGGTTAGTCCCTTCAGCCATATCATCTGTGTCCCCTGATGTTGCTGTCATCCTGGGGGGTGGGGGTTGGTGGCGGGGAGTGCTCCACCTTGGCCATGCAATTTGGTGTCCTCAAACTCAGAGAAATTAATCTCTGGTCGTTCTATCCAGTCACTGCTGTTAGGGACCCATCTAAGGACCGTCAGACCTTCCCGCCCCGCCCTTGGTGGAATTGCTGTGGAAACTGAGAACTGTATGCCTGCCTGCTAAGTCGTTTAAGTCGTGTCGGACTCTTTGCGACCCCATGGACTGTAGCCCGCCAGGCTCCTCTGTCCATGTGGATTCTCCAGGCAATAATACTGGAGTGGGTTGCCATTTCCTTCTCCAGAGAACTGTATTCTTGCCCTTAACTTCCGCTCCACCCGTCTTGTGAAAGAGTTCCCCCTAGTGGACAATCAATGCACATGCAAGCTCTGAATTCCCAGGGACACAAAGACTGTTTTGAAAGCGCCTGGTTTAAAAAAAAAAAGGAAGAATAATTGTTTCATTCAACAGAAGTTTCTTGTACCCTGTTATGAGTCTGGCTTATCTGAAATTATTTTGAGGTGCACAGTTTCGCTGTTATCACACCAGCAGACATCAAACCAAGAAGGCAGTCCAGAGCTTCAGGCCCCTGCGGCCTCTGACAGAGTAGGTTGTTAACGTAATAAAAACAGAGGGACTCAAGATGGGGTACAGTATAGGAAGAAGCTAGGCCAGTTCAGCTCTGGAGGGCTTTATTGGAAAAACTGAAGCTAAGCCATTTTTTCGATAAATTTATTCAACAAACTTATAGTGTGTACCACCCATTTTTTTGCCAGGCCCTAAGCTGGAGAGAGAGATGAATCAGACCCCATCCCAGGCCTGAAACTGCTCACTAATACAGTGTGCATGGGAGGACTCCCTCTCTCATCTACTCAGCAGACACGTACCCAGGACCTAACCTACGCTGGGGACTGTGCTGAGGGTATTAGGAGCAAGCGATGTGAGCTACAAGAAAACTGTTCACTGTCTATGTAAAGGGCAGTATATTCTGGAGATAACTGCTCCAGGGGAGGGAGGTGCTGGAGGGGAAAGGGGTGCAAGGTGGGAAAAAGGAAGCAGGCTGACGTTTGGATAGGGTTGAAGACAGGTCTGGAAAGGCCTCAGTGAAGAAAGCTTAAGCTGGGAAGTGATAGATGAGTGGGAGTGGTCACTTTGCCACGTGGAGGTGGGGCAAGGGGAGGGAGGTCACAGAGCCACACAGTCTAGTCTTCTCCGGGTTGTATGATTAAGTCTCCTGACATGATTCTACCGCCAGCTCACCCCCTTGCTCCGGTGCCAGCTACAACTCTCTATTGCGCCTGACCTTGACCTAGGTGCCTCCACCACTCCACTCCCTCGCCGGTGACTCCTCCCCAGCTAGGAGACTCTGCTCCAGCTGGAACCAGTTCCAACATGGCACTGCTAATCAACATAGGCGCCCATGTATCCCTGCAGGGGTCAAACAAATATAAAGTAGACAGTGCTGCTGAAGGCAAGATAAGACGGACATTCAATTTCAACACTGCTTCTGAAAAAATAATCTAGGTTGGGAGTGAACCCCAGGATGTCACGTGCATACTTAACCCCAGTGCCTGTATACCCTTTCTGCCCCACCCCCCAGGCTTCCTGGACCTGGAGGTTCAGCCTGTCCTCCTGGACACAGGTGGCTCTTACTGTCTGGCGGGCCTCCCTGCCCTGGCCTCCTTGGCCAGGCCCATTCCCTCTCATGTGCCATTTTATTCTCCACACCTAGGTGGTCCCCAGTCCCCCTCCTCTTTCTTGCCGGGGCCTCTGTGCCCAGCTAGATCAGCACAGTCCATTTTGCTGTCTGAACAAAGGCCTTCCAGCTGGCCTCCAGCCTCTAGTCTCCCTGCAGGGCTGGCTTGCGATGCCATCTGGCATTCTAGGAACTCCACGATCTGGTCCTGGCCTACCTTCCTAGGTCTTCCTGGAGTGAGACCTCTACCAAACCTCCACCAAATGGCCTCCCTGTCATTCCCTAAACACATCTTGTACGTCCCTGTGTCTAGGCCTTTACACCAGGCTCCTTTCCAGAACGCTCTCCTCTCCTTTCTACCTTCCCTAACCTTTCCCGTCTCGAAGGCTCAGCTCAAATACCACCTTCTCAGAGAATCCTCTTTGATTTCTTCTGTTGAAAACAGAATCTCCCTTTTCTGAACCATTGTAGGAGCAGGGAAGAAAAATAATATCCTATAAACACCTGCCATGTGCTACATTTTAAAACCACAGGCTTTGGAGTCATACAGCTCTGGTTTGAATCTGGTTAGTTGTATAAACGTGTGTAACAGCATCTTTCATCTCTCTGTGCTTCAGTGCTTTAGCTTGAAAAATATAAAAATGCCAAACCCCACCATTCATTCATTTGAACATTTGAATATCTAATATGTGCCAGAATCTATACTCTTGTGGTTATTTTGAGAATTAAATGGAATGATGCATGGAAAGTGGCTGGCGCATAGGCGACCCCAATAAATAAAAACCTATTAATACTACCATTATTCAATCTAGTTTCTTAGAAGAACAGTCCTCAGGGTGATTTCTATTGGAGGGGATGTGCCACGTAAGTCCGGGAACCAGAAGCAGCCCTGGACCCAGGAAGATTTTAACAACTGCGAGAGCATGTGGCTGATTCCTAGTGCAGAATGTGACTGTCATTTTCTGCATAACTTGCCCATCAGTACCAAGGCAGCACCTTCCGTCTGCCGAGGCTGTCTCGGACACTCAATAAGGCTCTTTGTGAATAGGAGGAAACGTCTCAGAGCCAGTCTGCCCAGTTCTCATGGCCACCTTCGGCCATCTGGAGCAGACCCGGCCATCTCCCTTACCTTCATACTGGACTTCCAAGTGCATCGTGCATAGCACCTTCAGCACGCAGTCCACGATGCTGGGGTGTGTGGTCCCGATGATTGACTGGCAAGACAGACAGGGGGACAAGGTGGTTACTCTTTCCATCTAGTCCACCTGGGAGAAGTGAAAAGCTGACTTCCAAACAGCCAGGCAGCCTGGCTGAATGGGGAGTTAGGGGGTACGGGTGAGCAGCAGTGAGTCACGGGGCCTTGGCCCCCACACCGAAGAGGTTCATTTCTTCTGGAGAGGAGAGGTGGAGATGGGCAGCTGGAAATCTCCCTAGAATCTGCCAAGGTTGTCACTGGGCCGCCTGGCTCAGGAGGCACTCGGTGGAGGCTAGCTGGCCATTGCTAGAAGAGCAGACACCAGTTGGCCATCTGGGATGGGCACAGGCCCGAGAGAAGGGAACTCATCTAGGATCCTAAGTCTCTTCTTCAGCAAGACCTCAACAATCAGGCAGCCCCCGCCCCTTCTGCATCTCCCCCCTGCCTGTGCGTAGGGTTCCTGTGCTTCGGCGTTAAACATCCTCACGCTCACCCAGCTTCAATGCAACTGTCTTTCAACTCTGTCTCTTCTCACTACTGCTCGCTGCCTCTTTACACCTAAGCTTCCGAGGGGAAGCCACGTCTCTGTCCTCCATGCATCCTTTGACAGGAGGCTATAATTTTTGTTTTCCTGCCATTGGATAGTCCCCCAATTCACCAAAACTTTTCCTGCTGGGCCCAGCTTTCTGTTGTACCCACACAATCACTCTGCTGTATTTGAGCCAGCCAATCATGTCTTGCTTCTTGAAACTCCTTTCCATTCATTTTCACAGATCTGTGTTTTTCTGTTCTCCTTTTATGGCTTCTGGTTCTTTTTCAAAGAGGCAGCATGGTATATGGAGAGAATAAGGTCTTGAGGTAGAGCTGGATTTAATAGTCACTTAGTAAATATTTTCTGTGTGCGGCCTTGAATAAGTCACTGAACATCCTTCTAAGGCTTGGTTCCATCACCCATCAAGGGGTTGATAGTCCTTGTCTCCATCAGCCATTGTGAAGACTGAAAGAGACAGTGTAAGTAAAGCCCCGAGCACCGTGAAGGAGGCACTTAAGACATGGCAACTGGAAATAATAATGCTAATCAGATGTTTTACTGGTCTTCCTGAGCTCATCTCTTAAATGTTGGTGGTGTTCCTTCTCTTCTTACGTGCTACACTCTACCTGGGTGATCTTATTTACTTCTACTCTTTCAGATACCACTTCTCCACTCAGAAACTCCAACGAAAGGCCATCTTCATTTCGGGTCTCTCTGGAGCCTCAGACTTTAATTTCCTGCTGTCCTGAGGGCGTCTCTACCAGATGTCCCCAGCAGTGATTCCTCAGAGCAGCTAGGAATCATCATTGCCTGGGAAAACGTAAAGTCCCCCTGAAAGCTGTCAGATTCTCTGGGAGCGGGGCTCAAGATTTAGTATCATTTGCACAAGCGACCCATCTATATCTTTTGCAACTAACTTGGCCTGCTGCTCACATGGGCCCTTGGGAACCATTGAGACTCATCAAGTTTGTTGGGTCAAAACCTAACTCCTCCAAAATCAAAGCCATGTTTCCTGTTCTCTTGGTGGCATACAACTTACCCATGAAGTCCAAAACTGGTGTCTTCTTGACGGCCTTTCTTTTTTGTTTTAAGATTTTTTTAAAAAATGTGGATCATTT